>NC_135788.1:66511267-66863767 GCF_051106095.1 Pogona vitticeps
GTACAACTGAATTGATGGAAGTTGGGAGAAGTCAGTCCTGGATTGCAGCCTCCATTCAGTTCTAGCACACAAACCAAATTCCTGAGTCCAGAATTAACTCCAAGTACATGTTTTTTGCACCAAATTTCAGTTGCTGAAATCTGCCCATCCCAAGCTAGTCCCATCTGTCTACCTAAGTCTCTCACAGCAGGCTCCTCCACACATCCTGCTAGTCTTTTAGCTGTATTTTGCAACTGCTTAACTTTCGCTGCCCTTTGCTATACAGAGATGAGACAGGCACCAGCACACAAACTATCCATGCAGTAAGCCTCTTAATCTTCAACTACAACCAGCTGCTGTTCATTGGATCATGAACCACAGAGAAAGGCACATTTCACCTTCACCATGCTCTGTATAATCCTGCTTCATTTCTCCAGCCATGGTGCATAGACCTTATCTGTATGTTGGTCAGATATTCTGGCCCAGTTGTGTTTTATGAGGTATGCTCCCAGGTTAAACCTCAGCCTCAAAACTCTTTAACGTCCCCTATAAAAATAGAAAAATCCCCTTCATGGATTGCTGCCTTGTCATGGCGAAGGGGGTTGAGTAACTCAGAGAAGCTATGACCTATGCCGTGCAGGGCCACCCAAGACGGATGAGACGTAGTGGAGAGTTCTGACTAAACGCAATCCACCTGGAGTAGGAAATGGCAATGCCACTCCAGTATCTTTGCCAAGAACACCCCATGAACAGAAACAAAAGGCTAAAAGATATGACACTGGAAGATGGGCCCCTCAGGTCGAAAGGCGTCCAACATGCTACTGAGGAAGAGCGGAGGACAAGTACAAGTAGCTCCAGAGCTAATGAAGTGGTTGGGCCAAAGCCAAAAGGACACTCAGCTGTGAACGCGCCTGGAAATGAAAGGAAAGTCCAATGCCGCAAAGAATAATACTGCATAGGAACATGAAATGATCTATGAACCTTGGTAAGCTGGATGTGGTCAAACAGGAGATGGCAAGAATAAACATCGACATCCTCGGCATCAGTGAACTAAAATGGACAGGAATGGGCGAATTCAACTCAGATGATTATCATATCTACTATTGTGGGCAAGAATCCCGTAGAAGGAATGGAGTAGCCCTCATAGTCAACAAAAGAGTGGGAAAAGCTGTAATGGGATATAATCTCAAAAATGATAGAATGATATCAATACTAATCCAAGGCAGACCTTTCAACATCACAATAATCCAAGTGTATGCACCAACCACCATTGCTGAGGAGACTGAAATTGAACAATTTTATGAAGACTCACAACACCTTCTAGAATTGACACCAAAGAAAGATGTTCTTCTCATTCTAGGGACTGGAATGCTAAAGTAGGGAGTCAAGAGATAAAAGGAACAACAGGGAAGTTTGGCCTGGGAGTTCAGAACGAAGCAGGACAAAGGCTAATAGAGTTTTGTCAAGAGAACAAGCTGGTCACAAACACTCTTTTCCAACAACACAAGAGGTGACTCTATACATGGAAATCATCAGATGGGCAATATCGAAATCAGATTGATTATATTCTCTGCAGCCAAAGATGGAGAAGCTCTATACAGTCAGCAAAAACAAGGCTTGGAGCTGACTGCAGCTCTGATCATCAGCTTCTCATAGCAAAATTCAAGCTTAAACTGAAGAGAGTAGGAAAAACCACTGGACTACTCATGTATAATCTAAACCAAATCCCTTATGAATATACAGTGGAAGTAAAGAACAGATTTAAGGAACTAGATTTGGTGGACAGAGTGCCTGAAGAACTTTGGATAGGGGTTCATAACATTGTACAGGAGGCAGCAAAAAAAAAAAAAAAAACATCCCAAAGAAAAGGAAATGCAAGAAAGCAAAGTGGCTGTCCAACAAGACCTTAGAAATAGCAGAGAGGAGAAGGGAAACAAAATGCAAGGGAGATAGGAAAAGTCACAGAAAATTGAATGCAGACTTCCAAAGAATAGCAAGGAGAGACAAGAGGGCCTACTTAAATGAACAATGCAAAGAAATAGAGGAAAATAACAGAAAAGGAAAAACCAGAGATCTGTTCAGGAAAATTGGAGATATTAGAGGAACATTTTGTGCAAAGATGGACATGATAAAGGACAAAAATGGTAGGGACCTAACAGAAGCAGAAGACATCAAGAAGAGGTGGCAAGAATACACAGAGGAATTATATCAGAAAGATGTGGATATCCCGGACAACCCAGACAATGCAGCTGCTGACCTTGAGCTAGACATCCCGGAGAGCGAAGTCAAGTGGGCCTTAGAAAGCCTGGCTAACAACAAGGCCAGTGGAGGTGATGGCATTCCAGTTGAACTATTTAAAATCTTAAAAGATGATGCTGTTAAGGTGCTACATTCAATATGCCAACAAATTTGGAAAACTCAACAGTGGCCAAAGGACTGGAAAAGATCAGTCTACATCCCAATCCCAAAGAAGGGCAGTGCTAAAGAATGCTCCAACTACCGTACAATTGCACTCATTTCGCACGCTAGCAAGGTTATGCTCAAAATCCTCCAAGGTAGGCTTCAGCAGTATGTGGATGAACAACTCCCAGAAGTACAAGCTGGATTCCGAAGGGGCAGAGGAACTCGAGACCAAATTGCATTGGATTATGGAGAAAGCAAGAGAGTTCCAGAAAAATATCTACTTCTGCTTGATTGACTATGCAAAAGCCTTTGACTGCGTGGACCACAGCAAACTATGGCAAGTCCTTAAAGAAATGGGAGTGCCTGCCCACCTTATCTATCTCCTGAGAAACCTATATGTGGGACAGGAAGCAACAGTTAGAACTGGATATGGAACAACAGATTGGTTCAAAATTGGGAAAGGAGTATGACAGGGCTGTATATTGTCCCCTTGCTTATTTAACTTATATGCAGACTACGTCATGCGGAAGGCAGGACTGGAGGAATCCCAAGCTGGAATTAAGATTGCCGGAATAAATATCAACAACCTCCGATATGCAGATCATACCACTCTGATGGCAGAAAGTGAGGAGGAATTAAAGAACCTGGTAATGAGGGTGAAAGAGGAGAGTGCAAAAAACGGCCTGAAACTCAACACCAAAAAAACTATGATCATGGCCACTGGTCCCATCACCTCCTGGGAAATAGAAGGGGAAGATATGGAGGCAGTGACAGATTTTCCTTTCTTGGGCTCCATGGTCACTGCAGATGGAGACAGCAGCCACGAAATTAAAAGACGCCTGCTTCTTGGGAGGAAAGCAATGACAAACCTTGACAGCACCTTAAAAAGCAGAGACATCAACCTTGCCAACAAAAGTCTGAATAGTCAAAGCTATGGTTTTTCCTGTCGTGATGTATGGAAGTGAGAGCTGGACCATAAAGAAAGCTGACCGCCAAAGAATTGATGCCTTTGAATTGTGGTGCTGGAGGAGGCTCTTGAGAGTGCCCTGGACTGCAAGGAGAACAAACCTATCCATCCTAAAGGAAATCAACCCTGAGTGCTCACTGGAAGGACTGATCCTGAAGCTGAGGCTCCAGTACTTTGGCCATCTCATGAGAAGAGAAGACTCCTTGGAAAAGACCTTGATGTTGGGAAAGTGTGAGGGCAAGAGGTGAAGGGGACAACCGAGGATGAGATGGCTAGACAGTGTCTGCGAAGCAACCAGCATGAATTTGACACAACTCCAGGAGGCAGTGGAAGATAGGAGGGCCTGGCGTGCTCTGGTCCATGGGGTCACGAAGAGTCGGACACGACTAAACGACTAAACAACAACGACGATAAAAATTGTATTTATAGAAAAGCAATGTTTACATTCTCATTAGGGGATCAATTGCCTAGGGAACTGTTTCAGTAGCATTTGTTTTCTAATTTGCCATCTTTGATAGCAAAACTTACCTAAAGTAAACAGATAAGAGGTTTTTAAAAAAAGTGAATAATTCAACAATTCTCTCAGATACTAAAATAAAGAGATGGTATACAGTTATCAATGCAATATTCTAGCTGAATTCTACAAAGAGTTCAAGTCAGGTTTTAAAAATACTTTATTCCCCCCCTCATTTATATAGGTTTTATCTGAATTAATCACATATCCTCTTACTCATTTTTATATTACACCTGACTGTCAATCTAGTCTCCTTCTTTAATCCCATTACTCTTCTGCAATTCAACAGAATGCTTGGTCAGTATCTCCTGCAATTTTTGAAAAAATTGTAGGATGGATATATATTCCCTCCTTTTTAATGCTGAAAATTACTGTTTTGTTATGTGTGGTCAAGAAACAACCCTCGGTATATGAGATATTTACAGCAAATATTTACATTTACCAGTGCTAGCCACCAGTGTATTTCAAAAGCAGAGCTGGTTTTCAATCCAAAGTCTCTAATTTATATCCTTTTGGGCATTTTAATGGGCGTCTCTCACAAAAGCTGACTTGATTTTACACCCAATTAAATATAAGTGCTTATCCAGAGTTTCACTATTTTTGGAGTAGTTTTCACATGTATTACCATATTTTTCGCTCTATAAGACGCACTTCCCCCCAAAAGTGGGGGGGGTCTGTGCGTCTTATGGAACGAAGCTGGCGATTTCACCTCCATTGGCCCCGTGGGGGTGGGGGGGAGCCTCCCAAAGGTCTGAGTCTGCCTTCCAGGACCCTTTGGAGGCTCTCCCCACCCCACCGTGCCACAGGGCTGGCGGGGGCGAAATCGCCACCTTCTGGGACTTTTTTGAGGCTTGGGAAGCTTCAGAAGAGTCCCTGAAGGTGGCGATTTTGCTACCTCTGGCCCTGCGGGGGGGGGGGAGGGTGAGCCTTCAAAGGCTCCTAGGGTGTGTTCCGTAAGACACAGCTCTCCGTAAGATGCACCAATTTTTTTAGGAGAAGAAAACAGGAAAAAATAATCTGGGAATTTCGGCCTACTGGGCCAGCAGGGGTGAGGGTGGGGGAAGCCTCCAAAGGGTCCGAGAGTGCCTTCCAGGTGGGATAGGCAAAAAATCTCCTCATCCAAAAGCCAGTCATGAAAGGCAACCAGAAAAACTCATACTAGAAAAAGGGCGGGTAGGTGGGAGCCTTTGAAAGGAGAACGTTAGCATGGAGAATGCCCCTATATATAGCTGGTGGGCATTCCCAAGCCCTTCAAATCTGTCCCATTGGACCTGTAAGTCTTGCACCATCCGAGGGGGGGGGCAAAGCTCACTTGTGCCACGCAGAGCCCCATGGGCTTCGTAGCAAATTCATCATTGCCCCCCAACCCTGGAATAAAGACGCAAGACAATTATGGATTAAATGATGGGCCACACTTTATTGATAATCAGTTTGAAGAAAAAAATATTGCCAATCAATTGGCAATGGGGGGGGCCTGCTGTAGTGCAGAAACAGATAAATCAGCCATCATATGGGCAAATCCCCCAGCCCCAGGTTCTTGCAGTCTTAATGACCGCAGGAACCTGGCTGGCTGCTAATAAACACCCCCAGACCTCAAGCCATCTTTAATTGATGACTGTTGGTCTGGAAGTGGGCCAGCGCATCTTACCCGCCCAGGTGCTGAATCACACAATTTGCAGCCCTGGGAAGTCCGATGCACTGTTAGCTTACCTGATCTTAAAGTGGGACTCACCAAGAAATACCTGTTTTTCCACAGTACCAGCCGCAGCCTAGGGACTGGCAATGCTATGTCCCATGCCCATCATCGAGCCCTCGAGCTCGAAAAACAGACCCCCCCTGGATGTCTTCCAGGAAGACATCCAAACCCAAATCAGACAGATGAACTCCATCATTCCAAAAAAACACTCAAGCCTATTCATCTGGATCCTCCGGTGACCAATCACCAATCCAAGGCCACTGCAGAGTACTCTGCAGATCTCATGGTTAACATTCCTCTGGGCCATGTTAACGTTGAGGAAAAACCAGGCGTCCCTCCACACTAAACATGGCACAATCGTGGACCACACAATGCTCATCACAGGGTACCTGGTCTTCAGCCACTTCAGGTCCTGCACAATGTCCAAAACCAGTGCCTTACTGGGATACCGAGCAAGATCATTACCACCGAGATGTACAACCAAAATATCAGAAGGCACACAGCCGAAGGCCGCCAGCCTGCACAGCTGGATCCATCGCATGCCCCGTATTCCTCTCCATGTGATCTCTGCACTGGCCCCAAGGCCCAAATCACTCCCTCAAGGGGATGCAGCGGCATAAAACCCTGCCCAGTGGACATAACTATGTCCAATAATCATAATTTGCCAACGCCTCACCGATCTAATGAGACCTGCAGAGACATAAGACCAGGCTACTGCCTATACGTTAGACAAAGCTCTCACATATTTACGATAAGAAGCTGATCACCATCAGCCCAAACTAATAATTTCTTCAGAACTATATCCCATAGCTGCTGCCGTGGAAGCCGCTCCTATTCTAAATGAATAAGTGCCAAATCTCATAATGGTTACACCTACCCTCTTTAATGCCACCTCTGTTAATTTCCAGAACTGATACCGTGTCAGCGGTGACCCATCAGCATGCTGGAAAAAATATCTGAGGCTTCTCCCTCTCACTCTAAGGTACACCTGTGTAGCTCTAATGGGGCAAATTCTGCTTATGCTGCACTGCCCTAATATAATCTGAGCACCTTTGCCCCATTGATCAACCTTGTTGTTTAGTCGTTTAGTCATGTCCAACTCTTCGTGACCCCAAGGACCAGAGCACGCCAGGCCCTTCATGGATTGCTGCCTTGTCATGGTGAACGGGCTTGAGTAATTCAGAGGAGCAATGGGCTATGCTGTGCAGGGACTCCCAAGATGGACAGGTCATAGTGGAGAGTTCTGACTGGACGCAATCCACCTGGAGTAGAAATTGGCAATGCCACACCAGTATCTTTGCCAAGAAAACCCCATGATCAGCCTTAGACCTCCTAATTAATATATGAACCTTTCCATCCTCGAATCTAACATCCTGCCATTGTAATGCTATTCTGGATTTATCCTCTTTTCCTGACGCCACCATCTAGCTAATTCTAAAAGCCCCGAAAAAGGTCAGCAAAGACGCTGCTTCAAAAAGAGCTGCTTCGTATGAGTCTCTACATAGCAGATCCCATTGCTTGCACATGCGCTCCAAAATCTGTGGCAAAATGGGGACCCTATCATCCTGCTTCCTTCCTCTCTCCTTAGACCACCCTTCTAACATTTTCCTAATACGCTAGTCCCCTGTATGATCCGCAAGGCCATTGATCCTTACATAGTAAGCTAATGCAGACAACTTACCCTGAATGATTCCTGGTGTAAGTCCACTTCTATTCAAGTGCACCATGAATTGCTGTAAATGTTCAACTGGAGCTGGCTAAACCGGCTCGAGATTAAACATTTTCCTGAATTCTTGAAACACCATACTCACGGATGCATAACCCTTCCTGGTCCTTGGTGTCAGGGCCAAACCTATCGCTCTTGATGCATCCTCTTGCCAATTTGCCAGACCTCTGTGGTCAACACTTCGGGAAACTCATTGGCTCCGGGGTCTAGCTCCCTGAACAGGTCCATCTGTTGATGCAATAATGCATCAGCTATCCTGTTCTCAAGACCCGGCATGTGTTGGGCGTGCATTAACATGTTAAATTGCAACACCCACAATGTGAATGCCCTAACCAGCATCATGACCCTCTCTGAGGTTGTTTATATTATAGATTGTCACACCAGAAGCGGATGACTGAATTCGACCACTCCTCTGCCCAAAGCCATACTGCAGCCATGAATGGGAAAAATTCTAAATAAGTCAAATCTCTAGTAATACCCCCAAGGTGCCACTCCTCAGGCCACATGCCCGTGCACCGTCTATCTTTAAAGTACATCCTGAACCCCAAGGGTCCAGCCACATCTGAATGCACTTGGAAATCCCCCTGTAAACTAATTTCCCCTCTCCAAAAGGAAATCCCATTAAATTGCTCCAAAAACTTACTCCAGACCAACAAATCTTCCCTCATTCCTCAAGTGACCCTAGTCCTGTGCCATGGTCGATGAAGACCCTGCATTGCAGTGCACAGCTCCCTGATGAATGGCCGCCCCAGGGCTATGACTCTACATGCAAAGTTTAAATGTCCTACAATTTGCTGAAGATCCCGCAAGGTCACCTTGCTCTTCCTCAAAAGTGCTGTTATCCTAGTCCTAAGGTCCTCTAACTTACTGGCAGGCAATCTTGATGTCTGTCGCACCGTGTCTAATTCAATATCCAAAAAGGTGAGTGAAGTTGTAGGCACTTCTGTTTTCTCCTTGGCTAACGGCAATCCTAAATGCTCTGTCAAATCCTGAAATTGTTTTAACAAAAGGCTACACCTTCCTGTATTCTGTTTCCTGCAAAAAAGGTAGTCATCAAGGTAATGGGCTGTAGACTTACAGCCTGTTAGATCTCTGAGTTTCCATTCGATAAATGTGCTAAACTTCTCAAAAGCAGCACATGATATCAAACAACCCATTGGTAAAGCCCTATCTATAAAAAACGATCCCCGAAACTGAAATACCAAGAGATTAAAGTCACCAGGGTGAACGGGCAGAAGATGAAACACTGGTTTAATATCGCATTTCTCCATTTCTGCCCCAATTCCACATTTTCTGACCATACGCACTGCTTCATGTAAAGATGTGTATCTCACAGAACACAATTCTGAAGGGATAGCATCATTGACTGATGAAGCCTCTGGAAAGGATAGATGATGAATGAGCCTAAACTCACCCTGAGTCTTTTTCGGTATGATGCCCAAAAGTGAAACCCTCAAATTCCCAATAGGTGGCATTGGGAAGGGGCCATGGACCCTTCCTTCGGCCACCTCTTTGTCTATTTTTTTCTGAACCATGTCTTCCATTCCCACCACTGAATGGAGGTTCTCCACAAAGTATGTGCTGCACTTTCCAAGTGATGAGATACGGAAACCAAACAAGACCATCTAACAAATATTTGGCATCTGCCTTACTTGGATAATTTTCCAACCAGGCTTCCAAAACCTCTACTCTAATTGGACTGGGCCCCTTTTGCAGGTGCGCCCCCACTGCTATTAGGCTTTTTGCCACCTCCACTACCTTCATTTTGTTTCTGGGCCCCTGCTCTAAAACATGTAGCATTGGAGTGTCAACCACCACATGTACTACACTTGTGTTTGAAGTAGCATAGCCTCTTGGAACAAAAACCCTTTGAGTTGTATTCCCAGCAATACATGCAGGGTTGAACCACCTGGCCCACTGTAAAGTGGGGATTCGAGCCAGGGCCAGATTTTTTTATTCAAATGCCTGCTATCAAAGCGCTCTCCAGTATTGGGTCGCGCCGGCATCATATGCTGCAGCCACAAACCTGGCTGTGGTTCATCCCAATGCATGTTGGGGTGGATTGCACTGCGCATCCTAAAGGCTTGACCATAATGCAACCAAGCCATGCCAGAAAAATCCATGTATGCCCTGTATATGATATCTAGATATTGAAATAGAGATTGCACCCTCCAAGGTTGGGCCTTTACTATGACTCCCGCATAAGTTAAAAAGCCTGGAAGCCAGTTTGCCCAGTTCCTTTCAGGCTTCTTTCTTGTCCTAGACACTTTTTCCTTTTTGTCCTCCTTGTCAAGCTCCTTCTTCTCCACATTTCTATTAACAATTCAAATAAATCCACATACTTATTTTTTCAAATTTTCTCTTTAGTAGCCAGGATGAGATGAACACCCAATGGCACTGAATAGTCACCATATGGAAGGGCAGATAGTGGTACCGTGTTGTAGCCCATATTGGCTACTGATGGGTAAGGCCACCCGCCAGCACTGGCCGGGGTGCCCTGATTTGTTAAGGTTAAATTGGGATATGAAATCCCCAAACCACTAAATTGAGGCACAGTGCAATGCCAAGCTGTGCCAGATGGCCCTGCACTTGAAGTGCTGCCTGGTGCATATGTAGGTGCAAATTGCCCACCGCCAGCCCAAGGCCAGGCAGGGGTCGGTGTGAAGGTGCCCGGATAAAAGCTGCACTCACCCAAGGATGTGGAAGGCACATTAGGATCCTCTATGGCTTGTTGCTCATCGGGACTGATTTCTACCATGTCCTCATATCTTGGCCTTCTGCGCTCGCCACCGTTGTCACCGACCAAGAGGATCTGGTGCCCCTCTCCAGACATTTGGGTTTAGGCGTGGAAGAAATGCCAGCCACTCCCCCACTGTTGACCTCTTCGGGGAGCCACGCAGCCTCAAGAACATTGAAAAGTTCCATTAAGTCGTGTGTCAATGCCTTAAGTTTAGCCCTATGATGCCCTTTGGAATCTCTGTTGGACCTACGAGGCTGCTCCTCCCCTGTTTGACATCTGCCTAGCCAATCTCTGTGCCTCCAGTGCTGAAATTTTCTCCTGGAGCTCCTTCCACACAGGCCAGGATTCCTCATTGGAAGACAACTGAGCTGGAGACACCTGTGGTGCAGGTCTTTTCTTTGTTGAGTGTTTCCCCTTCCTGGTGCCTGAGCCCTTCCTTGATGCCATTATCTTCTAATACTGGGGCACCTATCTCAATTTAACAGTACTTACCAATATCAATTGACCAAGATTTCAACTTACTTCAGCTTTACTTCCCTCTCCTATTTCTCTCTCTCTTTTTAAATTACTTTCAAATTAATTTTCAAATTACTAATAATGAATTACTTCCAAGTTTCCCAATAACTAATTACTTTTCTAACTACCCAATAACTACTTGCTGTACAATCACCGAGTAACAAAGTAACTTGTCTACAATATGCTCAAAGTCCTGACCAACAGGTAACCAAACCAACCCTTATTTGTAGCCAAAGTTAAAGTTATCCTTTTACCAGAATTCAATTATTTAAACACTTAAATTATATTACCAGCAATACTCACAGTACTTTTTTTCTTTGCTTGACCAGCAGTAAATTCCTTCGCCCACTACTCATCACACCTTAATTACCCAACACTTACCTGTTCTTATCCATTTAACCATATAACTAAAACTCCTTATAAACACTTGGGTAAACAGGGTAGGGATAGAAAAAAGGAAGGGGTGTGTGTGGTTTTGAGCTCAGCTAGTGCAAAGACAGGGAGCCACAACAGGCTCAGGCTAAACAAAGCCCAGGCGGGAAGGGTACACAGTGATAGGCAAATGGAACCCAGCCAACCTTTCCACCAAAACACGCCACCACCCCACACCTAATGTCAAGTATTGGGACCATCAACGACCCAGAGCTTCTCTACCAGTTCCAATATTTTTTAAGCCCGGGTCACCAACCCCTCCCTCAGTTCTAACCAAAACAAACCTCTATAATAACATAAAATTAATCACGAATTAACTAAATTTCACTAATTAAATGATTTTAAAAAATTTTAATGAAGCAGGCTGGTGTACTGCACCGGCACAGTAGTGCCGCAACCGCCCTCAAATCCTGAACCCTTAAATGTACAAAGAAGAATTAAAGATCAAATGATTAAACAAAGAAAAAACTTGATGAAACCAAAGAGGAGAGCCGATGCTCCCACTACTTCCAAATCCACTCAATGGTGCAGCAGAAAAACAACGCAGCCGAGCAGGAGTCCTTTCTTTCCGGCAAGCCTTTGAAAGAAGAGAACATTAGCACGGGGAATGGCCCTATATATAGCTGGTGGGCATTCAAATCCGTCCCGTTGGACCCGTAAGTCTTGCGCCATCTGATGGGGGGGGGAAGCTCACTTGTGCCATGCAAAGCCTCATGGGCTTCGTCAGTGTTAGACCAGTGGGAGTTGATTGTTTTGTGTCCCTGAAGCCATTATGAAGCTGGAGGCCCTGGTTTAGTGAGGTAAGCAATACAAAAGAGCCTCATGGGGTTTAAGTGAATTCCTTCAGCTATTTCACTCAAACACATCAGTAGCACAGAGGCCTGTGGCAGATTCCATATTTTAATAAAGCAATAAAAGAAAACTCTTCAATGTGTTTTTATAAAGATGTAAAGTCTTTGAGAACAGATATTTGCTTTCATAAAGGTCATATTTCTTTCCACAGAGAGGAGGCAATGGACTTTGTTACATCTACCCTTATTTTCCATTGAATTTGAACTACCTTTTATTGTATAGTGTTCTGTCAGTGTTTTAATAACTAATTCCCCTGAGCTGCTGAAGGTGAATAGGGGAATTAAACAATCATAATTCATGGAGACTGTTCCTCCATGCTTATTTTGGGGGATTTCTTTCAAAGAGCATTACTGTGTAAAGCACAACATGCTTGGGTTTGTGTAAAGGGCTTCAGAAACAAAAGTATCACCAGTCTCAAACACATGAACTATTGAAGTCAAAATTAAAGTTCTTAGCAAACTCTTTTCATGATCTTTCTTTGGTTCACACATGCATACTCACTGATATTTGCACAGCAGTAAAATGGGATTGTGTTTGTTTCTCCCCGTTCTCCTCATTCTTCAGGTGCTTTTTAATGTTAATATGTTTACATATTGTATTGCATTTTTTCTTGAACCAGAAAGGCAGCTTATAAGTATTTAAATAAATAAATATTAAAACAGATTAAATGCCAGATGTCAAATTCCCTTGCAAAGGCCATGGCTTAGAAATTCCCAGGCTCCATCCCTGGAATCTGGGTGGGAAAGACTCCTACCTGAAGACTGTATTTGGCTCACTTACTGCTGTTCTTAAATGGATAAACTTTGTTCTTCTTTCTTTTCTTTCCCCCTTTTTCATTTTGGAGGTGGTTAGGCAGATGCCTTCTGTCAATAAGTTCAACTTTCATCTAGCTTTATAAAATTTGATCTGCTTCTGTCCTTGTCATCATAGCACCCAGTTCTGCAAGTACAAACCAGGTACCCAAGGGCTCTACAGTCATTTTTCCGTAGGAGAAAATCTGCACAGTAGTATAAGAGAAACACAATTCACGTATGTAGTACACACTGGTACAACATAATGGCTAAAATCCAATAGTAAGTCATGACTACAGTAAGCCCACTGAAGTAATGAGGATTTGGTGAGTCAACACCTCTTTATAAGTTCCCTTGAGTCAATAGGCCTACTCTAGTACTAGTTTACTTCTGGATTTCAGCCACTGTGTTAATGTACCTAAGGATTCCTGATAGGTAGGCACACACAAACACTCCTTGGCAATGGTAAGCTATTCTCTATTACCTAAATTAGTTTGAATGGGGTCGTAAAGAACACCATTAAATCTATGTAAATATAATAATGATGTTGGATGTGTTTCCCTCATCTAACATCTGTACACCAAAAGGAAGGCAACTCTTTTGTGCATTGTTTTTATCTCCTTCCATTGATAACCATTCTAATTAGAATTTCCTTTGTATGTTTGCTGCACAAGTAGATTAATTTAAACTGTCTGTTCGGCTTGCCAGAGGGTTTGTGGCCGGCAAGCTCTTGCTTTGACTTTATTAACTTGGATGTGGGTTTTCACAAAAAACCATCAAAAAACCCTCTAGTCCTTTGGAAAAGTCATTTTCTTATTAAACACACTCTGTTTTTATACAGAGATAGGAGAGCAGCTCCTTGGAATGTCAATGTTCTGATTATTCCTGCTGAACAGTACAAGCACAGACATCTCCTCATAAATTAATAGAAGGTGAAATAGACTATGTTGAAAGGCCATTTAATTAATGCACATGTCAAGCTTTGAAGGGATGATAAACATTGTAATACCAAGATGTATGCTGAAAATAAGGAAATGTTTTTCATCCTGTTAAGAAATAGAAAGCCTCTAGCAAATGCCACATCAAAGTCAATCTGTTAAAATTTGCTTTTTAAAGAGATACATCTGCTCCAATGTTTTGAAATGACAGGCAAAAATAGAGGAAGGGGTAAAAAAAAAGTCAGCAAAGAAGTCTTCAAAGTGAACAGTTTCTAAAGATAATGGAATGGATTCAGAGTTAGCCATAAGTCCAGCTGTATTTACAATGGTGTTTCGTTTTGTTTTGTCATTATGTTGTGTCCGACTCTTCGTGACCCCATGGACCACAGCATGCCAGGCTCTCCTGTCTTCCACTGCCACCCGGAGTTTGGTCAAATTCATGTTGGTCGCTTCAGTGACAATGTCCAACCATCTCGACCTCTGTCGTCCCCTTCTCCTCTTGCCTTCACATTTTTCCAACATCAGGGTCTTTTTCCAGGGAGTCTTCTCTTCGGCCAAAGTATTGGAGTCTCATCTTCAGGATCTATCCTTCCAGTGAGCTCTCAGGGTTGATTCCCTTCAGAATGGATAGGTTTGATCTCCTTGCAGTCCAGGGGACTCTCAAGAGTCTTCTCCAGCACCACAATTCAAAAGCATCAATTCTTCGGTGGTCAGCTTTCTTTATGGTCCAGCTCTCACTTCCATACATCACTACAGGAAAAACCATAGCTTTGACTATACATACCTTTGTCGGCAAGGTGATGTCTCTGCTTTTTAAAATGCTGTTTATCATTTTATCATGATAAGGTTTATCATTGCTTTCCTCCCAAGAAGCAGGGGTCTTTTAATTTCATGGCTGCTGTCATCATCTGCAGTGAAGTAAAATCTATTACTGCCTCCATATATTCCCCTTCTATTTGCCACAACGTGATGGGACCAGTGGGCATGATCTTAGTTTTCTTGATGTTGAGCTTCAGGTCATTTTTTCCTCCTCTTTCAACCTCATTAAGAGATTCTTTAATTCCTCCTCACTTTCTGCCATCAGAGTGGTATCATCTGCATATCTGAGGTTGTTTGCTGTGGTCCACACAGTCAAAGGCTTTTGTAGAGTCAATGAAGCAGAAGAAGTGTTTTTGTTTTTGTTTTTGTTTTTTTTGAACTCTCTCGCTTTCTCCATAATCCAGAGCATGTTAGCAATCTGGTCTCGAGTTCCTCTGCCCCTTCGAAATCCAGGTTGTATTTCTGGGAGTTCTCAGTCAACATCCTGCTGAAGCCTGGTTTGGAGGATTTTGAGCATAACCTTGCTAACATGAGAAATGAGTGCAATTGTTACAGTAGTTGGAGCATTCTTTGGCACTGCCCTTCTTTCAGATTGGGATGTAGACTGATCTTTTCCAATCCTCTGGCCACTGCTGGGTTTTCCAAATTTGCTGGCATATTGAGTGTAGCACCTTAACAGCGTCATCTTTTAAGATTTTAAATACAGTGATACCTCGACTTACAAACTTAATCCGTTCTGGGATGGTGGCTGTAAATTGAAACGTTTGTAAGTAGAAGCAGCATTTCCCATAGGAATGCACTGAAAACCAATTAATCCATTCCGGCTGAAGAAGAAACAAAACAAAACAAAACAAAACAGTGCAAGCCCCTTGGGCTGCAGAAAAACAAAATAAATAAAAAACAAAAATAACCCCACCAGCCCAATCCCATCCTGCAAAAGCCACCCAAAACAGTTTTTAAAAAGAAGCACCTTACCTCCACCGCTGCAGCCACCACTACCAGGAGGCCTGGGTTCCAGCCGTCGCTGCCAGGCCAGGGCTTCTCTGCCGCCACTGCAGGCTTTCCTGGGGTTTGCCACAAGTGCTGCCTTTCTCCCCGCTGCGCAGCTTCCCCGCTGCCATGAGAGGATTTCCTGGGGCTTGCCCCAATCGCTGCCTTTCTCCACTGTACTCCGCTGCCAGGCCAGGGTTTCCACGCCGCCTTCTCCTGGTAGGGCTGGTCTACCAGCCCAGGAAAGCCTGTGTCAGCGGCACAGAAACCCTGGCCTGGCAGTGGATGGCGGCGGAGAAAGGCAGTGATTGGGGCAAGCCCCAGGAAAGCCTCCTATGGTGGTGGAGAAGCCATGCAGTGGGGGAGAAAGGCGACGCTTGCGCTGGACCACAGGAAGCCTGGGAAGCTGAGCCCAGCCGGGATGGTCCGGTGGCTCACCTCCCAGCATCGGTAGAAGCAGCGCTGGAAGCTCTGGAGGCTGAGCCTCCCCTTTCCTAACCATTGGGGCAAAAGAGCTACAAAGAAGCAGCCTCTTTGCCACCAACAGTTTGAATTTCCCGCCCTTTTCCCCTGTCTTTTTTGTTCGTATCTTGAAGCTCCGGCCACAAGTAGAAGCAAAATTCTGCGGCCGGAATTGTTTGTAAGTTAGATTGTTTATAGGTAGGGACGTTCATAAGTAGAGGTTCCCACTGTAGTACAACTGGAATGCCATCACCTCCACTGGCCTTGTTGTTAGCCATGCTTTCTAAGGCCCACTTGACAGGATGTCTGGCTCAAGGTCACCAACCACACTATCTGGGTTGTCTGGGACATCCAGATCTTTCTGGTATAATTCCTCTGTGTATTCTTGCCACCTCTTCTTGATGTCTTCTGCTTCTGTGAGGTCCCTACCATTTTGGTCCTTTATCATGTCCATCTTTGCACAAAAGGTCCCTTTAATATCTCCAATTTTCTTGAACAGATCTCTGGTTTTACCCTTTCTAGTATTTTCCTCTATTTCTTTGCACTATTCATTTAAGAAGGCCCTCTTGTCTCTTCTTGCTATTCTTTGGAAGTCCGCATTCAATTTTCTGTAACTTTCCTTCTCTCCCTTGCATTTTGTTTCCCTTCTCTTCTCTGCTTCTCTTGATAAAACTCTATTAGCTTTTGCCCTGCTTCGTTCTGAACTCCCTGGCCAAATTTCTTGTTGTTCCTTTTATCTCTTGACTCCCTACAGTCCCCTAGAATAAGAAGAACGTCTTTCTTTGGTGTCAGTTCTAGAAGGTGTTGGAAGTCTTCATAAAATTGGTCAGTTTCAGCCTCGTCAGCATCGATTGTTGGTGCATAAATTTGGATTACTGTGATGTCGAAAGGTCTGCCTTGGAGATGAGATGGCCTTGGTATTGAGATGACTCTACCGTTTTTGAGATTGTATCCCAGTACAGCTTTTCCAACTCTTTTGTTGACTATGAGGGCTACTCCATTTCTTCTATGGGATTCTTGCCCACAATAGTAGATATGGTAATCGTCTGAATTGAATTCGCCCATTCCCATCCAATTTAGTTCACTGACGCCCAGGATGTCAGTGTTTATTCTTGCCATCTCCTGTTTGACCACATCCAGCTTACCAAGGTTCATAGATCTTAGATTCCAGGTTGTTATGCATTATTTTTCTTTGCAGCATCGGAATTTCCTTTCACTTCCAGGCATATCCACAGCTGAGCGTCCTTTCAGCTTTGGCTGAACCACTTCATTAGCTCTGGAGCTACATGTACTTGTCCTCCGCTCTTCCTCAGTAGCATGTTGGATGCCTTCTGACCTGAGGGGCTCATCTTCCAGCATCATATCTTTTAGCCTTTTGTTTCTGCCCATGGGATATTCTTGGCAAAGATACTGGAGTGGCTTGCCAGTTCCTGCTCCTGGTGGATCGTGTTTAGTCAGAACTCTCCACTATGACCTGTCCGTCTTAGGTGTCCCTGCATGGCATAGCCCATAGCTTCTCTGAATTACTCAAGCCCCTTCCCCACGACAAGGCAGCAATCCGTGAAGGGAATTTACAATGGTAGTAAGGCTTTTTAACTTCAGAAAAACTGGGAAAATGCACATGTTTAATGAATGATGCTCAAAAGCAGAGCCTTGATTGCTGCCCAGAATCCCCATGTGTCCACAGTGACTAGGAGATGCTGGGAGTTCTGGTTTTAAAAATGACTTTTTCAAGCTGTGCTCTAAAATTCTTAATGTCACTGTATCCTGTCTGTGTTATTGTGAGAGAATTACATATAGCTAATTTTGCTTCTACCAGATTCACTTCAGTAATACTAATATTCAGTAGACTTTTATCTGTGAAACTAATAATCAACTCAATAATTAAGTCTTGTGCTCTTTAAGAAACTTGAATATCTGACATCAGCTTGAGTAATTTAACAATGTTTTCCTTAGACTGTAAAAGGTTAAAAAATCTTATTATTTAAAGAAATGTGTTTATTCTCGTAAAACAGATCAAAATTCTATGGATTTCTGTAGTTGTTCATATAGATATGTAGCTGGAAAGCTGGCAAAAAAAGTCTCCAAATTGAACGATTTCTAAAAATAATGGTTTGGGTTCAGAGTCGGTTGTACTTAACACAGATGGATTAGAAGTTATTGGAACTAACTCAGCTACTCACAATTTCACTGGGTACATCTGTTCCAGTTTTCATTAGGTTGGGACTCAATCCAGTATGACTATATGGAGTATACGATTTAAAGACAGAATATTCTTATCTCAGGCATCCCACTCACTATGCCAATTATGTATTTAATGTTAGTATGAAAATACACTCTAAGTAACAGTGTCTAAACGGCTCCTCTGATTTCTGTCCTGGATTAAAGCCTGTGGCATGTAAGAGAATATGGCTTTAAAAAAAGAGAAGTCACTTTTCTTAAATCATCTGTGACTCAATATATGCAATTAAGTGGCCATATGTGTAAATAGTTTCCATTTATAATCTGCAGTTTTCCATCAAAATGGATTCAAGATGTTTTAAATGAACCAGGGAGTAGAACTGGCATTCAGAAGCTATAGCAATTCCTATGGTGATGGTGAAAGGGATTCCATTGTTACACTTATATGAAAGGAATCAGAGTCTGGAATCAATATCTTTTGTTGACTATGAGGGCTACTCCATTCCTTCTATGGGCTTCTTGCTCACAATAGTAGATATGATAATCGTTTGAATTGAATTCGCCAATTCCTGTCCATTTTAATTCACTGACGCCCAGGATGTCAATGTTTATTCTTGCCATCTCCTGTTTGACCACATCCAGCTTATCAAGGTTCATAGATCTTACATTCCAGGTTCCTATGCAGTATTTTTCTTTGCAGCATTGGACTTTACTTTCACTTTCAGGCACGTCCACAGCTGAGCGTCCTTTCGGCTTTTTCCAAACCACTTAATTAATTCTGGAGCTACTTGTACTTGTCTTCTGCTCTTCCTCAGTAGCATGTTGGACCCCTTCTGACCTGAGGGTCCCATCTTCCAGTGTCATATCTTTTAGCCTTTTGTTTCTGTTCATGGGGTATTCTTGGCAAAGATACTGGAGTGGCTTGCCAGTTCCTGCTCCAGGTGGATTGCATTTAGTCGGAACTCTGCACTATGACCTCTCCATCTTGGGTGCCCCTGCACGGCATAGCTCATAGCTTCTCTGAATTACTCAAGCCCATTCACCACGACAAGGCAGCAATCCATGAAGGAGTGAAAAATCATACCAGGCCTTATTTTCAGGTTGGGTCTTATTTTGGGGGGAATGGTATATTTTAATGTGAGCTTTCATCTGAGGAAGTAGATTTATCCACGAAGGCTCATATTAAAATACAGCAGTTAGTCTTTAAAGTTTGACAACATTTTTGAGTCTATCAAAATCTTGACAAAAATATGCCCAGAAATATAGAAAAGAATATAATGGTCCACTTCCCAGAAACTTTCAGTATAATACAGTCCTGAAGAAAAGAGATGCCAAGGAGTACTATATAACCATAGCATTAATTTCCCATGCAAGAAAAGTGATGCTCATGATTTTGCAAGACTTTTACCATAGAGTAAGTAATGTCAGACGCTCAAGGTGAATTCAGAACAGAAAAAGGCGCTAGAGATTATATTACCAATCTGTGTTGGCTATACCAAAGAATTTCAGAAGAAAAGCAGTTTGTGCTTTAACAATTACAGAAAAGCTTTCTACTGGGTAGATGATGAAAAACTATGGATCGTTCTAAAAGAAATAGATGTGCATGACTACAGAGAAGAAATTAGAATATAAATAAGCCTTGAAAAGGCAACTACAAAGGGACTAGGAAAGTTCCTTGAAAGTAAAGATGTGTTTCTAGAAACAAAAATCAAGATAATCCATACTATATCATTCTCAACTGCTATAGAAGGAAGTAAAACCTAGCAATAAAAGAAAATCACTCATCCAAATGTAGTGTAGGAAATGAGGTTTAGAAACACCACAGACCATCCAAAAGACAAGTGGGTGCAAGAGCAAATCAAGCCTGAACTCTCTCTGGAAGCGAAAATGACCAAATAGAGACTACCATATTTCAGGCATACAATGAGAAGGCAAGATTCAATAGGAAAGATAATAATAGTGGGAGAAGTGAAAGGCAAGAAGAGACACAGAAGCCTGAATATAAAATGAATTAACTCAGTGAAGAAAGCCACAATCTTCAGTTTATTTATTTATTTAATAAATACGTTCTGAGCGGGATTGTTCATGATAGTTAATAATTAGTTAATTGCTATTAATTGGGAACACTTTGCTAGCATACAACAACAATAAAGCTATAGAGGAAAACCTATTCAGTGGTTAAGATATTTGACGGCAGAGCCAGAAGTTGCAAGTTCAATACCCCACTGTGCCTCAAGGGAGTAGATCCTGCCTGTGTGGCCTTGGGCAAGCTGCACGGTCTCAGAATGCCCCTTAGAAGAAGGGAATGGTAAACCACTTCTGAGTATTTTCTACCTGGAAAACCCTGAAAAGGGTCGCCATAAGTCAGAATTGACTTGACGGTACATGTTATATATTATATGCACATGCAAAAGGTAAAAGTGGATCTAATTGTAAAATCTTTTGATCAGAAAGTTTAAATCATCAGAAATGTTCTGTCATTGGGTGTTTTGGTTTAAAACCTTGGATGTTCTGTGTTTCTTCTTTTGTTGCTGAGAATGTACTTCCTGCACTTTCTTTCTACTTCCTGTCTGTAATAAGCCAAAACAGGCATTTTTGTTTTTTTATAACCCTCTCACTTGCCATCTCTCATCTCAAAGTATGAGCAGTATTCTTACAATGTTAAGTCCTCTCATATCACAAATGCTCTTCCAATCATGGTTACTTTCTCTAATTCATGACAAAAAGACTGAATGGTTAGGATAAATAATGTCTTGCATTAGAAGGAATGAGAGGGGAAAATTGGTTCTGGAGAGACATGGAAGAATTATATTTCACAAGCCTGGCTTACAACCTGTAAACCACGGTGCCCACTGTAATTACAAAGAGTGAGGCAGCCCCTTTGGTAGAAGATATTTATGTATCATGAAAGGGCAGCAAAATTTCAGATATTTATTTTGTTTTATTGTGCCATTATTGCAGGAGCAGGCAGAGGTATTTGAGGGATTTGCTCTCTTATGTCCCTGAATATTCAATTCTTCTCTTTTCACAATGGTCTCTTAAGCCTGTGGCTCCTGGCAAACCGGGAGTGGCCTTCAAGGGGGAGGGGGGAGCACAGCAACAAATAGTGCTGCTTCAATCTATTTTGTCAAGGTACAAAGAGAATGGTTGGTCCCAGACACTTTTTTTTTAATTTGAAAGGAATTCAGACTGCAGGGGCTGAAATACTGATCCTCAAAAAAAAAAAAAAAAGCTTTCCAAAGGGTAAAACACAGTTGCTTTTTATTAAACTGTGTGAAACAGGCTTCCAGTGTGTAGGTAGAAGCATTGTTGCAGCTTGTGAGCCAGGAATTTAATGATTTATTAATTGAATATTAGTAATTGCTACTAAAAGGCCTGTAAGGTTAACTTTTCTTACAGTAGCAGAATTTCATTTAATGTTTAAATCAATATGAGTAACATGCATTTTCTTGTTCACATTTGCAGGTTGTGTGATTACAATTTCCATAGTAGAACAACTTGCTGAAGTCCACAACTCTACAGTAAAAGAAGCCCTGGAAAGACTCTGTGGCTTCTTTTCTGGTAAAGACCAATTTTCCATGTTGTCAATCTGTTCTTGGTTTACTATAACTTCAATTTTACATCTCCTAAATGTCATAGTTACTGTCATAAGTAATAATGAGTTAGATTAATGAAATTGAACAGCATTGATGATAATACATGGGGTCTATTTTTATTTTCTTTCTTGCGATATTATTTAAAAATTTATCTTGTCTAAGGATGTAAGAATACAGCAAGTAACTAATTTGAAGGACCAATTTATAAAATCATTAGAAATAATCTTTCTTATTTTAGATTGTCCCTCTTCAGGCTTCAGATGAGGAGAGACGTATCTGAAAATACTTATCTTTCATCCTAGATAACATCATGTAAGGAACAGAGCTGTACTAGAATCCTTCACCCTGACATGTTCAGTTTCAATCTGCAGATTACCTTTGTGGCTGTATTCCAATATACACTTTTAAAACACCTTATGGTGCAGGCAGAGATTTTTTCCAGAGAGAGAGAGGGAGAGGGAGAGAGAGAGAGAGAGAGAGAGAGAGAGAGAGAGAGAGAGAGAGAGAGAGAGAGATGTGTACCATGACCCCAAGATAACTTTACTACATAGACACAATCAATTCAAATCCCATTATGTGGTTGTACATTAGTTTAACTTACTTAAATCACATATGAGGTACTAAATACAAGTGACATTGATGAGATGATTTGCATTTGTGTTGTGTACATTCAAATATTGAAAGTAGACATGGGCACAAACTGTCTGAGTGAGTGGCCGCTGGAGGAGGTAGAAGAGGGAACTGCATACAGCTGCCAGTGAGTGGCTGGCCACCAGGCGGGGTGTGGCCGCCCGTGCATGGGTGAATGTGCAAAGGAGGGAAGGGAGGGAAGCAAGCAGCATCCATGAAACACATGTGTGGGCACCGTGCCGAACTTGGCCAGACTGCAAAGTATGGTCTATGCCCATCTCTAATTGAAAATAATCTTTCCCCCTCCATAAAGTAATGTCTCTCCAACAGCCCCCCCCCCAGTGCAACACATAGTTCTCTGGGGAGGGGAATCTCATGTGCACCAATGAAACTTTTATTTCTAATGTAATTGCCATTGGAGATTGAATGGGGTTTAATGGAGGTCATACCTGCAGACATCTGGTATTCTTTATGCTTCACCTGTCAGGTATATTCTAGAACAGCCGCCCAACTCCTTCTGTGCTTTTATCAGGTTATTCCTGTAGAGGTCAACTCTATTTATGCCAGGTAGGGTTGTCAGATTGTTGCTTTGACATTCACTTTTCAGAAGCTGAGAGCATTGGTAGTCCTCCAGCAACAGGTTTCTTTAGAGCTTCATGCCAGATTAACCTGCAAATGAATCATATGTTTACCTCTTAATAATCAATCACAAAAACAAAGTGATCTAACTTTCAAAATGTGGTCAGAAGAAACTGATGTGTTCTACCAATTAGGAAAGCTTCATTTCCAAATGCAGAGCTGCCCATCCTGAAAAGAGGCAAATGAAGGGTCTGGCAGAAACTCCCACTTGGTCCATTGTTTAAAGCCAGGGTCACTTGGTGGAGTCACAGCAGACAAAGTACCATGCCGGTTCTGGAAGACTATCAGAAGGAAAAACTGAGAGAAATATAAACAAAAGAGACTATTTTTGCTAATTTTCAACAGCTGTACTTTTTGTGTGAGGCTACATTTGGGGGGGGGGGATTTCTGAAAGGCCTCACTTGGTCTTTCCAGTTATCTCTTTGATGCTGTGCTTAGAGCTAATGTGGAAGAAATTGCTATTTTAGTATGATCCCCAGAAGGCCCGTCTAATAGGAAGCTAGGCTGGCATCTGAAGGAGAAAATTTCTTTTAAAATGTGCAACACACTGATATACAGATTAACATTTCACAGTTTATGGGAAATAATCAAAGGAACCTCACATGTCTTTTTCATGTGCAATATTTTAGCTCACTTTCTATAGCTATGCCATACCAGCCATTTGCAAAGGTCTTCCTGGTAGAAAAACAAGTGAGCCCCAGAGGTAAAGAGTACATTTTGTAGAATTGTTCTCGCACCCTGTTATCCTTTATTGTCTAACATGTTAACTAACGTTGATTAATTAATCAACAGATCCTAGGATGTATTGCCATTAGACCTGCACACATTAGTTGGTAATTAATCAATGAACAATTTAATTGGTGTGGCAAACTTTAATTCATGAGATCAAGACTGAAATACTATTGAGTTTATTTTAGAAACCATTTTGACTTTGATGTGTTGCTTTAATTTCAGATTAGAAAGGAAATATGAAATATTATTTTTATAATCTTTGAGACTGATAGCAAAGGAAATTATCTACCATTTATTTCAGAGCATTAAAAAATGGGCTATATGGATGCCTTGGTCTACGTGTGTGTGTGCATGTGTGTTTATAGGGAATGTTTCCAAGCTCTGCTTTTGTTAGACTATAAAATCATATCTCCTCGGTTACCTTCATAAGACTCTCTTGGATACATATGCCTATAAAAGGAAGAATCGAAAGTTGCCCAGTAAAGCTTAGTAAAGAAAAATCGGGTCTCTAGCTGAATCCTAATTTCCGGCTACTGTTGATCACATTTCGTCCTTTCTATAAGCCCTTTTCAGGTATTCAGTTGTGAATGGTGTGTGTGCGTGTGCGCGCGCACTGTGGAGCAAGGCTTCCTGGACCAACCTCTGCCATTATACCCCTGTTGTCCCAACCTTCAAAAAATTATTTCTGTCTCTCTCTTCCTTTTAAACTACAGTTATGCAAATATTCTGAGGAATTTTGGGAATCATAGTACATAGTCCAAACCCATTTTCCCCAATGTATAGGACGTGGACAGAGACGATTTGTGTCCAGCAAGTCTGACCCCACTCTTCCATTCACATACTTGTGAGGGGAGAGTGTTGGCTCTCAAATGACTGCTTCATGCTGGAGCCAAAACTGACCACAGCTATAGTGTAGTGTCTTATTTCTGAGCTTCCTGCAACATCTGGATGGCAATTGTTATGACAGAATGGTGTGCTAGAATGACTTCTTAAGTTCCCAAGTGTTCAGATGTTCCAGGTGTTTCACCACAGTCTTCTGAGTGTATTGACTTTCTTAATGTATTGTTTTCCAGAAATATGGAACTTAAAACGCATTTGCTTTCTACTTTTGGATATATTTGGACCAACTATTATTAAACGGTGAGTATATACCACCACTTTGGCAAGGGGAGCTGGCCTGGGAGCAGCAGCAATGATCAGGCTGGGGTAGTTAATAAATAGCCATAGATCTTACTGGCAATAGCTTACAGAAGAGTTTGATTTTGACCCTGGGCAGTAGTCTGCATCTGACCAACAGCACCATTCAGCTGTCATAAACTTCCATGCTGACTGAGGCTGGAAACAAAGCACCCCCACCTCCCAGTGCAAGGGGACTGCTGCTGCTCCTCATTGCAGATGGCAACACTCATGCAGAGGGAGGTGGGTGAAAAGGAGGCAGCGGATTGAGGAGGTGGCGGCAGCATTAAAGTGGCACCACATATCACTTTAGAAGACAAAGAGAAGCCACAGCAGCTGTTGCTTCAGGAGAGCCCTTTCTGATTTGTGCTGCTTCCGCAGCCTCAGTGCTTCCCAGCCAGCTATTTTAATAATACCTGGCTTTGATGGTATCCTCAGATCCAAGGCATTGTGGGAAAAGTAGTCCAAAATCTTAAAACATGATATCGACAGTGGGCGGATGGTGGCACCAGATCAGCAGTCCACTGAGACAACTGCCTCACTGGCTCCAATTGCACTGCCTCTTGTTTTTCTTTCCCCTTCAAAACTAATTACGGTGTTTTGGAGATAATTCAGCTTGTTCCTAACCAGGAAAAGCAGTGCTGAAGAGGGCAGGACCCTGGATATGTGCTTGTGTTAACACTGACACATACC
This sequence comes from Pogona vitticeps, assembly GCF_051106095.1. Taxonomy (NCBI): domain Eukaryota; kingdom Metazoa; phylum Chordata; class Lepidosauria; order Squamata; family Agamidae; genus Pogona; species Pogona vitticeps. Next base: position 66,536,740 of record NC_135788.1, read on the forward strand.
TGAAGATCCTTTTTGTTATACAAACACTTTGGAAGATGCTACACAGACACAGAATGCATGCACAGGTTTGAGAGAGGAGTTGGGCTGAACTTACTGGAATGCTAAACAGCTTGTATGCCGCTTTTTTCATTAAACCATCTTGCAGACTGTGCTTCAGGAACCTTCATATTTCTCCTAGCCTGCGTTCTTACTATTGGCATCTCAGAGCTTTTTGAACTATTTCTTTTCACATTAAAATTGGAAACATGAAAGCTAAGTGATTATGTAATTATCCTCTTTTGAGAGCTTGTGTACCTAAACTAAAGATGAAATCGTTCTTCCATAATTAAATATTCAAAGTTGTTTACCTGAATTTGTCATGTATTCAACAGCAGATTTGACCAAAAAGGAAATATTCCATTTGAGAAGTATTAAAACAGTATTCTGTTGGGCCAAGGGTCAATGTTTTGTCCTTATTTTGCATATAATTTGCAAAAACATACACAGCCATGTTGGTGCCTTATTCAGGAGGGGCTCTCTGCTTCTTGAAAATTAGTTAAAGTGAGATACCGAGACAATTCTGATTTATGGTGATCCTTTTCAGGGTTTTCTAAGTAGAGAGTACTAAGAAGTGGTTTGCCATGTCCTTTTTCTGGGAGCGCCCTGGGATTGTGCAGCTTGCCCAAGGTCACCCAGGCTGGCTTTTTTGCAATGCACAGTGGGCAACCAAATGCTCAACCTGCAGCTCCATAGCCAGATACTTACCAGTGAGCTAGCCAGCCAGCCAGCCTACTTCTGTTAGAAGACTTTAAATGCTGTGTAGAAGCCAAAAAAGAATTGTATGATCTGGTCCAAAGCACTAAAATAAGATCAAATATTCCACAAACAAATATGTGTTTGTGGAAGAACATCTACTTGTTAACTGAAGGAGTCACTAGTTTTTAATAAGAGAACCTCTACTGTTGTTTTTGTGTTATTTCTTTTCAGAATGGAGGCTAAAATGAATGCTGATATGCTGTGCTATTCTATTCATTTGTGTCGACAGCGGGCTGGACAACCACATTGTCATCTATATGATCTTCCTAAGGTAGGTGTGAACTGGGAATCTGGAAAGAGAGCAAAGTTGAAACTGGAAGAGAAATAATTGAATTCCTTTGCATTGCATTTGGTTCAAGAAGGGAAGAATCAGCATATTTGAGAGGTGGTTTTCCTCTCAGTCTGAAACCTATAGATTGGTTCATGAACAAATTTTAACTGGTAAGTTGCACCACCAATCAGAGCAATTAAATTTAGTACACATAATTTTGTACGTAAACAGCTCAGAGGTTTCCAGTCATGTCAATACATGTTTATTGTTTTAATAATCCAAGCTTTTGATGGCAATATCCTGCACAATCTTCTTCAGAGAAAGTAAGATATCAAAGCTAACCTTTGGTTGCTCTTATATAACACTGGACACTGCGAGGTTGTTGTTATTGTTGTTGTTGTTTAGTCGTTAAGAGATGTCCGACTCTTTGTGACCCGATGGATCAAAGCACGCCAGCCCTCCTGTCTTCCAACTGCCTCCCAGAGTTTGGTCAAATTCATGTTGGTCGCTTTGATGACACTGTCCAACCATCTCATCCTCTGTCAACCTCTGTCGTCCCCTTCTTCTCTTGCCTTCACACTTTCCCAGCATCAGGGTCTTTTCCAGGGAATCTTCTCTTCTCATCAGAAGACATTGGAGCCTCAGCTTCAGGATCTGTCCTTCCAGTGAGCACTCAGGGTTCATTTCCTTTAGAATGGATAGGTTTGTTCTCCTTGTAGTCCAGGGGACTGACTCAGCACCACAATTCAAAAGCATCAATTCTTTGGCGGTCAGCTTTCTTTATAGTCCAGCTCCCGTTTCCATACATTCCTACTGGAAAAACCATGGCTTTGACTATGCGGACCTTTGTCAGCAAGGTGATGTCTCTGCTTTTTAAGATGCTGTCTAGATTTGTTATTGCTTTCCTCCCAAGAAGCAGGGGTCTTTTAATTTTGTGGCTGCTGTCACCATCTGCAGTGATCATGGAGCCCAAGAAAGGAAAATCTGTCACTGCCTCCATATCTTCCTCTTCTATTTCCCAGGAGGTGATGGGACCAGTGGCCATGATCTTAGTTTTTTTGATGTTGAACTTCAGACTGTTTTTGGCACTCTCCTCTTTCACCCTCATTAAGAGATTCTTTAATTCCTCCTCACTTTCTGCCATCAGAGTGGTATCATCTGCATATCTGAGGTTGTTGATATTTCTTCTGGCAATCTTAATTCCATTTTGGGATTCTTCCAGTCCTGCCTTTTGTATGATGTATTCTGTATATAAGTTAAATAAACTGGACAATATACAGCTTTGTCGTACTCCTTTCCCGAATTTGAACCAATCAGTTGTTCCATATCCAGTTCTAACTGTTGCTTCCTGTCCCACATATAGATTTCTCAGGAGGTTGATAAGGTGGTCAGGCACTTCCATTTCTTTAAGAACTTGCCATAGTTTTCTGTGGTTGACACAGTCAAAGGCTTTTGTGTAGTCAATGAAGAAGATCTAGATGTTTTTCTTGACGGGTTCTTTAATGTTAATTTGCCTGAGTTTGGTCTGAATGTTTACCCAGATGGTTTTTACTGTACCTTGTTGTATTTAAGGTTAGCTTTTTTTAAGTTGGTATCTTGCCTTCCCAGATGAAGATGGCACAAGATATTGCCATTGAAAGCTTGCATTATTTAAAAAATAAACATGTATTAACACTACTGGAAACCTGTAAGCTGTTTATACAGAGTGTTCATCACGAAAGACTGAGATCTCTAACCTAATTTAGTATCTTTCTAAGTTCTTGCACTTTGCCTTTTCTCATCCAATGAAAGTTTCATTCATTTGTTTATTCATTAACTTCTTTTTTCTTTTCTTTTCTTTTTTTCTTTTTTTGCCACCCTTTCCCTGAAAAGTACAAGATAGGACCTACTGTATTTTGTCCACAAACAACCTGGTGAAGTAGATTAAACTACAGATAGTGCAGGGGTGTACAATCAATTTTGCCTTGAGGGCCAAATCTGGGGCAAAGTCATATCAACAGGATCGTGTGCACATGCACATATGCACTCATCTATGTAAACCTCCCCCCACAACTACTTGGTGAAACCTAGAGATTGCTGAGGGGAGAAAACAAAAGACTCCACAAGCAACAAATCATCTTCATCAGCATTACTGTTTCCTCATTTGCTGCTAGAATTCAGAAAATAGTTTTGTTGGAAAAGGATTCCCTGGAGCAATCTGCAGTCTACCTGTTGTTTCTTTGCTGCTGCTGCTGTCAGGGAAAACGGATTAGACAGAGATGGGAGACTTAGTAATTAGTTGTTAGCTAGCTGTTTTGAAGGCAAGACAGATCCTGATTTTGCTTACAGTTCAACAGACTCTTTTCTACTAGCTTTCTCTTCTCTGGAGTTGGGAGGTGCTTTTGCTTGTTACTTCCATATAACCAAGGGTCCTGACTGATAACATTCCTAATAGTGATGCTGGAATGGCATCCCCTGTTACCCCCATTGCCCAAGACATTTTCTCTGCTGGGTGAAAACTAGGCAGGGCTTCCATCTGGGACAAACATCAGCTAAGTGCTGCATAGGCCATTGGTTCTGCTCTTCCGACTTTGTTCACTGGGGAGAGGTCTGTGCACAACTTCTTGGCATGGTGGCTAAATGGATTCTCCAATGTTCATTAGTAGCAGGCGTCCATTTGAGGGAAGCTGGGGCAAAGGACAGGAGAAGGAAGTCATTTTGCAAGCTTTTATAAATGTATCTTTTATGGAGTTCTCAAAAGCAGCTGATTAGAGGCAAAATCATGAATCTGTTTCAGCCAGGATTTTTAAAAAATAACTCTGTTTTTTCTTTACAGAGAGTTAATTTTTTGTGGTTGATGATGGGCATGATAATACATAAGTAACTATTCATAACTGATGCAATTGCTATTTAAAAACTTACTGAAGCTATGATCATGCCCAGGAGAGCTGTAGTAACTAATATGTGTGGACAACTTCAGGGATTTGTACCTGCCAAGGAACTGTGCATTTATCTGATCTTGCTGTCCAATACAGACCATCCAAATGATTAGGAATACAAAAACTCAGGTGGAAAGGGAACTTTTCTTGGTGTAGCTTCTGGCAAGAGATGACTCATTCATTTTGTGGTTCATTCTCAGGCTTTGAAGTGACATTTGACAGGGTCAGATGTGATATATAACTAGCAAACATTAAACAGGAGAAAATAGAGCCGCTTCTTAATTTTCTATAGAAAAGTCTGCTTTCCATGTAACCAGTTGCTCAGATCATTATGTAGCAGATGAATAGTGTCGGCTAATTCTTAGTATACATGTGTTATAGAGACAATACAAGAGATGAAAGTCGAAACTCTTTCATATTCAAGACTGTTCCAGTTCAGACAGTTCAGTGCTCTGCTGAATCCTTTACCTGATGCAGAACTGGACTTGTGCCTCTCTTAACCCCATGCGTGCTATGATCGGAGTCATTTGAGGGCTTTACACTTATTGCTTTACATGCACATATTATTTTCCCCAAAATGTTAGTGGCTTGTATATGTTGTGGGGGGTAGGGATATTTCTGATCAAGGAATTGTGTTTAAAGTTGTTTGTGCAATATAGGGAAGGCTGAATTTCATATAATCCACAGTTACAGAGGAATTAACTGAATTCATATCCCAAATCAATATGTTCTTAATATTTAGGGCTTCTGGCCCAAATTAGATACAGGCTTCCCCTATCATCAGAATAAGAGCTTTCTGAAGAAATAAAAATTTAGCTAATTATACTTAATTCATTCTGCATTTAGCAAATTAGTTTGCTTCTGTTTTCTGATTGGCCATCAGGAGGTAGATGCAAGCTTCATTTGCAAGACTGATTGCGCTTTGAAGGAATTATATCCCTGGAGGGAAAATGTCATAATAGTAGGAAATATGCATTTCCCTTAATGTGTGAGTTGGCTTCTGTCCAATGCATCTCGTTTTTATTTCTGTATACATTTTTTAAAAAATTGATGAATTGCAGAGTTATTATATTTGTTATATTAAATCCATTGTGGTGGTGGTTTTTAAACCACAGTGCTATCTATTTTTTCAACCTTTTATTCATACGCATCTAAACATACAAACTTAAAAAACACTAAAGATCTAACAATAATAAACAAAAAATATTACAACTAAACATCCATCCTTCCCTTGTGGATAAGAGATTTCATCGTCGTCTGGTCATCTGAGTATCATCAAAGGATTCCGGTGAGCACTGGTTCACTATAAACTAATTTTCCCCCAAATTCCTCTCTTTTCCTGGGCCCAATTATATATCCGCTTCCAGCTTTGCTTTACAAAGTCTCTTGGTTGATCCCGTAGTGTCTCTGAAAGCATGTCTAGTTCTGCAATGTCCAATACCTTCTTCAATAGCTCATCCAACATCGGTGTTTCTGCATTCTTCCATTTTTGGGCCCAGAGTTACCTAGCTGCTGTGAATATATACAGTATATATTTTATTTTCTTATCAATAATTTCTGCCATTATATTCAATAATAACATTTCAGGTTTAAAACTTAATTTTTGTTGAACAATCTCCTTTGCCATTTCCCAAACCTGTATCCATTTTTTTCTTTTTCTTTTTTCCTTTTTTGCATGAACACCACATATGATAATAAGTCCCTGGATTTTTTTTTACATTTACAACAAACATTGTCCATCCGTTCTGACGTTTTGGCAAATCTTACAGGAGTAAAATGCCATCTGTGAAACATTTTAAGGATATTTTCTCTAAGATTCGCTGGGTTAATCATTTTATGATTCTCTTTCCACATTTTTATCCATTCATCAATATCAATATTATACCCAAAGTTTTGTGCCCATTTTATCATCACCTCCTTCACCCTCTCATCCTCTAAATCATATTCTAATATGTTTTTTTATTATTTTCTCAATAGTGTAAATCCATAATTCATCACTTGGACTTTCCCTTCAAAAAAGTCCATAATTTTGTCCTTTTCGTATCTTGATTCTAATTTCAACATTGGCCACCAATCTGTAGCTAGACCCAATTTCTCTAGATCTTGTTTATCTTTCATATTCTGGTCTTTAGTTAATAAATATTTATACCTGAGTAACGCTCCCTTCTGATTCAATACTTTCAATGTAAATGTCTCTATTGGTGCTACCCATATTGGAATTTTCTTATAGGTGTGTATTTGAAATTATTGCCATACTAAGCACAGCACCTTCCTCAGAATATGTTCTGCAAAATGTGATTGTTCTTTGCATTTCCCATACCACACATATGCATGCTGGCCCATTTTTATATCATGACCCTCCAGTTTCAATAATTTTGATTTTCTAATGTTATCCATTCTTTTATCCAGAGCATAGTACAGTGGACCCTCGACTTACAGACGGCTCGACTTACAGACTTTTCGAGTTACAGACTTCTCTGGCTGCAAAATTTAGATTTGACTTGCAGCCAGAAAATCGACTTACAGACCAGAAAAAAACCAAAATGGAATAAAAATAGAATAAAAACCACTGGTTATGGGATTAATCGTTTTTCAGTGCATTGTAGGTCAATGGAGATTCGACTTACAGACTTTTCGACTTGCAGCCACCATTCCAATACGGATTAAATCCTTAAGTAGAGGGTCCACTGTACATGCCTTATAATATAGTAGTCAATTCGGTACTCCTACCGCTTTCTTTTAAGTCTTGCAATATTCTAAGTTTGATTCTTGGTTTCTTAGCCTTCTATACAAATTTTGAAGTCAGGCTGTCTAGGTCCTTGAAGTATTTATAATTTAGTAAAATTGATAAATTTTGAAATAGAAATAGCAATTTTGGTAATATAATCAACTTTATTATCGAGATTCTTCCCACTGACAGTTCAGTGGATTGATCTGCGACCACCTGTGCATTCCCCCCGCCCCAGTCTATCTGGATCAGTTTCAGCCTGAAACAGCAAAAACCTGTCTGTGTGACGTTCACCTCCTTGAGGCATCTACATTTTGTGCCCTCACAAAGGTTCCAGTCATTTTCCTTTCACTGCCACCAGTGGATTACCTCAATCCACAAAATAAATGGCGTTTGATTAGACACTTGTATTGTGAATGCAAACAAAACTTACTGTATTTGTTAAGTGAAGCCAATTTATTAATCACAGAAGTTCTTCAGATGTACATACTATTATTTTGCCATATAATTTCCACCTTTTCTATCTATTTATCTTAACTTGTCTCTAACTCTATCTCTAGCTCTTCTTCCTCTCTCTCTCTGACTCTCTCTAACTCTCTCTCACCAACTCACTCTGACTGACTGACTCCTCTCAGGCTCCGCCTTTTAACCTCTTTCTCGGCTCTGCCTCTCCACCACATTTGCCTAGAACATGAATAATACATGATTTATACCTAACAAAGAGTGAACACTGCAGTCTGTAAGAACAAAACTAGAAAGAACACTGGGGCATTGCAATACTATCACCTCAGTGCTCTATTCTTGCCCAGCTTGGCTACTGAAAGCCAGTGAGGTCACTGTGGAGTAGGCCATTAACATCATAAATGCTTCACTGAAGGAGGATATTATGTCTTCCGTGTAAAAGAAACTATTTTTCAACCCATCATAAAGCATTCCATTGTGATGGATGATTTGAACATCTTTAGGCCCATTGCCAACATCCCTTTTATGGGCAAATTGATTCAGTGGGTGGTGGCAAAGTAGCTCCAGATATTCCTGGAAGAAGAAGAGTGCCTAGATCTGCTTCAGTCTGGGTTCAAGCTGCACCATGGCACCAAGACAGCACTGGTTGCACCACAGAATGACCTGTTCAGGGAGGCCTACAGGGGATATATGACTCTGTTGATTCTCCTTGATCTCTCAGTGGCCTTTGATATAATCAGTCATGGTATCCTCCTGGACAGGCTGTTTGGAATAGGGGCCAGAGGGCTGGCCCTTAGCTAATTCCAATCATTTCTTGATGGCCAGGTCCAGAGAGTTCAGTTTTGGGAAGAATTATTGACCCTTTGAGCCCTACATTGTGGGGTTCCACAGGGGTCATCTATCTCTTTTAACATCTATGTGAGACCTCTGGAAGAGGTCATCTGGAGATACGTAGTGAGTTTTCATCAGTACGCTGATGATACATGGCTCTGTCTCCCCTTTACATCTTCTGCAGTGGATGCTGTCTGAGTCCTGGAGTGCTGCCTAACTTTGATTCAGGAATGGATGAAAGCTAATAGGCTGAAATTGAATCCAGAGAAAACAGAGGTGATGTTGTTGGGGGCTTTCCAGAAAGAAGGTTACCTCCCTAGGCTGGATTGTGTCATCCTTCCACTTACAGATCATGTTCATAACTTCGGTGTGCTCCTGGACCCAGTCATCTTTGAACATCAGACATCAGTTATGTCCAGATCAGCTTTTAATCAACTTAGACTGATTGTCCTGCTATGCCCCTACCTACATAGGGGGTCCCTAACGGCACTGGTACATGCTTGGTGATATCTAAGGTTGATTTCTGTTGTATTCTCTACATGAGTCTGCCCTTGAGACTGTTATGGAGATTCCAGCAGTGCAGAATGCGGCAACCAGACTGGTGCTGGGTATGAATAAATTTGATCATATCTCACCAATTCTGGTTCACCTGCATTGGCGTCCTATTGTTTTCTGGACCAGGTTCAAGTTTTTAGTTTTAGTATGCAAAGCCCTTCGCTGTTTGGGAACCACCACCACCCCCACTGGTCTACAGCACAATTGTTTCTGAAATAAGTGTAATCAAGCTTTACTAATTTTGGGTCACTGAAAATGGAAATGAAGCTTAAGGTTATTGATTGGCTCTAGTTCATTTTGGCTGCAAAATTGGAGATCAGGAAAAGTGGTGGGCCCCACACATATGGTGCAACACTTGTGCAACAAATCTTTGCCAGTGGCTGAACAGGACAAGGAAATCTATGCCTTTTGCAGTGCCAGTGATTTGAAGAGAGTCAACAGATCATACCAGCAATTGTTACTTCTACATGGTGCTTCCTGTTGGAAAGGGTATGTCAAAGAAAAAGTAAGCTGTGCATTGTTCAGACATTCCATCAGCTAAATGCCCAGTACCCCACAAAGAAGGATTGCCAGTTCCTGATGCACCAGAATCATTCTACTTGAGTCAGACGATGAAAAGGAAAAGGATGAAACTTCTGGTCCTGAACCATCAATACCACAGGATTCAAATTTCTTCACATTCTCCTTCTCTGCACCACACATCATAACACAAGGTGAACTGATTGACCTTTTCAGGGATTTGGAAGTACCCAAGAGTAAGACAGGGCTGTTGGGCTCCAGACTACAGCAGTGGAATCTCCTGGCAGGTGATGTTAGGGTTTCCATGCTCTGTGACCATCAACAGGATCTTGTCCCATTCTTCTTCCAAGAAGGTGACCTTGTAACCTGCAACTTTGGTGTGATGGCAGCCGTCAACATGGTTGACAGTCCAGATGAGTGCAGACTGTTCATTGATTCATTGAAGAAGAGTCTTTTTAAGCTGTTATGCTACATAATGGTAATGTTTTGCCATCAATTCCAGTTCGTAATGCAGTCCATAGGAAGGAAACGTATGTCAACATGAAACAACTTTTGAAGTGCATAAACTGTGGCCAACAGTAGTGGCAGTTTTGTGGTAATTTGAAGGTTGTTATTGTCTTGTTTGATCTGCGGAGTGGATACACAAAGTAATGCTAGTTTCCTGCAAATGGGATAATTGTGGAAGAGATTCCTACTACATCAAGATAGATTGGCCAGTCTGACAGTCCTTCAAACCTGGGAGGAAAAGTGTTCAGCATCCACCACTTGTTGAATCAAGGAAGATTTTGTTACCATCCTTATACATCAAGCTGGGACTGAAGAACTTTGTCAAGGCCATGGACAAAACACAAGCAGGTTTCAAGTACCTCCATGGAAAAAAATTCAAGAGGAAGTGAAGCTAACATAAAGGAAGGTGTCTTTTTTGGTCCTCAGATTTGTGGACTTCTTTGAGATGGTGCATTTGACCATGCACTGCATGGCAATACAGCATGGAAAGCCTTCCAGTTAGTGGCAATATATATATATATTTGTAAACAACAAGGCAGACAACTACTGGTTGTTGATGGAAAACCTCCTCAAGGCATACAAAAGCTTTGGTTGCGACATGTCACTAAAGATACATTTGTTGCACTCTCATCTAGATTTTTTTCCACCAAAATGCGGAGCAGTGAGTGATAAGCATGACAAGCAATTTCATCAGGACATTGCAACAATGGAAAAATGCTATCAGGCCAAATGGAGCTGATCAATGCTTGCAAACTATTGCTGGACAGTGACAAGAGCTGCTCCATTTAATGAATGCAAGAGACAAGCCAAGAAACCAAGTAGACACTGAATAGGACTAAACTATGTACATAATAGGGTTTTTTTTTCCTTTTGTTTCATAATATGTTTTATTTATATAACCCTTTTGCTGATTTTTAAAGTATTACATAAATAGGACAGGTGGAATATATTAAATTGTAAGCAACCAGAAATACATGGAAAGACATAGGTTTACAATTTATAATCAAAACTCTACTATCTGCACAATATGCATAGACAGATAATGTAAAAACTTAAATATCTTGAAAACAGTAACCAATGAGTTTTAATTGTCATATTTGAATTCAGCATATCAAAATACACAATAAATAGCATGTGTTCTCTCTGAAGCAGATGACTTCTAAAAAATTACAGACCAGTGATATGTCGGAGTGTCTCTCCCTCAGAACATCAACCTGTGTCACCTTTTCTCAGGCCTCACTTCTCCAGGTTTCCATACCAAGAAAGGCAAAGAAAACTGTCACCAGAAATCATTCCTTCTCAGTCATGGCCCCTTATGGAATGGGCTCCTGGTAGAAGCACTTCAGGACCCCTCTTTCCTTTCCCTTAAGAGGATGTTAACGACTGTCCTGTTTCAAGAGACATTCAAAAGCATCCTCTCTTAAGTTATTCTATATGTGTTCCCTGTGTTGCCATCAATTTGGGTTTGTACCTATTGCTTGTTTATTTGAGATGTTTGATGTTGGGTAGTTGGGTTACTGTTGCATTGTTCTGTTGTAAACTGTTTAGAGTAGTGCTTTGTACTAAGACAGCAGTATATGAATGCAAACAAACAAACTTACAGAGGAGCTGACTCACCAAATCCCCACTGATTCAATGGCCTTCCTGTAATGCAACTTAGTAGACGGAACAATGAGATTTCACCTTCTGTTTACACACTGCCTACACAAAGCAAAGGTCATACTTTGTGCATCTGAAGATGTGGGTTATGATCCATGAAAGCTATTGCCAGATAAAACTTGTTAGTCTTTAATATGCCACAAAAGCAGAAAGAAAGGAAAAAAAAATAGAGGGTGGGATAGCGTGATGTATATATAGTGCAAGTCTTCTTCAAAGCTATGGTCAAATATATACAGTGAGGCTTGCTCACAGATAAGGGAGTATAAATTGTAACTGCAGTGGCTGCAACTGCGGAAATAAATTGGTCATGCAATGCTATGCAGTTATCAGCACTGAATATTCAATCAACATTAAAACATTCTGGAGCTAATGAAAAGGCACAGAAAATGAAAAAGATTGTCAGGAATTTTATGTATGCTGCTCTGAACTCCTTTGGTGAAAATGCGGAATATTAATGTAATGTATACATATATGCATACATCAATAAAAGACATAACACTGGTTACGTAAACAGTTTTACCCAGAACACAAGCATGATGGAATACTGTTTCATTCATTTGACTTTTTGAAGTCTCGTAAACCTTCCAGTTAATTAATCTGTTTTGAGAGATGTCTAAGTCAATTAGAATAATGAGCTAAATTTTATCCCTCACAATGTTGACAAAGGGGGGGGAAAGATATCCTGTTTAAGGAAAGCAAGTAGTAATCATAACAACAACCAACTGCTCTTGTTTACTATTATTTTTGGATCTGCCTAGAAAAGTATGCCTCTCTTATGTGTCGCAATCAATCCTTTTGGAATAATATATATATAAATTGGACTGAATTTAATTAATTTGTTGAACCCTCTGGACTGAAAACCTTGCTTCTAAACTGTATTAGGTAACAGTAACAAAACAGATGGTCCTGCTTCAATGTTATTCATTAAGCACAATGAATAAACATGTATGATAATAGAATGGTTTTCATTTCTATTCAAGAATACTTTTCACTGTTCACCAGTCTACACTTTGCTATTCCCTAGGAAGCTTTTCCATTGTGGAAGTATTTCTGATTCTACATTAAAGAATCCACAGCTGGTCCAAGCTGTTCTGCTGCTGGAGCCAGGAAGCAAATAGCATCTCCAACATTCTGCCATAGCAGTGATGGCACCCTTCACCACACTAGAGGAGAAGGAGAAATGGTACTATTTCCCTGTTCTCCCAGACTGCCAGGGAAGGCAGTAGCAGACGTGTGCCAGAAATTTCCCCCTGTGCATCTGTCTGCTCATTCTCCCTGGCTGAAAATGAGTACTATGACTGTTGCCATAACCACCGTTTCCTAAAAGAAAGACATGCTGAGCCTGGCCACAGGGTAATTCTAGTTTCGGAATCCATCTTTTCCTCCATGAGGTTACATTTGCCCTTCATCAGTTCTTTCTGCATCTCATTTATTCTTAGGAAATCCTCAGAGATCACAAAAACCAACTCTGAAATAATGTCCAAGAACAGAAATAATTTGCTCCTTCAGACTTGAAAACACAAAGTATCTAGGGGCTCTCAAATCCAGTGCTCAGCTTGTCAACTTCTTGTTCTGCTTCTCCCATGTTGAATACATCTCTTTTTGAAGAGAACACTGAAGAAAATAGGAGTTAAGTAGTTCTGCGATCTATCTCCTGCTAACCATTCACTATCTTTCCTAAAGAGCAGCTCATGTCATTTCCTCCATCTTCCTCTTTCCCCTAACATACCCAATGAAACTTTCTGTTGTTATTTTCAGCTTCTTTCCTCTTGGAGAGTAAGCATACATCAGTACATGAACAATGTTAACTTATGCATTCAATCCTTCAAAATTCTGAATTCTGAGTACACTTCCCCTTTTGTAAAGGAATCATGCCCACTCTTCTCTCTAAGAAAATAGGAAAGTGTTTGTCTATTAGAGAAATATGCTTATGATATGAAAGGTGATAGAAGTCCTACTTTTAGCTAACAAATTAGAGTTGTCAAGAGCCATGGCTGCTCTTTACATCTGTAAAGAACAAAAGCAAGCGATCTCCTCCTTGCAGAGACAAGTTAAAGGAAGAAAATGATATCAGCAATCTAAAGTGGAAGACATTTAGGTCCAGCAAAAGGGTTATTATCTTCTGGGCCAGGCTGGAATGATTCCCCGATGGAAGGAAGGGTCATTATAAGGGAATTTGTTCCCAGCAAAGTGACCCTTTCTGTGCAACCAGACAAGCACCTTTCCTACTGTCTGATCACAGCCTCAGTTTTCTTGACTTACCAACCCTCTCAAAAATTTCTTCAGGATTTCCAGCCATCACATCCCACTCAACTTTTCTCTATGTGTTAAAAAATTAGTACAACAGTTGTGCCTGATTATACAGGTATTCTATTTTGTCTGCCTTCATTGCTACTAATTCCAAGATGACATGGTCACTTTCCCCTAAAATTCCCTTATAGTACTCTAAAGTACATTTCATGTGCCTAAGAGATTAAAGCCTTCAATAAACTTATACTGTACACTTTTGTCAATCTAGAGTTCAGAATGCAACATAGAAATGTGATCAATGTCTAGTATTCCTTCATTCTTATTTCTCTTCTTTAAAGTTGGCACTTTATCAATGCCATTTTCATTAGCTATTAGTCCAAATCTTGGCTCAGGTCCATTTTCAGTGTAAAACAGTAGGACAGAACTTATAGCTCAGAAATATGGGAAACTTTTCAAATTCCTCAGACTAAGAATAAATGTACTGAATCTCATGGAATCAAACCCCGGCAGAATTTGGATTGTTTTGGGTGCTGTTTGTGTCCACACATTTTGACTTAGAATGATCCAGCCTACCCCTTTTCAGAGCTATCTCTATCCTTTTTGGCACAGAGATAAGGCTACAGGTTTTTGGCATGATTCAGAGTGCTCCTAATTAGCCCACGCAAATGGTTAGTCCACACCAAAATAAAACTGTGGCCAATAGTACCCAAGGTGATAACCAGACCACGACTTCTCCTGTCTGGATATGCCCTCAGTTCCATTGAACCAGTCCTTCAAACTGACGCCTCTTGTACATTTATAATGCATTCTTTAGTCAATTGAGCTAATTCTGGGGGCATGCCCACCCTGAGATATAAAGATCTAACTCAAAGCATGCATACCATCTCAGCATAAGGCTATTCTGGAGGAGAGATGCATAGAATCTGTACAGGAAAAGAGAATGTATCATGAAGCCATTTCACTATAGTGTTCTGTTCAGTTGTAAATATATTTGCAAAAATTGCAACTTGTCTGCAAATGAATATCTGAACTTGCATCTCCAGTGAAACCATGAAAATTAAAGGAGATTTGAAATTAACATAGTTTTAAATCCCTTTTAATGATGAAGAGCAAAATATCAGAACTCAAAGGAAATGACAAGTATACTGAAAATATCATCTACCTTACACTCTCCACAAAAAAAGCAGAACTGCATTTGTTACACATGAAGAATAGCAAATGTGGGAAGATCACTGAAAGTGAATGCCAGTAAAAACATTTACATTTGAAAAGAGCAGGATTCAATAGGAATGCACCCATTGGCACTGCAAAGCAATTTATTTCAACATTTCTGCTGTTAAAAAAAAAACCCACAAATATATAGATGTGGCAAAGCATTTCCTGTTCTTGTCACAACTTTGTTAGCCCCTCCTGCACCTACTACCCAATATAATTCCATCACAGTGCCACAGTAAAAGACACACTTTTTGTTACCTTGTTTTTTGTGCTATTGCAGACATTGACCCAGTTCCAGAACTGTGTCCACCATTTAGAAATGGCCATAGGCCAAGTCTAAGTTTGCTGTCCAGATAGCTCTTATTAAATAAAAAGAGGCATGTAAAAACTACACAACGTGTTGTAATCCAGGAATGGACCAATATTTTCCAGCATCTAGGTCTATTCACAGGAGGAAGTTGTACCTCATGGATGTCTGCCTGTCAAGAGAATGCCCGAGGGGAAAACAGCAATCCTCCTCAACTCTATTTATGATGATGTCCCATATTTACTCCTTGAAACTACTGCTTTCAGGTTTTATACAGTTGCACATGCAATTGTGTTACTATGAGATCAGAAGCTGTCTTTCTGCAATTAAAACTAAATTTAGGCTGGGGCTATTTGTGGGTATATATAAGGAATAAAATGAAGGGAAGGAGTTCCTGTTACACAGGGGTGGGCTGTGCATGAACAAGTTTCTGGATGACATGGCTGGATGTAAACAAGTCATGTTTCTTCACAATGTGGTTTCTAGATCTCTCTCTGGACATAGTGCGTGGCAGATGTTACAGACTGGTGGAGCTATTGACAAGAACCCAGGGACATACACATATGAAAAACCAACCATTGCTGGTCCCCAGTTGAACCCAGCTAGCCTGTTGTGTGTTACCTGTGTTTTCATATATCAGGAGAGGTCCTGAGAGAGAGAGAGAGAGAGAGAGAGAGCAGTCCTGAGCATTATTTATATGAACAGATTCTGATTGCTTCAATGAACGTGTCACAAGCTCTTTGATTTAGAGCATGGGCATCATATGATTTCCACACTAGAATGGCTTGAGGTGGGAGAGGAAGTCACTACTGTTGCATTTCCAGGTTAAAGTGCAACTGGTGAAATAGTGGATAAAGAACGTTAATCAATAGGATAGTGATATGAGAGTCTTCTGCATCTGGAGATAGTGAAAGTGTCCTGTACAAATTCCTTTTTAAAAATTATATCAGCTGTGCAAAAAGAAAATTGTTAACCAGCCTGGCTTGATCTATAAAATTGTATTTCAGTAATTAGATTTGTGATCTGGAGAGATAAATGGGCAGACTTGTCAATTCTTTTCTGATCCACTGATTTGCACCCCAGCTTCACCCTGTCCTATCTGAGATACATATACTGTACATTGCCTTCTGCATCTAAATAAAATGTTCTATTTCCATTAATAATAGTTTTACATGTGATTATGATTGCAGGAGCACTAGTAGGCATCCTTCAGTCTCGAAAGACTATGGTATCGTGCTCTGTATGGAGGACTTGGAACAGCGTCTAGTGTGGCTGAGGAGGCCAATTCGAGAGTGACAATCCCTTCCACACTGGAGACAAATCCAATCTGTCCCCTGTCCAGCTCCCTGGTTTTGCTTCCTTTGTGACTTCCTCTTTGCCTCAGCCTGCTGGACAAGGGTCTCTTCAAATTGGGAGAGGCCGTGATGCACTGCCTGCCTCCAGGCTGAACGATCAGATGTCAGAGTTTCCCATCTGTTGAGGTCTATTCCTAAGGCCTTCAGATCCCGCTTGCAGATATTTAGTAAATAGGGCTACCTTTAAACAGAAGTAGAAAAATCAACTGATTCAAAGTGCAGTTGAAAAGCTTTTGGCCAGATCTGGTTATATAACGCCAAAGCTTCTGGTTTCCCAAACTCTAACAGTATGAAAATAGCTTAGGAGCATGGTAAAGCTTGCCTGCTTTTTTAGGTCACCTGGAAAAGTCCTGTTGAAGCTCTTCTGATATCAAAATTTAAATTACCAATCTTGTGTAATAAATGTTACTGAAAGTTTAAAGAAAATCTACCTCTAGAATGCCTGTTTTGCTTTCTCTCTGAAAAAGTTCTGCAATAAGATTGCCAGGTGAGCAGCATCAGATTGTCTGAGATTTCAAGCCAAACCCTGAGACCAGCATAGGGTGAGGGGTGGGGGTCAGGTCTTTGTGACACCGCAGATATGATGAAAGTAAAAAAATGATCTTGGTTGCTTTTTAAAAAGAGGCACATCTAATTCTCTTTAAAACTATCTCCCTTCTGAGTAAAATGGAACTAACCTTGAGGTGTATAAGGGATTCTCTTTCACTGAGGAAGGCCCCGAATCGGTCATTAGGCAGAATGAGAAAACCATCTCACAGAACAGATCTTGGAGAGGTGGCAATTAGAGATTGTGTATGTCTGTGTGTACTCAGAGAGTATGACTTAATAAGAAGCTGATGGCATATACTGTACTAAGATCCAGGTCTATAGAGCTGAGCACACTTCTGTACTGCCGTGAGTCCTGGACCCTTTGTGCATGGCAGAAGAGGAAGCTGAACATGTTCCATATGCGTTGTCCCCAACGCATTTTTTGTATCACCTGGCAGGAAACAAGTTCCAAATAGAGTAGTCCTAGAACAAGCTGGAATTTTTAGCATGTATATACAGTGGTGCCTCGCTTAGCGATTGCCTCGTTTAGCGATTAATTCGCATAACGATGTGTTTTTTAAGGAAATAATATGCACCGTATAACGATGTTTCCTATGGGCGATTTTCGCTTAGCGAAGTTTGGGACCATGCTTCGCATAACGAATGCGATTTTAGGTCCCCTGCTTCACTTAATGATGTTTCTTTTTTCAATTAAAAAGGTGTCTTAGAAGGGTCAAAAACGGTTCTAAATGCTTGGATTCGTTAGAGGACCCCCTAAGTCATGTGCAAACCTAATTTGGCTTTGATCTGACTTTTCGTTAATTTATGGTGAATTTTTTTTTCCGGCCCATAGGAACCAATGGACCTGTCAAAATCTGACAGCTCCATGCTTTCCTATGGGGGAGAAAACAATTCGCCATAAATTAACGAAAGTTCAGATCAAAGCCAAATCAGGTTTGCACATGACTTAGGGGGTCCTCTAATGAATCCAAGCATTTAGAACAGTTGCTGTGTCTTCATTAATTTTTTGTGAATTTTGTCTTCCCCCATAGGAAATAATGGAGCTGTCAGATTTTGACAGCCGTCAAAAGTTGGGGGGGAAAAATTCACCATAAATTAACGAAAAGTCAGATCAAAGCCAAATTAACTTTTGCATCCGTTTCAGAGGGTGCAGAAGCTAATCCAAGCATTTAAAACCATTTTGGACCCTTTTATGACACACTTAATTTTGCAAAAATTGACTTCGCAAAGCCATTGAAATGTATTGAGTCAGCTACAATACATTCCAATGGAGGAAACATTGTATCGTTTAACAATGTTTCCTATGGGTTTTTTCGCTTAAGGACGGCAATCCGTGCCTATTGGAACGGATTAACTGGTTTCCAATGCATTCCTATGGAAAATGGTGTTTCGCATAACGATGTTTCACATAACGTTTTTTTCTTGAACCAATTAAAATCGTTATGCGAGGCACCACTGTATTACTGAAACAGCGATGTCTATGTTGGCTTGGGCATGTCATGAGAATGGCTGACAGTCGGATTCCAAAAGATCTCCTGTATGGAGAATTAGTGCAGGGAAAGCGCCCCAGAGGGAGACCACAGCTGTGATACAAGGATATCTTCAAGTGGGATCTGAAGGCCTTACGAATGGACTTCAACAGATGGAAAACCTTTACATCTGAGCATTCAGCCTGGAGGCAGGCGGTTCATCATGGCCTCTCCCATTTTGAAGAGACCCTTGTCCAGAAGGCCGGGGAAAAGAGGCAGTCTTGAAACCAGCAAAATCAGGGAGCTGGACAGGGGACAGATTGTATTTGTCTCCAGTGTGGAAGGGGTTGTCACTCTCGAATTGGCCTTCTCAGTCACACTAGATGCTGTTCCAAGTCCTCTATTCAGAGCATGTTGCCATAGTCTCTCAAGACTGAAGGATGCCTAATCTAACTCAGTTTCCTTTTCCTACAGGAATCTTACCAGGCCCTTCATTAAACTTGGAAACAAACAAATCTTTCAGAGTACTTTTGTTTTGGAGAGCTGGTGCTTAGAAAAGAGCATTTCGGGTGTGCCGAATTGGGAAACCACAAAAGACTCTGAAACAAAAACAGAGAGCCTGTTTTGTGGGGGTTTTTAATTCAGATTAATACAAATGTCCCATACGTCATGGTAACGTTCTTATCTTGGAAGACACTGATGTTCATGTTACTAGTTCTGCACGAGTTTCAAATCAATTAGTTCCGTATGATACCTTGATGCCTTTAGTTGTAGTGAATGGTGTAAGCAGCCCCTTATCTCCAAAGAGATTTATGGGGGGTGCCGGAGACTGGGATGAGTACGAAATCCAGACAAACCTCTAACTGCTGAGCAGAGCCACTTATTTCCCAGCCAGGTCTTGTCTAAATTTCTTCCTCAAAAGCCAATCCCCTTTTTTAAGAAAGCAACACAGACATAACCATGAGATATACTCAGATTAATCTGGGCTCTAGAAATCTTTGGTAGCGAACATATAAGGCCAATTAATATTCCTCAGCTAGTCTGAACAAGAAACAATGCTTCTAGATAGAAATCAATCATTACTGTTTTATTGAAAAGAATTGCTTTAGAAAATATTTCAGTTGATAGTAAAATAGTTTAGTAGGTACATTTTCATTCAAGACCAACGGAACACTCCACTTCCCCCACTCCAGCTGAAAAAATAAAGAAATGAAACTATGCTAACTAATATAAAGGATAACATAGTCCATCTCACGTGTCTTGGGTCTTCAAAGGCTGATGCTAGATGAAAACCAGTCCATGGTAGGAAAGATAGTCCATTTAGGGAAAAGCACGTGTCTGCCCCTTTCTCAGGCAAACTCCATCTTTCTTCTTCTTCTCCTCACTCTTCTTCTTCCCAGAATGCCTCCTGGGTCTTGTTGTCCCGCCTAACTTTCTCATGGAGCTTCAGTTGTTATTGTGACAAACCCAGACCTACTGGGATCTGCCACACGTTAACTAAGCTGCCACCAACCATTCCCTATAATAAGTCACACAGACCAGGGATGGATTTTTAAACAAATAAAAGAACAAGGTTTATTTAAATACAACACACAGGGAAAATAAATTGATCAGGTGAATAAGGTATAGTAACGTGGCTCAGTTTCACTCATACATACACACAGTTTGGTTCACACAGAACACTTAACTTGAAGCACAGACCCTGAACCTATCAGTTCTGGCTAACCAACAGACACCTGAACCTATCAGGTTGGTACTGACACACAGTAGTACCCTGTCTGACACACAGACTCCCACACCAGCTTCTTCTTCCCAGCTGCTGCTTCGTCACATCCCAGAGTCTCTCTACTTCTCCACACACGCATCACATATATATACAGTACAGCCCCTCCTCCTGATGTCCCGCCTTCCACTCCCCATAGGATGGAACTTTCCCTCCAAACCCATGACAGACAGGTAACATCAGTGCTGTATGTAACACCTCCCCTCTTTATAAGTTGTTTTGTAGGGGGAAAGCTAAGGTGCTTTTTCCCAAAAAACAACCTGGATAAAACACACAACAACAGTTATACATACCATATCATACATACTTATACTTACATTCTAAGTTAACCATATCAATTAGGCATTTAAACATTTACCATATACATTACATCAAGTTACCTTTATTCATACAAACCAAATTCAAAAAACCCAGGTACATTTAACTTTTTGTCATCAATATATATACATAGTCCATGTTTCTTTCGCCGTCTTCATTCTTCAGGTCTTCTTGACAAGGCGTCAGCAACACAGTTCACTGACCCTCTGACCACCTTCACTTCAAAGTCATAGTCCTGCAAGTTTAAAGCCCACCTCATAAGTTTGCTATTGTGGGTTTTCATTGTCTTTAACCATTGCAGTGGTGAATGGTCAGTGCACAGAACAAAATGTCTTCCCCAGATGTAAGGCTTGGCCTTCTGGATCGCGTAGACTATGGCCAAACACTCCTTCTCCACGGTTGCCAAATGTCTCTCACCTTTTTGAAGTTTCCTACTCAGGTAGGACACTGGATGCTGGTCACCATTCTCATCCTCCTGGCAAAGAACTGCTCCTACCCCGCTGTTAGACGCATCGGTGTAGATGATGAACTCCCGGTCGAAGTCTGGAGCACTCAGCACTGGATACTGGACGAGCGCCTCCTTCAACCTCTGGAACGCCGCCTCACAGTCGCTGGTCCACGGGATGCTGTCATCAGTCTTCTTCCTCGTCAGATCGGTCAGCGGAGCCGCAATCTCGCTAAACCTCGGGATGAACTTTCTGTAGTAGCCCACCAACCCAAGAAATGATTTGACCTTTTTCTTGGTGTTGGGTCTGGGCCAATCACGAACTACTTCTATTTTGGCCTCTAGGGGTTTTATCACTCCTCCCCCTACCATGTGACCCAAGTATTTTATTTCTGGGCTACCCAGCTGCAGTTTGTTCTCTTTGCAGGGCCTAGGCCAAAGCACTCCCTCCCCTGGGTTTAAGTGCCTCTCCCTGCCTTCCTGGTCATCCCAAGCTTTCTTTCTGACCTTTTGAGCTTGCAGGGTCTCTGTTGCTAGCTCTAGGTTTCTCTTTAGGTCTTTCCTTAAAGAGTCTATATATGTCACAACGTCCTGTGGGTCATCCTGGGTGATCTGCTCCCAATCTTGCTTGATCAAATCAAGGGGCCCTTTCACCCTTCTCCCAAATAAAAGTTCAAATGGACTGAACCCGGTACTGGCTTGTGGCACTGATCGATAAGCAAACAAAAGGGATTGCAGCTTCTGGTCCCAATTGTTTGGATTCTCTGCCAAGTAAGCCCTAATCATGCGCATAAGAGTCCCATTGAACTTCTCAGTTAACCCATTACTTTCAGGATGATAAGCAGTGGTTTCCTTGTGCTTAATTCCACAGATTTGCCATAAGCGTTTCATGAGCTTCGATGTAAATGATGCTCCCAAATCTGTGATTATTTCTGAGGCAAATCCCATTCTGGACATATACCCCACCAAGGCATCTGCCACTGTGTTAGTTTCAATGTTAGTCAAGGGTATGGCTTCAGGGTACCTCGTGGCATGGTCCACAATTGTGAGAATGAACTTGTTCCCCCTCTTTGTGGCCTTGGGCAAAGGTCCCACAATATCCACCCCTATGCATTTGAACGGAGTGTCAATCACAGGCAAAGGGCACAACTTTGCTTTGGTCCTGTCGCGGCTATTCCCCTGCCTTTGACACACATCACACTGTTTACAGAACTCCCTGATCTGCTTCCCTATGTCAGGCCAGTAGAAATTCTGTGTGATTCTCTGCTGTGTTTTGTTCACCCCTAAGTGTGCAGCAAACATGTCAGAGTGCCCCCTTTGTAAGATCATGGGGCGATACTTTTCAGGTACCACTAGCTGACTTCTGATCCCATCTCCCCCTTTTGAGATATTCCTCAGGGTTTCTCTATATAAAATCCCCTTTTTCTCCAGAAATCTCACTGGGGTTTCAGGTGTTAGCTGGGCGTCAGTCACCTGTTCAAAACACTTTTGGAGAGTGGCGTCTGCCTTTTGCTCCTGTCCAAATCTGCTGTCTGTGGTTAAGGTTTCCACCACAGCTTCTGAACTCCCCTCTGCTTCCGTCTCTGGCTCATCATTACCCCCCTGAACTGTCCCCGTGGTGGCTTGTGAGCGTGTAATCACTAGCACCCGTTTCACATGTTCAGCCAGGTCATTTCCCACGAGCACGGCTGCTGGCAGAGTCGATGAAATTGCTAGCCGCCAAACTCCCCTCCAGCCTTGAAAGTTGACAGGTACCTCCGCGACTGGCAGTGAGATTATCTGCCCCTCAATCCCTGCCACCTTCATGCTCTCATTCGGGATTACATACTCCCTAGGAATAATATCTGGATGGCACAGGGTCACCTGAGAACAGGTGTCCCGCAGCCCCCTATACTGACGGTCAAGTATTCCTACGTCCACCCCTGCTGTCTCAAACAACTGGGAATCTGTCCTCACCAACAGGCAGCGCCTGACTTCTACCTCCACAAGAGGACCATTTTCCTCAGCCTGATCAGCAGATGTAATTGTTCCAGATTGAGTAGCCATGGCAACAGGCTCCCTCAGTGACAATGAGCCTTGCTCTCTCTGGACACAGAACACAGCTTTTGGCTTGGTTCCACTAGAATCCTGAGGCACCATTCCTTTTAGCTGCCTTAATTTCTCACACTCTGAGATTAGATGGCCCTTTCCCTGACAGAAATAACATTTTCTGGTGTATTTTGATTCTCTCTCATCTTGTTTTAGTTTTCCCTCCAAAATCTGAGGTCTTGGTTTCATGTCTGAGGGCTTCCCTTCACCATGGGCCCCTCCCCCTTGCTGGTTTTTCCCTGGTCCCTGAGAGTACTTGCTGTAGGTTTCTTTGGGTTTACCTACAGATTTCCCCTCACCCAAGGGCTTTCTTATTTGGGAAATAAAATCTGCGATCTCGGCTGCTTCTGCCACAGATTTTGGTTTCCTTTCCCTCACCTGGAATTTCAATTCCCCATGCAGGACTGAATAGAACTGTTCCAGTGCTATCAAGTCTTTAAGCTGCTCATAGGTCTCTGTCCCCTCCTGAGATAGCCATTTCTCAAGCAGCCTCACCAATTGGGCCCCCACTTGGGTAAAAGTCTGCTCTGGTTTTTTGGTGAGGGATCTGAATCTTTGTCTCAGCTGTTCCGCATTTATCCCATGTCTTGCAAACACCAGTTTTTTAAACTCTGCAAAATCTTTCATCAGTTCCTCAGGCATCTCGGCATAGACCTCAGCCAGGCTACCACTGATTAAAGATCGCATGATGGTCATCTTCTCAGTTTCCCTCACTGAGAAGTCCACAAACGCTCTTTCCACTAAGGAAAAGAACACCTCAGGACAATCTCCCTTGTGGTACACAGGGAATTTCTTCAGGTCAGCTTTAGACAATTGGCCTCCCTCAGAATCCCTATTGTTATTATTGTTCTGGTTCATCAGTTCCAATCTTTTTAACTCAAACACCATCCTTTCCCTTTCCAGAGCAATTTTCTCTCTCTCTAATCTTTCTTCTTTTTCCAATTGCCTTTGTTTCTCTTCCCTTTCTATTTCCCTCATCCTCAGTTCATGCTGTTGGGCTATGAGCAATTTTCTGAGTTCTGGGTTCTGCTCTCCTGTGCTGTCCCCTTGCACTGAGCCAAATTCATCCTCAGAACCTTGGTCAACCTGGGGGTCTTTCACTTCACCCATTTCTGCCATCTGGCTTCGAGTCAAGGGCATAATCCCCCCCTCAGAACAGGCTGCTTTAAAAAGTCAAGCCTCAAAATAAAACGACCACTTTTTTCCTCTTTTGCCTCAGAACCAGCTTTCTATAGATTGCTGCTGTTCTTCAGCACTACTTGCAACTGTAGCGAATTAGAGACTACCCCCCTCTGCTGGGCCTCTCAGCTGGCAGGCTAAATCACTGCTACTACACAGTTTTGCCTCAGCTTTTTTCCCGCCAAAACCAGGCTGCCTCAGAGCACTCTAATCTAGTCCCCAATCTGAGGTTACACGTTCTTCTACTAGCGCACCTCCCCTTGAGGTACACCTAGAAGATTACCTACGTGCTCTCAGATTGTCCCTGACTAGACCCCCCTTGCTCTGGGCACACGTGCCAAGGCTTTGCTGGACCACTGGACAACTGGACCAGTCGTATCCCACACGCTGGACACCAATCAATGTGACAAACCCAGACCTACTGGGATCTGCCACACGTTAACTAAGCTGCCACCAACCATTCCCTATAATAAGTCACACAGACCAGGGATGGATTTTTAAACAAATAAAAGAACAAGGTTTATTTAAATACAACACACAGGGAAAATAAATTGATCAGGTGAATAAGATATAGTAACGTGGCTCAGTTTCACTCATACATACACACAGTTTGGTTCACACAGAACACTTAACTTGAAGCACAGACCCTGAACCTATCAGTTCTGGCTAACCAACAGACACCTGAACCTATCAGGTTGGTACTGACACACAGTAGTACCCTGTCTGACACACAGACTCCCACACCAGCTTCTTCTTCCCAGCTGCTGCTTCGTCACATCCCAGAGTCTCTCTACTTCTCCACACACGCATCACATATATATACAGTACAGCCCCTCCTCCTGATGTCCCGCCTTCCACTCCCCATAGGATGGAACTTTCCCTCCAAACCCATGACAGACAGGTAACATCAGTGCTGTATGTAACAGTTATCATTCTTTGTGGCAGAATTATTTTGACTACGAAAGTCTCTGCTCTCTACTCAGCTTAGCAACGAGATAACCAGAGAGCGAAGCTTCTCTGAAACAGCATGTAAAACTTTCCTACTACAGAACAGACTTCAAATCAAAATGGATGCTATTGGGACAATCTTAGGACTACATATCCCATTCTAATACACATAAAAACACAAATCATCACATGCCCCCCCTGATTATCGTTAAAATTCAGAGCAGTTAATCTGATCTAATTTTAAGAAATCAAGTAAAAGTAACTAAAAAGTAATTCAAAGTAATTAACTGGTTATATCTCAAAATCCAACTACAGATTAACTATTACAATACTGAAACATAGCACACTGTTGAATACATCGTTTCAACGTTCAGGTTCATAAGAATCTTCACAGTACATTCTAGAAAGACCATCTGCCACTACATTCAATTTTCCAGGAATGTGTTGAACTTCAAAATCAAAATCTTGCAATGCTAGACTCCATCTCAACAATTTTTGGTTGTGAGATTTCATCTTCTGCAACCAAACTAAAGCTCTGTGATCTGTTTGGAGTGTAAACTTACGACCCCATAGGTAAGGCCTAAGTAAATTGAGAGACCAAAATATAGAAAGAGCTTCTTTTTCAGGTACTGCGTAACTTCTCTCTCTATCCAAGAGTTTTCTAGAGAAGTATGAGATAGGGTAAAGGTTCCCATCTTCTCCTTGCTGTAACAAAACGGCTCCCAGTCCTAATTCAGAAGCATCTGTTTGTAAAATGAATGGTTTGTCAAAATCAGGGGATTTCAGTATAGGTGCATCCATAATCTTAGCTTTTAAAGCTTCAAAGGCACCTTGACACTCTGGTGTCCACTTTACCTTGACAGGCTGTCTCTTCCTAGTGAGCTCTGTCAGAGGTGAAGCCAAATGACTGAAATCAGGAATGAATTTTCTGTAGTAGCCAACTAGGCCCAAAAACGAGCGTACCTGTTTCTTAGTTTTTGGAATAGGCCAATCATTAATAGATTGTACTTTAGCTTGCAAAGTCTGAATTTCTCCTTGTCCAATCAAATGACCTAAGTACATGACTTTTCCTTGCATCCACTGACACTTGCTGGCTTTGACTGTCAGTCCTGCTTGTTGAAGTCTGGACAAAACAGTTTCAATGTGAGACATGTGAGAATCAAAATCAGAACTGAAAATGGCAACATCATCAAGATAAGCACTTGCAAAAGGTAAACCTTGTAAAAGTTTATCTATCATCCTTTGAAATGACGCACCTGCATTCTTCAAACCAAATGGCAATCTGCGGAAACGGAAAGTTCCCACGTGAGTGATGAAAGCGGTCTTATCTCGTGAATCTTCAGCTAAATCAAGCTGCCAATAAGCATTCTTTAGATCGAGAATGCTGATAAACTTAGCCTTTGAAAGATGTTCAATTAAATCATCCATTCTAGGCAATGGGTATGGATCTGGAACAGTAACACTGTTTAACTTTCTGTAATCAACACAAAATCTTACTTCCTCGAGAATTTCACCCAAAGCGTTACGTTTTGGCACCAGAACCACCGGAGAAGCCCAAGGGGAGAATGACGGTTCAATCACCCCCAAAGATAACATCTTTTGTATCTCTTGTTCAATTTGGATAGCATGATTACCAATTGCTCTATATGGGCTAGACCATATGGGCTGGGCATTGTTCTCAGTAGTTATCACATGACTGATCAATTTGGTGTAACCTGGTTTATCTGAAAACACATCTTGGTATTGTTCTAAAATTTGAAACAACCTTTCTTTCTGATCCACGGTACCTGTTAAAACAAGATTATCAGACCATGTACCTGCATCTTGCAATTCAGATAACATATCAATAGGTTCATTTGCAGCATGAAAATATTCAGCATGACATTGGAAAACCATTGCAGATCTATCTTTGTACAGTTTCAAACTATTGACATGGTAAAGAACAGGTTTCTTATTAGAATCCAACATTTTGACAAGATAATTGACATTTCCCAATTTTTGTACAATTTCACCTGGACCTTCCCAGACAACTTCTAACTTAGAAGGTCTGAGTGGGTTCAGAACAAGTACCAAATCACCCACAGAAAATTCCCTGTGTCTGGATCTCTTATCGTGGAAGAACTTCTGACTTGCTTGAGCGTCCATCAAATTGTCTCTGGCCAACTCCTGGACAGCCAAGAGTTTCTCTTGAAGTTTTCTAACAAAATCAGCAACTGGTACAGTACTACTTTTAACCACACCTTCCCAATCGGATTTCAGGAAGTCCAATGGTCCTTGTAGATTTCTTCCAAACACCACCTCACTTGGAGAAAAGCCACCTAGTGAAGAATGAGCTGAGCTACGGTAAGCAAACAAAGCAAAAGGCAATAGCTCATCCCAAATGTTTCCATATTCTTGGGTCAAAGTTTTAATCATCCTAAGCAAAGTTTGTTGACCTCTTTCCACCATACCATGAGATTGAGGATGATGGGCCGTGCTAAAACTGATGGTTATTCCACTTATCTCGCAGATCTTACGCATAAGTTCACTTGTAAAGGCTCCTGCTTGATCACAAATTATTTTGGATGGTACTCCAATACGCGAGCACAAGTCCACGATGATTCTAGCTATGGTGGTAGCTGTCAGGTTGCTAATAGCGTAAGCCTCGATCCACCTACTGGCAGAACAGATGAAAGAAATGATGTATTTCTTCTTAGATTTAGTAGGAACAAAAGGTCCTAGCACATCCATTTGCAAACACTGGAACACTTGGTCAGGAATTTCCATAATCTGCATTTCGGCCTTTACCTTGTCAGTTTGATGGCCTGTGCGTTGGCAATAGTCACAAGAACTGACATAGTCCTTTACAGTTTTTGAAATACCAGGCCAGTAAAAATGTTGAGAAATTCTCTTTAGGGTTTTTTGTATTCCCTGGTGCCCACTACTCGGATGGTCATGAGCCATTTCTAGTATTCTCAGTCTATATTCAGTAGGCACGACTAACTGTTGAACAGGTTGGGCATCCAAGTTGGATTTGGGGAAATATTCTCTGTACAAAAGTCCATTTTCTCCCCACAGGAAACTAACTTGCTGATGCACAGGGCGTTCAGCATAGTTGTCTGCTTGTGACCTCAAAGAAGCTAGAGAGGGATCATTAAGTTGCTTCAGTCTAAAGTCCTCTGATCCCTTAGGTATCACCTCCTCCATTTTAGTTTCAGTTGTAGCTGCATTATCAGGTTCGGTCACAAGAGGCTGCTGTTGGGTAAGGTCTCCATCTGAGCTATCCTCAGTGGATTCCTGCTCCCGTTCAGGATTATGCATCTCCCTACTTTGAGAACGCGTAACTACCGACATTGAAGTTGCATTTTGACTCTGCATGTGATCCAAAAAAGCAAGATCATTTCCAAGAAGAAAATCAGGTTTTCCCTCATGGGTTAAAATATGTTTTGCACCTGACCAGCACTTATAGGAAATTTTGACATAAGCTAGAGGAATGGAACGCTGATCAGTCTCTATAGATCCATAAGTTTTTACTGGACACCTCAGGTTATTCAAGATTAAGGTGGGGTCTAGAAAATGTTTGCTTATCGAAGAAATGTCGGCACCCGAGTCACGAAAAGCACTTAAAGCCATATCACCTCCAGGTGTGTGAAGAAAAACCACCTCAGAAAATGTGCGGGTTGCCCAGTCCCTTTGCGCAGTTGGTACTATGCAATCAGGATCCATAACAGAAAACCTCTCTCCTGATGCAGTCTCTTTTACAATTTCTGAGGAAATTGAAGCAATTTGTAAGTCCAAAACTCTAGGCACATATTGGTTTACTGCTGCCTGCATTCCACTGGCTTGCGAAGGGGTTACAGTTAAGTTAACTCCTTCATGACTCTGTGAAGGCACAATGCTTGACTGGTGAGGCACAGAAACTGCATTACTGGCAGCTGGCACTTGCTGAGTTCCCGCTGGCACAGAACTTACATACGCCATCTTGGGTGTGCCTGCTTTAGATCTGCGTGGAGCTGGCACAGGTGTTTTCCTAGCTGGCTCCTTAACTTGGCTAGCTGGCACATTCAACTTTGGGCAATCTCGTCGCAGATGAGAGCCACCACATTCAAAACATTTAAGAGGCGTTTTACTCTGGCTAGGAGCTAGACTCCTGCGTTGCTCAAATGAACTTTGCCTGGGCTCTTGAGGAAAAGACTTTCTAAATTCAGGCTGACTCTGTCTCTTAGGCGCTACTGGTGCAGTCTTTGGCCTAACAGCAGGTTCATGCGTTTTAAAGGAGAGAATTTCATCAGTCTTTAAAGCAAGGGTTTGCAAGTCTTTGTATCCTCTCTCCAACAAAGTACTCCTTATTTCTGAAGGCACTAAATTAAGAAAATGCTCCATGTACAACACAGTTCTTAAATCCTCAAAAGTACTGGCGCCCAAGGAGCTCAACCACTGATCACCTAGATGTTCTATTTTGTCAGCTAGTGCAGAATAACACTCATTAGGCTGTTTTTTCAGTTTTCTAAAGTTCTGCCTCAGTATTTCCGAAGTGAAACCAAATTTTCTCTTTACCACCTCTTTAAAAGTAGGCCAGTCAGGGTCCTCATCAGATAATTTGGCTACCAAGTTGGCAAGTTGCCCAGAACACTGAGTACGCAGTAGCTTGAGGTGCCAGGCCTCCGGTATCTTAAGATCTCGACACGCTTGTTCAAATATCGATAAAAATGATAAGATATCATCGCCATCATGGTAGTAAGGTAGATTGCTTCTATCAACACTGGCTATTGAGTTCTTAAACTCCTCTTTTTCCTTCAGCTCATTAACCAAACGCTCCACCTTTGCCTCTCTGTACTGCTTCAATAACTCATCAGCCATGCTCTGATTACGAATAGTTTGAGTGTGACAAGCAACAAAATCAGCAAACATCATTGCTAACTTATCCACTGGTGATAAACTCTTGTTAGGATCAGGGCGCTCAGCACCGGCTGCTGCTGCTGCTGCTGCTCCTGCTGTCCCATCAGAAATGCCTCTGCCTGGCACTCCCCTCCCTACTGGAGTGCTGGCACCCGCCATTTCCTCTGCCTGATCCATCTGTTGCAACTTAGTCCAAGTCTGATCTGAATCAGATCTAAGTAGATCCTGGACGTCCTGTGCTGGGAGTTTAGCCATTATATTTCCCTCTTGTAACTCCCTTCTCAGTTGTGAAGAATCATAAGTAATCCTTTGCTTAGCTCCACTTGGAGTCAAGACGTCGTGCTCAAGAGCCTCCAAAAGCTCTTGGTGCCAGGGCTTCGTATCTGTACTAACCAAAGGCAGCTTAGCAGATGCACTACCAATCTTAACTTTCCTCTGAGTCACAAACAGCTCTCCAGGCAATTCCAAAAATTCTTCTCCTGCTAATTGTTGCTCCATATAAGCCGCAACTAATGCAAACGCCAATCCGACCCAAAAGGAAAAATCTCTCCCTGCCCATGTAGCCGAAACTGTAGGGCGAGAGCAAAGCCATAAAACACTCTGGCAGGAACAGCCCTAAACTGGAGCTTCAGAAGGGCGACCGTTTACTTGCATGAAAATGCCCACTCATTAAACAGCCCAATTACATAAACAAAGTATTAGTTCTTACAGACTTGGCTTAAAGCTAAGTCTTTCCATTAAGACCCTTAGCTTAAAAGAAAAATGCAATTTGGCTATTTTATAGATCTTCAAAGTAAATAGCGTAGAAGAAACCCCTTTGCCAAAGCTTGGAAGTTTCCTCTGTGAAAAGCACATGCATCGAGATGCTTGCTGCTTTCAACTTAAGCCAAAGTAAACACAATAAATCAAAGCCCGTGTTTCATGACACCGCTGCCAAACATGTTAGCAGCCCCGTATCTCCAAGAAGATTTATGGGGGTGCCGGAAATTGGGACGAGTACGAAAACCAGACAAACCTCTAACTGCTGAGCAGAGCCACTTGAAACTCAGCCGGGTTCTGTCTAAATTTTCTTCCTCAGAGGCCAATCTCCTTATTAAGAAAGCAACACACACAGACACATACTCATAACAATCTGGCTCTATAACTTAGGGTAGCAAATACACGTGGCCAATTAGACATTCAGCCCGTCTGTGCAAGGACTAACACCTGCAGTTTCAAACATTACTGCTTTATTGAAAAGATTTGCTTTAGAAAAGATTTCAGTTGATAGTAAAATAGTTTAGTAGGTACATTTTCATTCAAGACCAACGGAACACTCCACTCCCCCCACTCCAGCTGAAAAAATAAAGAAATGAAACTATGCTAACTAATATAAAGGATAACATAGTCCATCTCACGTGTCTTGGGTCTTCAAAGGCTGATGCTAGATGAAAACCAGTCCATGGTAGGAAAGATAGTCCATTTAGGGAAAAGCACGTGTCTGCCCCTTTCTCAGGCAAACTCCATCTTTCTTCTTCTTCTCCTCACTCTTCTTCTTCCCAGAATGCCTCCTGGGTCTTGTTGTCCCGCCTAACTTTCTCATGGAGCTTCAGTTGTTATCATTCTTTGTGGCAGAATTATTTTGACTACGAAAGTCTCTGCTCTCTACTCAGCTTAGCAACGAGATAACCAGAGAGCGAAGCTTCTCTGAAACAGCATGTAAAACTTTCCTACTACAGAACAGACTTCAAATCAAAATGGATGCTATTGGGACAATCTTAGGACTACATATCCCATTCTAATACACATAAAAACACAAATCATCACAAATGGCATTATCCAGTTACCAATGTTTAAATAAAATTCAGGTGCCAGTACAGTGGTGCCCTGCTTAACGATTATCTCGTTTAATGATGAAATCGCTTCACGATGTGTTTTGTGATCGCTATTGCGATCGCAAAACAATGATTGAATGGTTTTTTTCATTTCATAATGATCGGTTCCCTGCTTTGGGAACCGATTTTTTGCTTTATGACGATCACAAAACAGCTGATCGTCAAGTTTCAAAATGACCGCCCACTGTTCAAAAAGGCTCTCCGTTGTGCTTAGGATGGATTCCTCACATTACAGGCACCAGAAAATGGCCACCCTATGGAGGATCTTCGCTAGACGCTGAGGTATTTCACCCATTGGAACGCATTGAGCGGTTTTCAATGTGTTTCAATGGGCTTTTTACTTTCGCTTGACGACTATTTCGTTCTACAGCGATTTCGCTGGAATGGATTAACATCGTCAAGCGAGGCACCACTGTACTAGTGACTGATGTGTGTGTAGTGGGAGTGGTGAAGATATCATTTTCATTCTTTGCTTCAAATAACTAATGTCTTGGATGTGTCTGCATGGAGCTTTCAGGAACTGGAATGCAACCCAAAGTCTCCTCTATGAACACTGTCAACCAGTCTTTGAAAGATCTATATTCCCTGAAATAAAACAAACGAGGCCTTACAGCTAAATGAATGAACAATTACAAATGGAATGCTAGGGAAGTTAATTTGATTAGTGATGGCAGATACAGAAAGAGACCGTTGTTAGTGTCCTCTATAGATGTTTTCTGCCACAGCCAACTAAGCCCATAATGATGGGTGGGTGGAGGTAAATATATACTGGAATATGAAATGCTTTATTTTATTTTTCTAGGTTGGGTTAAATGCGGCTATAAAGGAATCAGAAAGAATGGCTGAAACTCAGATCCCGGTAAGAGAAGATGTCTCAATGAACATTTTGCCTCATAACTGTATTTAAGCAAACATGGTTAATCTCAAAGCCAGATAAATAAGTCCAGAAATGTTCCTGCAAGAACATTAAGCAGGATTCAAAACAACAACTTCTTATTGTTATATTAAGAGGCCAACATTAAAAAGAAAAATAGCAAGGGGGGGAATGGAAATGGGGCTCCAAAAAGGAAATTTCTTATCTCTACAATATTATGTCGTCAAGTTGATTTTGACTTGATGTCAGAATCAACTTGATGGCCCTTGCCAGAATTTTCTGTACATAGAGTAATCAGAAGTAGGGTATCATTTCCTTCTTCTCTGGGTGCCCTGGGACAGTGCATTTTGCCCAAGACTATAGAGGCTAAAGTCAGCAAGACTAAACTCAGCAGTGGCCAGAGGATTGGAAAAGATCAGTCTACATTCCATTCCCAAAGAACAGCAGTGCCAAAGAATGCTCCAACTACTGTAAACTTGCACTCATTTCACATGCTAGCAAGGTTATGCTCAAAATCCTGGAAGGTAGGCTTCAGCAGTATGTGGACCGAGAACTCCCAGAAGTACAAGCTGAATTTCGAAGGGGCAGAGGAACTAGAGACCAAATTGCTAACATTCGCTGGATAATGGAGAAAGCCAGAGAGTTCCAGAAAAACATCTACTTCTGCTTCATTGACTACGCAAAAGCCTTTGACTGTGTGAACCACAGCAAACTATGGCAAGGTCTTAAAGAAATGGGAATGCCTGACCACCTTATCTATCTCCTGAGAAATCTATATATAGGACAGGAAACAACACTTAGAACTGGATATGGAACAACTGATTGGTTCAAAATTGGGAAAGGAGTACGCCAAGGCTGTATATTGTCTCCCTGCTTATTTTATATGCAGAATACATCATGCGGAAGGCTGGACTGGAAGAAACCCAAGCCGGAATTAAGATTGCCGGAAGAAATATCAACAACCTCCGATATGCAGATGATACTGTGACAAACCCAGACCTACTGGGACCTGTCACACAGTTACACTAAGCTGCCACCAACCATTCCCTTCAAGAAGTCACACAGACCAGGGATGGATTTTTAAACAATAAAAAGAATAAGGTTTATTTAAATACAAACAGGGTAAATAAAACAATCAGGTGAATAACATAAAGTAACGTGGCTTATTCTCACTCATACAAGCATACAGTTTGGTTCACCCAGAACCCTTAACGTGTAGCACAGACCCTGAACCTATCAGTTCTGGCTAACCAACAGACACCTGAACCTATCAGGTTGGTACTCTGACACACAGTAGTACCCTGTCTGACACACAGACTCCCACAACAGCTTCTTCTTCCCAGCTGCTGCTTCGTCACACCCCAGTGTCTCACAGTGTCTCCCAGCTTCTCCCTCACCACACAGGCATCACATATTTATACAGTACAGCCCCTCCTCCTGATGTCCCGCCTTCCACTCCCCATAGGATGGAACTTTCCCTCCAAACCCATGACAGACAGGTAACATCAGTGCTGTTATGTAACACCTCCCCTCTTTATAAGTTGTTTTGTAGGGGGAAAGCTAAGGTGCTTTTCACCAAAAAACAACCTGTATAAAATACACAACAACAGTTATACATTCCATATTATACTTACTCATACTTACATTCTAAGTTAACCATAGCAATTAAGCATTTAAACATTTACCATATACATTACATCAATTTACCTTTATTCATACAAACCAAATTCAAAACCAGGTACATTTTACTTTTTGTCATCACTATATACACATAGTCCATGTTTCTTTCGCCGTCTTCAATCTTCAGGTCTTCTTGATAAGGCGTCAGCAACACAGTTCACTGACCCTCTGACCACCTTCACTTCAAAGTCATAGTCCTGTAGGTTTAAAGCCCACCTCATAAGTTTGCTATTGTGGGTTTTCATTGTCTTTAACCATTGCAATGGTGAATGGTCAGTACACAGAATAAAATGTCTTCCCCAGATGTAAGGCTTGGCCTTCTGGATCGCGTAGACTATGGCCAAACACTCCTTCTCCACGGTTGCCAAATGTCTCTCACCTTTTTGAAGTTTCCTACTCAGGTAGGACACTGGATGCTGGTCACCATTCTCATCCTCCTGGCACAGAACTGCTCCTACCCCGCTGTTAGACGCATCGGTGTAGATGATGAACTCCCGGTCGAAGTCTGGAGCACGCAGGACAGGATAGTTGATTAACGCCTCCTTCAACCTCTGGAACGCCTCCTCACAGTCGCTGGTCCACGGGATGCGGTCATCAGCCGTCTTCCTCGTCAGATCGGTCAGCGGAGCCGCCATCTCGCTAAACCTCGGGATGAACTTTCTGTAGTAGCCCACCAACCCAAGAAATGATTTGACTTTTTTCTTGGTGTTGGGTCTAGGCCAATCACGAACAGCTTCTATTTTGGCCTCCAGGGGTTTTATCATTCCTCCCCCTACCATGTGACCCAAGTATTTTATTTCTGGGCTACCCAGCTGACACTTGCTGGCCTTTACTGTTAGCCCTGCTGCACTTAACCTCTGCAGCACTAACTCCAGGTGTATCAGGTGATCTTCCCAGGTATTACTGAAGATCCCTATGTCGTCAATGTAGGCCACTGTAAAGTCACTGAGCCCTGCCAAGGTCTGGTCCATCAG
This sequence comes from Pogona vitticeps, assembly GCF_051106095.1. Classification (NCBI taxonomy): domain Eukaryota; kingdom Metazoa; phylum Chordata; class Lepidosauria; order Squamata; family Agamidae; genus Pogona; species Pogona vitticeps. Next base: position 66,572,171 of record NC_135788.1, read on the forward strand.
CCTTTGGAATGTGGCTGGTGCATTTCTGAGACCAAAGCTCAGGACTCGAAACTCATAGAGACCAAAAGGGCTGCAAAAGGCAGTCTTTTCTTGATCCCTGGGATCAATTCTTAATTGCCAATATCCCTTTACCAGGTCCAATGATGAGATGAACCGACAACCCCCTATGGTTTCAATCAGGTTGTCTAGCCTGGGCATTGGGTAGGCATCAGGAGTGGTTACACGGTTTAATTTCCTGTAATCGACACAAAACCTAATGCTCCCATCAGGCTTGTCCACAAGGACTATCGGAGAGGACCAAGGACTAGAAGAGGGGACGATTATGTTCTCCCTCAGCATCTCGTCCAGCTCCTTCCGCACCTTGTCCCTATAGGGTCCCGTTACTCGGTATGGGGATACTGCCTGCGGGGGTGCATCCCCTGTGTGGATCCGATGCATCACTCCCTTCACTATCCCCGGCTTGTTGGAAAACACCTGCTGATATTTACTAAGCAGCATTTTTAGTTCTTGCTGCTGGTCTTGGGTGAGTGCAGGACTGATCTTTACCTCCTCTGGGTTGTATTTTACTTCCCCTCTACCCTCCCAGAAGGGTAACTCAGCTTCCTCACTCTCAGCTGCTTTTATCGCGAATAAAACCCTCTGTTCCCCTCTGTAGTAGGGTTTTAGGGCATTCACATGAACCACCCTCCTTGCTTGGTTCTCCTCCTGCTCTATAAGGTAGTTCAGGTCTGACATCTTGGAAATGACCCTATATGGTCCTGCCCATTTGAGCTGCAGTTTATTCTCTCTGCAGGGCCTAAGCCAAAGCACTTCCTCCCCTGGGTCAAAGTGCCTCTCTCTAGCTTTGTGGTCATACCATGTTTTCTGTCTGACCTTCTGAGCTTGCAGGTTTTCTGCTGCCAGCTCTAGATTTCTCCTTAGGTCATTCATCAAGGTGTCTATGTATGTCACAACGTCTTGTGGGTCATCCTGGGTGATCTGCTCCCAATCTTGCTTGATCAAATCAAGGGGCCCTTTCACGCCTAAGTGTGCAGCAAACATGTCAGAGTGACCCCTTTTTAAGATCATGGGGCGATACTTTTCAGGCACCACTAGCTGACTTCTGATCCCATCTCCCCCTTTTGAGATATTCCTCAGGGTCTCTCTATATAAAATCCCCTTTTCCTCCAGAAATCTCACTGGGGTTTCAGGTGTTAGCTGGGCGTCAGTCACCTGTTCACAACACTTTTGGAGAGTGGCGTCTGCCTTTTGCTCCTGTCCAAATCTGCTGTCTGTGGTTAAGGTTTTCACCACAGCTTCTGAACTCCCCTCTGCTTCCGTCTCTGGCTCATCATTACCCCCCTGAACTGTCCCTGTGGTGGCTTGTGAGCGTGTAATCACTAGCACCCGTTTCACATGTTCAGCCAGGTCATTTCCCACGAGCACGGCTGCTGGCAGAGTCGATAAAATCGCTAGCCTCCAAACTCCCCTCCAGCCTTGAAAGTTGACAGGTACCTCTGCTACTGGCAGAGAGATTACCTGCCCCTCAATCCCTGCCACCTTCATGCTCTCATTTGGGATTATAAACTCCCTAGGAATAATATCTGGATGGCACAGGGTTACCTGGGAACAAGTGTCCCGCAGCCCCCTATACTGACGGTCAAGTATTCCTACGTCCACCCCTGCTGTCTCAAACAACTGAGAATCTGTTTTCACCAGCAAGCAGCGTTTTACTTCCACAAGAGGACCATTTTCCTCAGCCTGATCAGCAGAGGTAGCTGTTCCAGACTGAGTAGCCATGGCAACAGGCTCCCTCTGTGACACTGAGCCTTGCTCTTTCTGGACACAGAACACAGCTTTTGGCTTGGTCCCACTAGAATTCTGAGGCACCATTCCTTTTAGCTGCTTTAATTTCTCACACTCTGAGATTAGATGACCCTTTCCCTGACAGAAATAGCGTTTTCTGGTGTATTTTGATTCTCTCTCATCTTGTTTTGGTTTTCCCTCCAAAATCTGAGGTCTTAGTTTCATGTCTGAGGGCTTCCCTTCACCATGGGCCCCTCCCCCTTGCTGGCTTTTCCCTGGTCCCTGAGAGTACTTGCTGTAGGTTTCTTTGGGTTTACCTACAGATTTCCCCTCACCCAAGGGCTTTCTTATTTGGGAAATAAAATCTGCAATCTCTGCGGCTGCTGCCACAGATTTCGGTTTCCTTTCCCTCACCTGGAATTTCAATTCCCCCTGCAGGACTGAATAGAACTGTTCCAGTGCTATCAAGTCTTTAAGCTGCTCATAGGTCTCTGTTCCCTCCTGCGATAGCCATTTCTCAAGCAGCCTCACCAATTGGGCCCCCACTTGGGTAAAAGTCTGTTCTGGTTTTTTTGTGAGGGACCTGAATCTTTGTCTCAGCTGCTCTGCATTTATCCCATGTCTGGCAAACACCAGTTTTTTTAAACTCTGCAAAATCTTTCATCAGTTCCTCAGGCATCTCGGCATAAACCTCAGCCAGGCTACCACTGATTAAAGATCGCATGATGGTCATCTTCTCAGTTTCCCTCACTGAGAAGTCCACAAACGCTCTTTCCACTAAGGAAAAGAACACCTCAGGACAATCTCCCTTGTGGTACACAGGGAATTTCTTCAGGTCAGCCTTAGACAATTGGCCTCCCTCAGAATCCCTATTATTATTATTGTTCTGGTTCATCATTTCCAGTCTTCTTAATTCAAACGCCATTCTTTCTTTTTCCAGAGCAATTTTCTCTCTCTCTCTCTCTAATTCAAATTGCCGCTGTTTCTCTCTTTCCCTTTCCTCCATTTCCCTCACCCTCAGTTCATGCTGTTGGGCTAGGAGTATTATTCTAAGTTCTGGGTTCTGCTCTCCTGTGCTGTCACCTTGCACTGAGCCAAATTCATCCTCAGAACCTTGGTCAATCTGGGGGTCTTTCACTTCACTCATGTCTGCTACTTGGCTTCGAGTCAAGGGCATAATCCCCCCTCAGAACAGGCTACTTTAAAAAGTCAAGCCTCAGAATAAAACGACCACTTTTTTCCTTCTTGCCTCAGAACCAGCTCTCCCTAGAGATTGCTGCTGTTCTTCAGCACTACTTGCAACAGTATCGAGTCAGAGCCTACCCCCCTCTGCTGGGCCTCTCAGCTGGCAAGCTAGCTCGCTGTTGCTACGCAGTTTTGCCTCAGCTTTTTCCCGCCAAAACTAGGCTGCCTCAGAGCACCTTAATCTAAGTCTCCCCAGTTGGCACGTTCTTCCACTAGTGCACCTCCCCGTGAGGTACACCTAGAAGATTACCTACGCGCCTCAGACTGTCCCTGACTAGACCCCCCTTGCTCTGGGCACACTTGCCAAGGCTTTTCTGGACCACTGGACAACTGGACCAGTCGTATCCCACACGCTGGACACCAATCAATGTGACAAACCCAGACCTACTGGGATATGTCACACAGTTACACTAAGCTGCCACCAACCATTCCCTTCAAGAAGTCACACAGACCAGGGATGGATTTTTAAACAATAAAAAGAATAAGGTTTATTTAAATACAAACAGGGTAAATAAAACAATCAGGTGAATAACATAAAGTAACGTGGCTTATTCTCACTCATACAAGCATACAGTTTGGTTCACCCAGAACCCTTAACGTGTAGCACAGACCCTGAACCTATCAGTTCTGGCTAACCAACAGACACCTGAACCTATCAGGTTGGTACTCTGACACACAGTAGTACCCTGTCTGACACACAGACTCCCACAACAGCTTCTTCTTCCCAGCTGCTGCTTCGTCACACCCCAGTGTCTCACAGTGTCTCCCAGCTTCTCCCTCACCACACAGGCATCACATATTTATACAGTACAGCCCCTCCTCCTGATGTCCCGCCTTCCACTCCCCATAGGATGGAACTTTCCCTCCAAACCCATGACAGACAGGTAACATCAGTGCTGTTATGTAACAGATACCACTCTGATGGCAGAAAGCGAGGAGGAATTAAAGAACCTCTTAATGAGGGTGAAAGAGGAGAGCACAAAAATGGTCTGAAACTCAACATCAAAAAAACTAAGATCATGCCCACTGGTCACATCATTTCGTGGCAAATAGAAGGGGAAGATATGGAGGCAGTGACACATTTTACTTTCTTGAGCTCCATAATCACTGCAGATGGTGACAGCAGCCACAAAATCAAAAGACACCTGCTTCTTGGGAGGAAAGTGATGACAAACCTAGACAGCATCTTAAAAGCAGAGACATCACTTTGCCGACAAAGGGCTGCATAGTCAAAGCTACGTATGGTTTTTCCAGTAGTGATGTATGGAAGTGAGAGCTGGACCATAAAGAAGGCTGACTGCCGAAGAATGGATGCTTTTCAATTGTGGTTCTGGAGGAGACTCTTGAGTGTTCCCTGGAGTGCAAAGAAAACAAATCTATCCATTTTGAAAGAAATCAACCCCGAGTGCTCACTGGAAGGACAGATCCTGAAGTTGAGGCTTCAGTACTTTGGCCATCTCATGAGAAGAGAAGACTCCCTGGAAAAGACCCTGATGTTGGGAAAGTGTGAAGGCAAGAGGAGAAGGGGATGACATAGGACGAGATGGCTGGACCATGTCATCAAAGCTACCAACATGAATTTGACCAAACTCTGGGAGTCGGACATGACTTAACGACTAAACAACAACAACAACACAGAGGCTATCTTTTCTTCTGGGACAGTGGGGAATAGAACTCCCAAATTCTCTCTGATATCCTATTTACTCTCCCTGGTATCCTATTCACTATGCTACCCAAGCAGCTTCTCTCTCTCTAGCTGGCACTTTTGCCAATCAATGTATATCATTGGGGATTGGACAGGTTGTAGCCCTTTAGAGGTTGTCAGATTGCAACTCCCCTCAGCATGGCCAATGGTAAAAGATTATGGCAGTTGCAGTCTAGTGACCTCTGGAGGGTCACTAGTTGCCCCTCCCAATGGTACACAACAGTGAGATACGTAGGTCAACAATTTGACTCGATAGAAAGCAGATTCCCATGTTCCAAAATTCCTGTTACACTTTTACACACCAGTATTCACCAATTCCTTTAAACTGAGGTGTGAACAGAGCAGATTGTGTTGGATGAGTCTGATTGAAGTCTGTTGTATTGATGCACTGTATTGTGTGTTTGCAATGCAAATATTTTTGCTGTTTGCAAAAGAACTATGATATTGTTTCTTTCCACGTTATTGCTGTGAAGCTGGTCATAGAAGTGAAAATTCAGTCTACTAATTAGCCCCTGGGTTAATGCTAAGCAATTATGTCAAAGCAATAAACATTATGTTTTAAATAAGCACTTTCAGTTTAGATGTAGAAACATTATAAAAAATACCTGCATTAACTTCTCTGTTAATTATTACTACAAATTAGTTGCATAGGGAAGGCACACATGATTAATATAGTAGAATTATATATTATTAAGTTCCCAGTGAGTGGGTGAACTGCTGTGGAAGAAGCTAGAGGAAGGGTCAGTGTGTCTAAAATGTGGTGTGTTTGAAGTTAAGGCAACTGTAAAGTAAAGCTACTTAAAAATACAAACTGAAAAGGAAAGGAAGTGTCTTTACCCTACTTACAGAAAGGTTGAGACATACATATGCCAGAGAGTAAAGAAATACTGTGCTTTTTACTTATTTATAGTATGAGCTTCTCCCTTTCAGACTGGCTTGCCTTCCTTTCATAAGCCCTGTTCACTTCAAAGGATTCTCATAATGTAGAAAGTCATCACTCAGTCTCAGGCTGATAGCAGCTGACATCTCATATGTCAGGGTTTCTAAAATCCATGGCAGCTCATGGGGCTTTGAAAATCCATCCCTCTGGTTAAATCTGCATCAGCAGGGAAGTTAGTCTTCCATTTTTTTCTACAAGTTGCTTCTTCAAAATCACTTGTAAGTAGTTTTCTTTTAATCATGTTATGTGGCTTTAAATGTTCCACTCCATAGTGCTAGAGGAGGTGTCTGAAGTCAGCAGATGGATTATGTCATATAGTATTTTGGTACGGTAGCTGAGTACTTAGGGTTGGCTTCTACCCAGAATGATGGTGGTAATGGTGATGATTATGATGTTATACCTATGAGAACATATAGTTTTAACCTTGTGTAAATTGTCCAGGGTAGTGCAGTTTACAAACAAACAAACAAACAAACAAACAAACAAATAAATAAATAAATAAATAAATAAATAAGATGCTTCACTTTTTATTGTATCAGTGTGTTTTAGAGAGCTCCCAGTCGTATGACTGTTTTGGTTTTTCTTTTACAGATTATTACAGCAAATATACAGGTTTCATTTTTTTTTGTTGGAAATTTTAATGGAAGATGATCCGTGTTTTCATGTTCTCATAAATCCTTTTCCAATATAGTAAAATGAACCCATGGCTGATGGACTGGTCATTTTAAAAATAAAAGTAAATTATATACTGTATGCACAGTTTGTTTAAAAAGATATTGCAGTTGGTCAGTTTCAGTATGTATAATAAAAACAAAACAAAAACATAAGTCTTGAAGACTGATCTATTTATTGCAGTGTACATTTTGAGGATTCTGATCCAGTCTTTCTGACTCACGGAGCACAACACTTCATTCATAGGTTTATATGCACACTATACAGGGGTACAGGGACAAGGACAGAGTGAAATAGAGACCTGTGTCTTTTTTCTTCTTCTTAAGAGACAGTATCCATTCAATGAAGCAAAAAGAGTGATGCCCAAGAACAATGTCAAATCCAAGAGAGAAAGGGGTAATTGCTGTATTGTCACTTAATGCTGCCAAGTGAAACCACTGACATTAGTGAGTTCCCTTTCATGATGAACAATCATACTTCCCTTTCACAAACGTTGTGAGACGAGTTCCTGAACAATCATAGACTTAAAACAGACTATACAACATGAATGCAGAAACACTGCTAGAAATGTAGAAACTCTGCCCCAACATGTGCTTTTGGGGCAGCAGTATAGTTCCCAACAACATCAGAGACTCATTTACTTGTTCTTCTCCCAATGTGTTATATGGTATCATCACTCAGAAATACCCCTCTGCATTCTACATTATACAAACAGAACAGTCTAGCAAGAGGATAAATTGATACATATCAGACATCGGAAAGGGTAATGCACAAAAGCCAGTGTCAACAAATTTCTACAGTATACTCTGTCAGTGATCTTGAAGTGATCATTACAGAGAATTTTAGTGTTAAAGTTGAATTTTGGAGGGACATTTCAAATTTATCCATCTATTTGTCTATCCATCCATCTATGTGTCCATCTGTCTGTCAGAATGACTCTGGATGCTGGAATAAGCAACTGCTCAAAAGACTGAGTACATGTACCATGGACCTACAGTATCTGTAAATATACATGTGAATGGCTAACTTCTGTAAAGATTCATGATGGATGCACACAATACACCTAGCCACATCCAAATCCCAACTAATGAACTAACCGACCAAACAAGAACTTTATACTATGTGGTTAGGTCATGCCTTCTGTATGCAAGACATTTCCATTAGAATTATTTTTTCCTTGTGTACAGAAAAATCCATTTTGCTTATTAAATCATTCAGTTTAATATCTGAAAAGCCTAACTCAATGGTAGCATTTCTTATCAGGTAGATGATAATATATATTTATTCACTTTACTAACTTTGTTAAGGTGTTAGCTGATAATGTTTCACAGTCTATGTGCATTTGTTTATCAGGTAGGAAAAGCATGGGACGTGGTGGCGCTGCGGGCTAAACCGCAGAAGCCTGTGCTGCAGGGTCAGAAGACCAAGCAGTTGTAAGATCGAATCCACGTGATGGAGTGAGCGCCCGTCACTTGTCCCAGCTCCTGCCAACCTAGCGGTTCGAAAGCATGCAAATGCAAGTAGATAAATAGGGACCACCTCGGTGGGAAGGTAACAGCGTTCCGTGTCTAAGTCGCACTGGCCATGTGACCACAGAAGATTGTCTTCGGACAAAACGCTGGCTCTATGGCTTGGAAACGGGGATGAGCACCGCCCCCTAGAGTCGAACACGACTGGACAAAAATTGTCAAGGGGAACCTTTACCTTTACCTTTACCTTTAGGAAAAGCAGTCATCATTACCATGTCCCACCTACCACATATCGACTTTTAAATCTGTGTGCTGAGAAAGTGATGTATGACCCATATGAACTAATAACCTTTCTTCTGCTTTTAGGAAACCATGCATGGGCTATCAGGCATATGCTCACTTCCTTTTCTGAAGGACTTGTGTAAAAATATTGAAAAGTATGTACTATTTGCTTCGTTTTTTAAACATGTCTCTAAATGACTCTACAATATGTTTTACTTTGCAATAGAAAAAGACGTCCTGTGCAGAAGTGTTACTTGACATGATAGATTCCACCCACCACCGACCCATCGAGAAAAGCTTAATGTTCAACGACAGGGTTGGTTCTACTGTTAGGCAGAGTAAGACATCCATGCAAGTAACAGAATGTGGGAGTTGCGAAAGATCCGTAATGTGTTTGTTATTTAATTTGCTATTATTGCATTTTATTGTTAGAATAAAAAGAAGCACTTGAGGAATTTCTTGCCAAAATATTTTGCTGTTGTTTTGGGCACCATGAATGTTCACTTGGGTGGGTAGGTGGGAGACTGTCTCCTACTTGGCATTTGGCAATAAAATGTGGTCCTCTGGCCCTGCACAGCAATTTCTCCTGGCAAAAAGGGGTCATCAGGGAGTTTTAGTCCCTTTACCTCCATCGCACATGCTGCTCCTTTCCCCTTTCCACAACATCCTCTGGCACTGATGCAGGAGCCTTGTGGCGCAGTGGTTAGACTGCTATACTGTGCTCATGACCCAGGATTCAATCCCAAGTGGTTGGCTCAATGTCAACTCAGCCTTCTTTCCTTCCAAGTTAGGTAAAAGGAGTACCCAGCTCATTGGGGGGGGGGTGTAGCCTGCATAATTAACTTGTAAACCACCCAGAGGGTGCTTTAAGCACTATGAGGCAGTATATAAGCAGCACACTTTGCTTTTTTTTTTCCTTTACATGACTGGGCTTACCTTCACAAAGGTGCAAGACTAACCATTTATTGCTTTTTCATGTCCCCCATAATCAGGCAGCAAATGGATACTTATTTAATTTATTTAGTTTGTGCTGCCAGGAGAGGTGTATTATGAGTTTCCTGCCTCAGGACCTACACTAACTGTAATAGCCTTGGCTATTGTGTTAATTTTATAGGATGGTGCTATTTTTTGGTATGACTCTAGGGAAAATATGTCTTGGGCCACCCGCAGTCATTGTGGCCATCCTGGCTGGTGGACTATGGGATGTTTGGCTCCAAATGGTAACTTTTTGAAAGCTGTGTTGCACCATATTTACAATGAAGTCATGGCTGGGCAGTTATTGCTACCAAGCCATCCACAGTTCAGGTGGCAGGTGATGGTAATGGTAAACTAGTGAGGAAAGAGAAGCATGGACACTTGCCTTCCATAAGTGATAATGGAGTCACTTTTTAAGAAAATGCAGTAAAATTAAAAGAAATCATGTAAATGATTTTGTTCAGATACCTTTCCAGGATCTGCATATATATGCATAAACTAGCTATTAAAATGTCATTAATCCTACTGTATTATTAAATGGACTTCATTGAAAGTTGTTCAGCAACTTTGTAAAATTCATTACTTTAAAAAGAAAAACAGGAACGGCATGCTTTTCCTTCCTCCTGTACAAATTTCAGTAGTTTAAATAATTTCAATATCCATTCACTTGGAATTGCTCAGATAAACATATACAGAATTTTACAGTTAGCCACTTCTTGGGTGTGCAGATAGAATCCAAAAACAATACATGATGTTTGAAGTCTATTGACTCCTTTGCAAAAAAATTAAGCAGTACCTTTTGAAATTAACAGAATAAATTTCTTGACACTAGCCATGACTATTTAGAAGCCATGATCCAGGCTTTCCTGGAGGTGGCTTTTTTTGTCTGGTGACTCCATGAGGCTAGGCAGCATGGCAGCTACCCTCTTGGCCTGATGGTTGTCTTCCCAGCCTCCCCTGAGGTCATGCAGGCATGTTTAGCCAATCAGAGGTGGTGAGAGGTGAACCGGAGAGGTAGGATTTTCAATTCAGTCTGTCTGTCAGGTATAAATTGAGGTGCAATCTCTGCTACTGGCCTTTCTGCCCAGAGCTTTTCCCCACCCACCACTTCTTCTGTGTTCAGTAAAATGGTTATCGGTCAATCTGCCTTTTGTCACAGCTTTGTTGAGAGTGTTTTTTGGAGCATGAGGATGGATCTAGGTGTAGAAGAGGAACCCCACAAAGGTGGCATTCTCTCAAGGTGGTTTCCCTTCAAGGGGGTGGGACAGAGAGGCCATGCACACACCCAGCTTGGGGGTTATTACACACTCCCATCCGCTGATGATAGATGAGGCCATTCCAGACCTGTTACCTTGCTTACCATCACTTGGCAGTCAAGTCAGCTGGTGCAGGGTCCATCTTCCACGTTAGAGTTAAGGTTCATTTGCAGCTCTAACCAATAAAGTTGTGGTAAGTTTATGCCAAAAGATGGTTCTGTGTGTGTGCGCGTGCTTGTGTGTGCACCCCAATCCCCAGAGCCATTAGCCTTACCCAACAAGCTTATGGTTGCTTACGATTCTATTGATCTAAATATGACTTGATATGTCAGTAGTCCCTATGTTTTGCTGTGAAAATAGGGTTGCAAGAAGATTACTGGTCTATTACGACAAAAATCTAGCATATGTTTATATCCCATCCATCTGCATCTATAATTTTGTATATGCCGGGAGCTCCTTTGCTTGTTTTCTTCTTAATTTTCTTGGTGCTCCATGTACCACCATTCCAGCATACATCCACTGGTTCCTCTTCAATAGTATAACTTTATGCCTGCAATAGTGCAGTCCTGTCTTGTTTTCTTTATTTGGAACAGGGTGACCATCTAGTCAGCTACATTAGAGGCACAGGAATATCCCACTCATCTGCCTTTAGAATAAATACAAATGTAAATGCAGCATAAATGTACTGCCATTTGTTCCCACCATGCTGACATTAATAAGCTTTTAAATCACATAGCTAGTGTTCACTTTGTGACCCAGATCCTGTCTTCTATTAGAAGCTGGAAATGCTTTGATATTCCTTACATTCAGGTTATAAATATACAGCATGTGTGGATGTATTGTGGAAATGTCACTGCAAGATTTGTATAATGCCATGTTTTGCTATCTCCAAGTATATCCAAGATGCCAATGCCTACAACTGACAGAATGATTTAGATCTATGTACTAATTTAAGGTGTTTGTAATGATGATCATAAAAGATAAAGAAAAATAATGGATATGTTATAAAAAGAACAAGAGATGAAAAACTGATAAAAATATTGATTATAATATCTCTGAACATGCAAACATAGACTTTTACAACTCTTCTAACTCACACTAAACCATTTATGACTCTTGCTGTTGAAACCAGCAGAGGAAAACCAAATGACCAAAAAAAACCCCCCTCAAAATGAAATCCCATTTCAGATGAATGATACTGTGTCAGTCAGAGATTTGCATAATACCATTCGTGATGCTAAATTTTAGAGCTTGCTAGTAAAAAGCAACCAAGAAAAAGTGTGTGAAATTTTTGTGTTTGTGTAAACTAAGGGATGAAGCAGGATTCTTGGGAAATGAAGTCATGTGTCAGTCGTTAAAATGGTTAATCAATTTCTCTCTTCTTAAAAGTCAAAGTTCGAATGCCTTTATAAAAGTCATGTTTCTTTTCTTTCATGTATTTTGCACTCCAATCTTTCAGGAATGCAAAATACAGAGAATTGTGACAATCTCATGTAGGCTAAAATGTGACTGAGGCCCACAGACCATGCAGAGCCATCTAATACGTGTTTATTCAGAAATCCAGTAACTTCAGTAAGGTTAACTAGACTTCATTAAAAGTGGATGGCTGTTTCCCACCATTTTTCCTGAGGTGTGAAAATAGTATGAGCTTTTAATTAAGACCATTGAAGCATAGATATGAATTTCACATCTTTTGCAAATAATGTTTTCCTAGCCCATTAGCTCATTTGCTCATGAGCTTAGACTGATGTGTAAATAGAATAGCATTTATTTGTCATCCTTTCATTACACTATTCCTCCAGGGAGCTCAAAGTAGGATACATGGCTTTTCACAATGACCCTTTTGAGTATCATCCCATGGTGATCCTATGAATTAATGACCTCCCTAAAAAAGCCTTATTATAAGCAAATTAAAGGCAATGGCTTTCTTTATTAAGTCAGGCTATCTTGTATTAGATCTTTCTCTTTTCCTACTAACTGCATTTATCCCACTGGTTCTAAAGCTGTAGTAGAAGGCAAGGATATGTCCTGGGGGCGGGGAGTCATTTTACTTATGGGAATGGGTGGGTAATTATTTTCAGTTATTTTGGGACATAGAAAATGGTGCAATTATGTTTACACGAGTGCGTATACAATATGTCACAAGTGGCAATATAGACAGAGACAAGAAGTTTGAGTTCCTATTGTGTGCTTTCTTTCTCCTTTCTGCTGTACAGTGTCTTTAACTTATAGCTCCTCTCACATTCATCTTCCTCTTTTCCAAGGTCAAATACAATTACCACATGGTTAGAAACAGTGCTTCTTTGAGTGCTGAAATATAGCTGTTTATCATAATGAATGGTTTCAATCAGCTCCAAATTTTGCATTCTATCAAGATGTCTTTTGTGATTGGTCATTGAAAGGTAAACACAGGTTGGGAGATTTTGCAAGTCCATTTGCTCAAGCTTGTATCTGAGGAAGTTATGTTGTTGGGGGGAAAACAGGTTATAAACTTCTGAACATGAGCTGAGTGTCTTGTTCAGCTTATTCAGCTCTGCAACAGGAAGTAACAGAAACTCTCTTCTTTTGCCCAAATATCTAGTTTCCTTCAATATACCATCTCTTTCCTTTTAAAAAAAAGGTATTTTAAAATTATTTCAAGCACCAACTTTCATGTATGAGAGAATGTCAGGATTTTTTTGTTCTATACCTTCCTTCCTTCCTTCCTTCCTTCCTTCCTTCCTTCCTTCCTTCCTTCCTTCCTTCCTTCCTTCCTTCCTTCCTTCCTTTAAAAAAAAAAGTAATGTCTTGTTTGACCCTGGAATGAGTACATGTAAATATGAATTAGGAAAGGTTGGCATGTGTAAAGATCCTTGACCAATTAATTCATTTCAGATATGTGTAAATGAAGTTTGAAATGTTCCTTTCTTGACATTGACCATGCTGGCTGGTGGATTCTGGGAGCTGGAGTTTCAATTCCTTACAATGACCAATAAAGAATTTTTTAAACTCCTGGACCAAAGATCTTTTTATTTTAATACAAACTGCTATTACAGCCAGAACATAAGCATAGAATTTGAAACAATAAAGCATACAGAAGAACAGGGGTGGGCAATTAATTTCTATAGGGGGCCACATGAAAAATCTGAACTGTGTTCGGGGGTGGGTATTAATAGGCCCCCAATTTGTGGATAGTAATAGGCCCCCACTGGGTGAGGCCCTATGGTGAATGAACTACAAGGCTGACATAGTTAACTCCCTAAACTTTTTAGGGAGTTAACTATGTGAGTGTTGTAATTCGTTCACCGTGGGCGACGGGAGGAAAAAAACCTGATACTGAACTAACTCACCTGTCCTCCGTTCCCCCGCAGCCTTCCTCGCCGACTGTCTTCTATCCCGTGCAGGCGATGTGATGCGTCACCACATCGCCTGCACAAGGATCACTTCCGGCCTCTTCAGCCGCAGGCTCCATAGCCTGCAGCTCAAGTGTAACAGTCAAAACTTGCGAGATCCTAGGGTTTTGCTTCTCACAAGTTTTGCTTACTACCATGCTGGGTGACCAGAGCCAGAGCTCCAGCTCACTCAGCAGCGACGGGCGGGCCAGACTGGAGCAGCTCTCGGGCCATATGTGGCCACCGGGCCACACTTTGTTCAGGTCTGCAGTAGAATGATAAATTGAACTTAACTCTTCATAGAACTTTCAACAAAAATAACTTGTGTACTGTGTTTGTTCTTGTCCTTCCCAGAGTTATCAAGTCTAAGTTACCTTATAAAGACTTTGATGGAGATAAATTCAGTACTTCCCCGGTAAGTAAAGTCATATGATAGCAACATACCAGAGTCCCTTCTAGCATCTATAAGGCCCCTTCTTCTTTTAAAAACCAAACTAATATAGAAAAGCTTGTTCTTTATGGTCCTGAAATAGTGTTTGCTTTATGGCAAAGAAAAAATATATTCTTTTATAGTCTTTCTGGAGATTTGGTCATGACATTTCTTCACCCTGAGAAACAAATTGCTCTCTCAGAGAGTGTTGTGTTCATTGAATTATTAATAAAAGGTGAAGCAAAGATATCTGAAAGAATAATAAAATTTCTGGGGTGTCTTATTTCTGCATTAAAATGAGCAATGTGTCATTTTTTTCTAAAGATAGTTGTGAGGGAGATGGCAGTCTCTTTTCTCAATTTCTTTTAGTTAGATTTTTATTTTAGATGTTTACTACCTCGAAAAGGGGAAATAACTATGCAACATTCTATCTGTACTTTTTTTTACTGCTTAGAACTTAAGAGGATATTACTGGAGAGGCAGAGACTGTGATGATACAGAGTCCTCTGTACATCCCGGCAGGCGGTGAGAGTGTTCTGTTTCTTTTATTATAATGACCACTCCTTTTAAAATAAATCATGTCATATTGTGAAATAATTAAACCTTGAAAGCCTTTAATATTACAATACAATTCAAATTACCTTGATATATATGGGGTGGGAGAGGAATTTTTGTTCCATCTAATTCTCAGCCCCGCCGGGTGGGGCCCCACTCCCCTGTGCGTATGACTCAGCCCCCCCATGTGGGGTTCTGTTGTGACTGGAACCAAAGGGGCTGAAAACGATCACTGAGGGTGCATGGAGGAGGAAGAACACTGCACTTGCAGACGCATATATTAGAGCAAACTTTGTGGCAGGAGCTCATGTATGAATTTTCCATGAGGCTTTGTACAGTGAGGAGGTTTGCACAGCTGAAATTCAAATCATAAATATACTGTCTGGTACATTAACGTTTCTCAGTTTCTCTTTCACATTGTTCTTCTGCATTACAGAGAAACATCTAGTAATACAGTTTCTCACTTTCTCTTCCACAAACAGTTGCTCCTAAATTTTTTCTTAAAATGCTTGCCTATTTTAATACTACTTTTTACTCAAAAAGAGGTTAATTTAGCCAAGAGTAAAACTAGAGAAGCCTGTGCTGCATGGTCAGAAGACCAAGCAGTCGTAAGATCGAATCCACTCAAAAGAGTGAGCACCCGTCGCTTGTCCCAGCTCCCTCCAACCAGTTCGAAAGCATGCAAATGCAAGTAGATAAATAGAGACCACCTCGGTGGGAAGGTAACAGCATTCCATGTCTAAGTGACCATGGAAGATTGTTTTCGGACAAAAATGCTGGCTCTATGGCTTGGAAACGGGGATGAGCATCGCCCCCTAGAGTCAAACACGACTGGACAAAAATTGTCAAGGGGAACCTTTACCTTTTACCTAAAACTAGAATAAAAATACAGTTAAAACGTTTCTTAAAAAGACTTAGTAACAATAGAAGTTAAAGGGGTAGCAAAAGACACCGAATAAAACATTGGGAAGAACATTGAATAGAATTAAAGCATTTAAAGATATTTTTATGATATATGAGGTAGATTTATTGAATTTCTGTTAATAAGAGGAAGAGGCAAAATCCCAATACAAGGATCAATGCAGTTCTGGAAAGGCGGACAATGAGAAGAAGAGTTCTCCAGAAGGTCCCAATGTTGGTGGGGAGCACGATTATTTTAGTTTGTATCTTGTATTTTATAAAAAATTTTAAAATAAAAGAATTAAAGCATTTAGTCAATAGCTTGCCTTAAAAGGAAGACCATTACCCTTTTGTAACCATTAGACATTCTTGGAGTGATCTTATTTTGGTAGCAGTTTCAAAGTCTGAGAACAGCTATTGAAAAATCCACCTTCTTGGTCCTAGCTAGATGCATTTTGAAAGTATGTTTACCAAGTCTGATGTACAGGACTATAAACTTCTCAAGTTTTTACTTGTTCTTAGATTCTTTAATTTGGTTATGGTGCTTTATCTTCCAGACCAAATTGACATGGCCTTCCACCACATTCTTGTAACTGTGTAACTCTTGACAGAGCAAGGCTAGATTAGGGCAGTAGTTCTCAAACTGAGGTCTCCAGATGTTCTTGGACTGCAATTCCCAGAAGCCTTCACTACTTGCTGTGCTGGCCAGGATTTCTAGATGTTGCAGTCCAAAAACATCTGAGGACCCCCACTTTGCGAATCATTTGATTAGGGGATTTGGCAGCAATCTAGAAGAACAGCTGTTCACCATAGATACTCTATTGCTTTTACACCTTATGCTTCTCTTTCACAATTTTTTGCCATTGCCCAGAGATTATCAGTATAGGGCCACCATATAGTTTTATTTCCCTGTCATTTTTTGCAAAATGAGCTAGAATACAGGCATCTTCTGTCAGTGGGATCAAACTGATTTTCTTTGATCTATAAGAGAGTAAACAGTCCCAGGGAATGTAAATGTTTAGTAAATATGTAAGCTATATATTTTACAATGACTTGGAAATTTGAAGAAACCTGGATGGTGAAGGACTAATGCATACACAGTATGGACTGGTGTAGCAGGTTGTGGTTTCTTCAATACCACCTCTATATCCTCCCTGGAAAGAAAACAGGACGCACTGCTATGCTGACCACACTGACAGAAAACCTTTGGCTCTCTGCAGTCTGGGAAAGGAGTACTTTTGTTCTCTTCTCCCTGGCATTGCGAGACCACTTCATCTCTGTTTATGTTTACAAAGATTTGGAACAAAATATTTTACATTACTATTTGCCTTGCTGATTTAAAACAAACTGCCTACTGCCTGCTTAGTCAATATCTGTGAACTATTCTTAATTTCTTTCTGTTTTTAGCCCTGATAACTGGGATGCCAAGAAGGATTCCAACTGTAATGGTATATGGGTGAGTTGTTCAAGGTTATACTTTAACATTTTGTTCCATTATCTTATCTCCCTACTTTGAAATGAATCTAGCAGTTTTTACTGTATGGACTCTTGAAAGAGTAGGCTTTCCCAGGTCCCAGATGACAAAACCATTAGTGCCTCAACAAACATAACACCATCAGTTCTATCACATCTGACGCTTGCAGATAATGAAACAGTTGGAAAGTCATCCCAGAACATGGAAATATGTTAGATTTATTATCATGTGTCCTTTGCAGACAATAAACATCTGTGGACATTCCCCATCCGCAAAGTAGAAGGCAGCTATACCTCATTTTGAAGATTCTCTAAATCATTTGGGCCCAATCTTGCCCCTATAGTAGGTTGAGTTAGCAGAGCCAACAGTGTATGATATTTCTTAGGGCTGCTGGGCATTTTAACCCAATACCATCAAGAGCTCTAAGCTTACCAATAACTCTTTGACCAATTCCAATTACACTTCTTTGCCATAAAAGTGTAAGAAGCTTTAACAGAAGGTGTAGAGTCATCCCCCCCCCTTCCTCCTCTTCTGTATGGTTGTAGAGGTCCAAGCGACCTATTCCTACTGCACCCACCTCCATGTCTATAGGACAGTCTCCATTTTTTTAAAGGGCTGGCTTCAAGCAAAGCAGGGCCATGACAAGCTAAAGGTCGATTGTTTTACTATGGATATGCTTCTCTGCCTCAGTGTTCACATGTTGAGGAGCTCGATCTTTGATTTTGATGCTTCTCAAGACAGAGCCATAATTTTGTGTCCTGGTTTTCTAGTTGGTATCTCCAACTTCAGATCAATTACAAGCGGCTACATTATTTTGAGGCACTGTCTCTCCCACCGCTTCGCAGAGCCTTCACTGAACTTAGATTTCAGCAGATGCCCCTCTGCATATCTCGAAGGGAGATACAAAAGAATTCCAGTTACGGAACACAAATGTGTATTCGGCTGCAACCAGATAGAAGACATAATTCACTATTTATTGTTCTGCCACCTCTATAAGGACCCCAGAGAAAGATTTTTGTTACTTATTATCCAGTCATTCCTTAATTGCATAGCATGGAATTAGTATTAAGATTGCTTCCGTTACATATGCTGTAGCACTATTTGCATTGGCAGCCAAGAAGCTGAGGTCTGGTTTTCTCAAGGACCATAATGCCGTTTAATTTAATGGTCCATAGTATAGTTGGATATGCTCAAAGAAGGATACATTTTAAAACATTTAGTTCTAAAATGTATGTTTTTAAAACCTGGATTTTCTTTTTATATCATACATTGCATATTGTAAAGTCCTATCACCATAAAGTTTTGACTGACAGTCTCCTGTGAAGAATTTTTGATAAAATTCTCTTTTGCATTTGGAGCAAAAACCACTAACCTCTGTGAAAGATGAAGCTGAAATTAGTTACATGACAAATAATCCCAGCTTTTATTAATTTTTATTTTTTTGCACTTAGAGCCAATGACTGCTTTTGCCTCAAAGGGCTTCATATGCTAAAAACATTTTTCAAGCTTCTAACAGCATTGCTGAATCTATATGTCAGTGTTGACAAAAGTAAAAGGGAAAAAGAAAATCTTAAAAATGAAAAATACTGCATTTTCATGAGATTCATTTCCAGGTGAGAACATATATAGGGGACATATATTTGCACAAAAGTGGATTTTGATCCATAAACATTCACACTGATATATACCATGTTTCCCTGAAAATAAGACAGGGTCTTATATTAATTTTTGCTCCAAAAAAGGCATTAGGGCTTATTTTCAGGGGGTGTTTTATTTTTTCCCCATGTACAACAATCTACATTTATTCAAATACAGTCATGTCATCTTCTTCTGGTTGCTGCACAGAGGTGGAAGGCGGGGTTTCACTTAACTGGGGCTTATTTTGGGGGTAGGGCTTATATTACAAGCACCCTGAAAAATCCTACTAGGGCTTATTTTCAGGTTAGGTCTTATTTTCAGGGAAAACAGGGTGTCTATTAATCTTTAAAATGTTATAGCATTATGCCCCCCTTTTTTTCCCATATTTCCCTTCCTTTTCCTTTTGCCAAGAGGCTGAAATGGACTAGCGTGGCTAGATCTTTGTATATCATCCATGGGAGAGTAGCAGCTAGTAAATTTCTTTTGTGTGACATTTGCATGGAGGTGGTGCATACTGTATTTTGACAAATTAATTGTTCTGGTCAAAATAGCTGTGCAGAACAGGGAGCCGAGATTTCTGTCAATGTCCACTCATTCTACTCTCCAAAATGGCTTGCATGGTAATATAAAGGTCTAAGTGAAAATGGTTATGGAATTTTTGACTCTTTTTTTCTGCAGATAGAAAAAAGTGTGTGGGTGTTTCATTTTGTAGGTGTGAGTAGGTGAATTTCTATACTCTGGGACAAATAGTCTTCTCCAACTTCATTGTTTGTAGAAGATTCAGGTCATACTATCCTTGGCTAACACTGTGGCCTACTTAAAAACAAAATCTAGAAGGAAGGGAAATTTTGAAACAATGACAGCACTTTTAAAAGGCCAAATACTAAATGTGCCAATAGTAGCCAACCATGAAGAAACCCTGTAAATCCCACCATTTATTTCAGAAATAAAATGTTTTTCATTTTTTAAAATTAATAGCGATGAACTCTACTGAATTAAAATTCCAATTTCTCATGTTTGACACTACTGAATTAATTTTTAAGCCTAACATTCCAAGCTTTGAATAATCTCAATTTTACAGTGTATTGAGTAGACAACAATAGCTTTTATAAAGCAAGCAGCAACTGACTGCTAATACATGCTTGATTTATTTATTTTTAATTATAGGGGCTGGGAATCACAGATTCCCAGCCCCTATAATCATAGATTCCTTTTTTTTTTTTTTTTTTTTTTTTTTTTTTTTTTTTTTGAAGGGAGGTTTAATTTCTGTTTCTTCTCATGGCCCATTGTAGACCATTTGGAAAAAAGAGGGGAATTTCAAAAGTCTTTGTAATATAGCATGGAGGTCTGCTTTCAAAAAAAATCAGAGTTGTAACCAGGCATTCTGAAATTCTTGAGTGCGTCTTACGCAGGAGAACACAACCTGCAATCCTCTGAAGACTGATGAATGGCTTCCTCGATTCTCCCCCTACTAGTTATCAAATTCCTACCACATCAGCCAGAGGACTGAGACTGCTGCTTACCTGCTGTGCTATCAATGAACTGAAAAAAGCATTCCCTATCAGGGTTAGTAGATGAAATATATTTTAGCCTTCCAATCCCTTCCTGGAGGAAGAGAAGTTCACTCATTACCTGGAAGCTGTCCTCCCCCAGCAGTCTTGGACTCAGGGTTGCTGGGATGGGGATGACATTCTAAGTTAACCCTTGAACTCCTGAAAATGGTCCTTAGTATGAAATAGATGCCATTATATTCTTCAGAATTTGGTTTGGATGCTTAGATTCTGTATTTCTATAGCTAAGGCATGTGAATTCCGCTTTTTTTGGTCAGAAAAAATGTTATGCTTTTAAATGAGGGCGAAGGGTCATATACATTTGTCTGCCACTTCTGTGGATCTATATAGTTAGCAGAAGAAATGCCTTATATTAGACATTCCCTACTAGAGACCTTCCAGAAGTGTTGAATGACAGATCCCATCATACTTGGAAATGGAGATTATAGCAGTTGGTGTTTGATTTTTGCTTGTGGTTGGCTTTCCCAAAGGTACGCAAACGGGCATGTAGCCTATTAGTTGAATACTTCCTCATTTTTCACTGATACGAAATATGTGCATAAATATGGGGAAAGACTAGTATGTGTCTGAGCAGAAAATATGTGAAACTTAATTGTCATGTAGGAATCTTGGGGATTATTGCAAAAATCAGAAGATTTTTCCAGGTTTAAGAGCAGTGAAGGTTCTTTAATTATGCTAAAGGAGCTTAAGGAAATAATAACAAAAAAGAGAGAGATGGGGCTCAATTCTAGATGGAATCTGTGGAACAGAAGAAAAACATGGATTAATTACTAATTATTATTTAGCTCCAGATCCACCTTCAGTCTTGTCTTGAGGAGCCAAAGAGTATCTTTTTTTGAAGATGTAGTTCTTAAAGAACTCAAAAAGCTTCAGAATACTAATCAGCAAATCTGGTAACATTTGAATAAGCAATAAATTGCTGCTGTAATGAACATAAGGATATGGGTTAGGCACTGTGGTTGTCTGGAATAAAAATGAATACCTCCCAGAAGTCTGTAAACAATTCCATAACAAGACACACTATTTGCAAAACTGGTCCATCAGAGACAGCTAAGGAGGAAATACTCCAGATAGCAGATAAGGCTCCTTGGAAAGGGATAGACATAGGAATGCTCCTGCCTAAGGTACATAAAGATTAAATACTGAGTATATTGTGTCACATTGGGACATGTACTTTCTGGGAGAGGTTTTCAGTTGCCCCCAAGGTCACCTTTGCATTTACACTCAAACTGGAACACATGGTTTTAGTGCACAACACCCTCCTGAATCCTGCCTCTAGCCTCTAAGGTTATTCCTCTCCTTTTATCCCAGGCATTTCTTCCCTGGGACCCACCCTTCCCCAAATTCTCTGCCAGGAAGTCTGCTGCCACCAAGACCACAATTTCCTCCCCCTCCCTCAGGAAGAGAACAATCTTTCTTGCCTGACTCCCACCCTGTCATGGATTCCATGCCCACAAATCACAGGATCATCTTCAAGGAAAGCTGCTGCCAAAGCCATTTCCTACCATTTCCTGCTCATCACACTGTTTCCTATCCTCCTCCTTCCATGGATCCTCTCCTTCTATCTTAAGAGTTCCCTACTGCCACTCATCACCAGATTGTTGGCAAAGAAGCTTGTTGACACACCAGTTTCTTTCCCCTTGCTGGGAGCTGGGCATTGTTGGCCCATTTTCACCAGCCCCTGGATTATGTGTAGGCACAATTCCCTAGTAAAAAGGTCAGAGAGCTGGACACTTGCTCTCTTGACAATATACCAACATAGATCAATATGGGGAGAGTCATAGCAGAGTGGACTTAGTTATTGATCTCTTCCCCCCCCCCCGCCCGTGTACTCTATGTCCAACTGGCATTCATCACTGCATCCTCTGTAAGGAAAGCTACTGCCAAGGCAATTCTACATCACCCAGTTCTCACCATTCATGAATCTTGGGGGCAATGGAGCTGCATGCTCTTACTGGGGATTCCTCACCTAGGTGCCACCTTAGGGTTCTGGTATTGTTGTTCCCTTCTCACCTTGTGAGATTTCCTAGTTCCCCCTTTCTTATTGCCCAGCTAGCACTCCTCCCTGAGGCATCCGCAAGGAAAGCTGCTGCCAAAACCCTTGCCCCTTCTATAGCAAAGATGTTATGCCTTTGTGTGATGTGAGTGCCTGCAAAGGCATCTGGAAACATAGGTGCTGCTTGTTCTTAACAGATCAGGAACAGTGGACCTTTGAAATGAAAGTTGTCTTAAGGGGTAGGGTGACTGAAATCAAGACACGGGCATAGATTGCCAGGGACCTGGTCACTGCCAGCTCGCCTCCATGGGCAGATACAGCACAGAGCATTGAAGGTTAAGCTTTTTATTTGTATATCTAAAAGGGCTTAGCTTAGTCTCTTTCAGGAGGTACAAGAAGCCATACTCATATAAATAATAATGTTCAGAAAAAGAGCAATATTTGGAAGGGATTGAAGACATCTGCCTGTCTTGATGAGGAAAGGCAGATGGGAGCGGGGCTGATTGGCTTGAATGCATAGAACTGGGCTTTTCTTTTGCTACATGCTAAGCCTACTTTACCTGGAAAAAGGATGCTTATGGCTCAGGACGGAAGAGAACAAACCAAAGAGCTGGTTCACATGGGTCTGTCCAGCCATGAACAATCATATACACCTTCAGCAGCTTTGTTTAGAAAGAATGGCAAAATGTTTGCAGATAAATCCCACATGCTCCTTTGAGAAAATCAACTGGACGGGCCTTCTTGGGGCTGCTTACAGGCCCAGACACTCATGTGCTTGCACATGCACACACACACACAAATGAATAAATTAACCTTCCCCATGGGCACCACTGGGATTTGGCAGAGTACTGTAGGAGATGCAAGCTTCATTTACCTGTCAGTAATAGGCTGGAGTCAAGGGACTTTCATGCCCAGGTGAGAGAATTATGACACCCCCTGGTCTAATCTCATTTGCCTTGGGAAATGTTGACTATCTGCCCTCAGCCTAGGCCCACACAGGCCTCTCAGCAGCTTTCCTTGCAGAGGATAGATGGATGTCTGCAGACCATCACCCCGAACTGGAGGCTCTTGGCCAGTGTGCCTACCAATTAAGAACTATATAGAGATGTGCAGTAGCACCCACTCAGCCAGGCCATGACCTCAGAAAATGTTTAAGGGGAGGTGCAGATCCTAGGGGACCTAACCCAGTGGGTTAATGGATGGATAATAGCTTTCTAAGAGAAACATAATGTATAAAGGTATGTTCTCCTTGGTGCAAAGGAAGAAGAGGATGGTAGACCAAGCCTATGTCAGATAACAAACAAGAGCTCAAGACTGCATCTCCATAAGAACTTCCTTTTCCTTGAGAAAGGCTGACTCACACAGGTGTCTCCGCAGCTTTCCTGGCAAAGGATGAAGGGATGTGTACACAGAAAATCTTCCTCCAACCAGAGGCACTAGACCAGAATGACATCACTGGAGAACTGGATAAAATTTTGCCATTTTGATTGTAGTTCTGCTGGAGGAATCAGAAAGGAGCAAAAATATACAATATTTGTCAGATCTCCCTAGACAGTTTTTAAAAACTGGTGTAATATAATAATGACTTTCTTTCTAATATGAGCAGTATAGAAGAACGTGATCAACAGTTTCCATCATGCCAGATTGGTGGGGCAGAGACATTACTTGTAGGAGACATGGAAGTGCCTCCTTTCAAAGCATGCTGAAGGAAGTACATTACAACAGCCAAGGTGAAAGCTTTGTGATATTTAGTGATTTCTAGATGGTGAAGATAGTCTGTTGGATTGAAGATTTTACTGAGCTTACTGGTTGTCAAACAGCATGAAACACAGTCTCTGACCATCTCAGATTAATTGTCTGATTATTTCCTTAGCTTTTATTAAACCCAGGTGCAAAAGGACTAGGAGTGATAATCTGAAGGGCTGTAATTTCCTCTTAATGATTCTTGCTCAGTCTGAGGCATAAGTGCCAGTTAGGATCAAGAGAGCTAAACTAAGCAGATAGAGATTGAGCCTGAGCCATGTGCTGATCAGCTACTGCAATGCACATGCCTCAAGAGGGATGATCCCAGTTTCTCTCCTATATAGGGTGTTGGGAAAACAACATGAAATTTGATTGTACAGCCTCTAGAGGTGAAAATCTTTCTGTGTCCTAGCTGAGAGCCATTCATAAGTTGGGCCACTATTTTGCCCTGGAAAAACTTTAAGGCTGAAAGGTAAGACATTGAAAAAAGGAACTCCACAGTACATTGAAAATTGAACCTGTCTTGTGGGACACACAGGTAGACTGAACAGGTTGCAGCAGTTCGCTGACTTAGAATATGCAAATCTCAAGGCAAAGTAAAGCAATGGCTGGGGGGGAGGGGGAACAGATCCTAATGCCTTATTGTCGTGGCCCACCCTCTCAAAGTCTATACAACAAACATCTGTCCATAATCACACACACACAATCCTAATAGTTTAAAAAGTACTGTTTGGGAAACCGAAGGTGCAATCAGACAGTAAGAAAGGTGCACGTTTGATCACATGGAAAACAATTGCTTTGCTCGGAGCAATCTCCCTTAAAGTGACACTTCCGTCTGTTGGGGAATGCTCTAGCCCAAACTCCTCCAGCAATAGCTTCCCTTCCCCACCTGCTCCGGCAGCCAACCACTCAGATGAAGAGACAGGACAGGGATCCTCCTTGTGTGGCAGCTGAGTGGTTGGCTGATGGAGGAGACACAAAAGGGAAGCCTGAGCTCCCTCCTGAACTGGGCAGCCAGAGATGGAGGACATCCTGGATGGCATTGTGGAGGCCTGTGAGTGGGGCAGCTGGCCAGGGAGTGGGGAAAGGGAACACGTGGCACTTGTGGTGCCACCTCAGTGAATTTCACCACCCCAGTCTGCCTTCAGTCATGCCCACCTCTGATTGGAAGAATGGACTGCCTGTATTTTGTTCATGATGTTTCTGTTGCTGGTGCAGCAACTTTTAAAAGAAAATGTATGAGTGCAGGAATTAATTAATTAATATCTCTTCATTGAAGATGGGGTTGTATATGGGTGGAGAGCTGCAAACTCACGCTTTCTTCTTCTCTTTCAGGGTGTTGATCCCAAAGATGGTATCCCCTATGAGCAGAAATTCTGTAATGGTAATTTGTTTAATTTTTAATTTGTGAGGATAGTCATAGTCATTTTCTACAAACCTTTTGCTACAATTGTCCAGATTTGTTAAAATATATAATTCTCTGTCCTCTCTTTCTCTCTAAGTATGTATGTGTGTGCACACGCATGCACACATGTGCGTGCATAACTACTGTACATAAGAAGCATAAACTTGAACTGGTAGTGCAATCATTGGATACCCTGATTTTACAGGAGTACTTGTTCTCTCCATGGGGGTGGACTGGATCACTCCAGCAAAGACCTCATCATATCACTGTCTTTAGAGCATCGTGGTAAAGTGGTTAAACTGCAGTACTGCAGCCAAGACTCTGTAAAATAACGCGGGTTCAATTCCAGGAAGGTTAACTCAACCTTCCAGCCTTGCAAGGCTGGTAAATTGAGTACCCAGCTTTCAGGGGGTGGGGGTCAATGTGTAGACTGCATAATTGCATTGCAAACCAACCAGAGAGTGCTTTAAGCACTATGGGGCAGTATATAAGCAGCACACTTTGCTTTTTTGCTTTTAGGAGCAAATCAGCTTGCCCCTGCAGTGGATCAAATAGCAAACTAAATGCTCATGTAGCCAGCCTCTTAGTCTTTTTAGGAAGATAGGAAGTTACCTTATGCCAAGATGGTCCATCAGTCCATCTAGTTGATATTGTCAACTCTGATTGATAGCCAGTTTCTGGTATTTCAGGCAGCATTCTTTCCTAGCCTTGCTGGGAGATGCTGGAGACTGAACCTGGGGCCTTCTAAATGCCAAGAGTATGTGCTATAGCAGTGAACCAGAATATCTTGCCACCCAATGCAAGATCATTTACAATCTGTGCTCCAAAAGTTTGTATCCACTGTGAGAACCTTTCTAGGTGTAGAGGAGCAAAGGCAGAAGGCAAAACTGTGGAGCAAACACAGACTGATTCAAATGTTGCATATGTGTCAAATCAGCTATGGATTAAACTACCCTGGAATTTACCCCAGATCTGGTTTGTACCACAGCTCCTCTACTGATCTTGCCTTCGGTTCAGTATGGCTTTGTGGCATTATAAAGCCATTAGTACGTAGTAAGTCAAAGCCTCTCTGTGCTGCAGTTTGTCATTTCTGGGTACAAATTACTGTGTCAGGCCATGGATATTTCAAACAGACTCGACACATGTTTAAGTACAGCTTGTAATTTTCCTCTAATAGACCTCCTTTTGAGCAATGTTCTCAATACTCTGTCTTCACTGAATGATTTAAAGTTGTTGGATATATAGTAGATACTAAAAATTTATGTTGCTTACAGCAGAGCTGATATTCAAGTACAAATTCAAACCTCCAAAGAGGCCTAATAGAAATGTGTCTAATTTAGCATGCACTTAAAAAAAAAAACTGGTCCCTGTATCTGCTTTTTCTAGATTATTTTATACTGCAAAAAAATCTTATATCATGTTTGGAAATTAGCACAAATGGACAACTCATTGTTTTCATTGCTCTTTGTGCACTGAGCTATTTGCATGGATTTTCTTAAAACAATTGTGCCTGATGCAACTTGCCACTGTGGGAAACGTTAATGGGGGCTTTGCAGTTATTAATAAAATACCTTCTTCAGGCACAGATTCCAAGGGGATAATCATTCTGGGAGATTCAGCTGCAGCTCACTTTCACATCCCTCCTGAATGGATAACAGCGTCCAAAATGTCAAAGGTATGCCATTTCCTTTTCTCATCATACAAATCGGCTGTTTGAGATTTTACCTTTTTTTCTGTTACAAAACGTGCCACTTTCTCTTGAAAAAAATCCACAAAATAATGCATCATCATCTACTATATAATACATTACATGTATATTAACAAACCAAAAAGACTAGAATCCTTTCTTTCAAGGAGACATACAGTATGTACAACCTGTTAGTACCATACATGCCATAGTTTCTCTTGTGTGTCTCGTTTTTTTTTATTTATAAAACAGTCATTATTTTTTTCCTAGTGAAATGCTCATCATTAGGAGAGACTAGATGGAAATAATTTTTATTTTAAAGAAATCTGAAAACAATAGCAGAGGCAAAAGTATGTAATTGGTTGGGAGGCATCCTTTAGCCAAGCTATATCATTAGTTGTATGCCTCTGGGGATCTTAGTCCTATGCCAAGACTTCCAGTCTTTAGTTTTTTGTTTAGTAACACCACTTAGAAAAGAAATGTGCAAAGTGCAGCATGTGAGCTGTAAGCGGGCCATTTTTTTCCATCCTCAAAGGTCCTCAGTAGCCTCCTATGCAGAAAACACACACAAATAACATTTTTAAAGAACTAAAATTTGCAGCTCCTGGAAGAAATACTGTTTATACTATATGGGTTGCAGGGGCAAGCCCCCTCCACCAGCCATTGAAAAACAAAACAAAACTAGAAGAGTGATCCATTTTTAAATGCAGGGAATGACAATTTAGAAGTTTCACACAGGGAGCTGGATGCACAAATTAACCCCCCCCCCAAGCTCTTTAGCTTCCGCATTCCTGATTTAGAAGAACAGCCTTTTCCCACACCTAGCTAATAAAACTGATAGGTCATATTTTCCATAAGAAAGCTGCATGGAGTCCTGCCTAATAGGTGAAAAGGGCTCAAATGTCTTAAAACCCTTTAGTGTGAAACAGGCAGGGTAGATCTAAAATGAATGAATAACAGCCCAAAACAAAATAGTGGTTAGCTAGAATCAGATATAGACAGATGCAAAAAGATCCTGAAAGGTTGAAGCCAGTTACCAATAGCACCCTATTAGTCATACTGATGATAATTGGCATGTAAATGAACAAATCTATGTCTGAGACTAAAACTAGATGATGCATATTAGCATTTTATTTAAAAAAGAGGTAGTTTGTCATATAAGGTATTAAAATACAGATAAGGGGTGCAGTAAAGCTGGCTTGACAGTAGAAATAGGTTTAAAATTGAGGCTTGGAAATAGTTTACTATAGTCATTAAAAACCATTTTTAACTTTACCGAAACAACTGGCCACCTCCAGTGTAGTAAGGTCACTGAATCATAAACATCCTGGCAGCTGAATTTGTTACAACTTAGATACACAATATGCATGTCTGATACTTTGCAGTTTTCACAGTTCCAATGTCTTTGCCTCCAGATGAAAATTTACGAAGTGCTCTCATTTTAATTCAGAAAAGGAATGGTCTACATCTGTGACATGTTGGAACTCTCTGAGGAGAGAATGAGAGGGGGGAATGCAACTGAGAAAGCATTCATTCAGTACCAATAATTACAACATGATGGACAGTATGCAAATTACAATCAACACTGTAGCTTTAATTTTCTCTTTGGAGAACCCAACAGATTTGAATATTCTACATTAGGAGTTGTTGTTTTTCTTTGTTTATGAGAAATGATTACTGAAATGACACTGATGACAGTACCGGTGAGAAATGTAGTAAATTTGAAGCAGTGGCAGTTAAGATTAACATGCCTAATAAATAAGGAAGCAACACTGGTGATGATGATAAGTAAAGACAGTGGAGCATGAAAGTAATGTGTTTAAGCTATTATTTTAGATAGTGTTAGCATCATGCTGTCCTACAATGGTCAAATAGTCCAATTTAGCCAGAAGTATATTGCTCCAAATGTAAGTGTTTTCTGCAGCATTTTGAAGTACTGCTTAGTTTCAGGGCCGTATCTTACTTGTGTGCACTGCTCTCAGACCTGAAAGCCTTCTCTTTCCCTACCAATCCTCAGTATGTAGTCACAAAACCTACCTTTAGTCAGAATGAGACAGCTGTGACAAACCAGAGCAGAGACCAATGGCAAGATGCTGAGACAACTGTGTCTACTATACTAGTCCACTGCCTTCAACAGAAAAGATTGCTGTCCCATTATCAATATAAAACAAGGTTTAACTGCCAGCCCAGTCATCTTACAGGTATTCAATCAGAGATTTGCAGGGTGTCATTTGAATGGTTGTTGTGCTTTTTTCGGGCTCTTTGGCTGTGTTCTGAAGGTTGTTCTTCCTAACGTTTCGCCAGTCTCTGTGGCCGGCATCTTCAGAGGACAGCACTCTGAGCACAGAGTGCTGTCTTCTGAAGATGCCAGCCACAGAGACTGGTGACACATTAGGAAGAACAACCTTCAGAACATGGCCAAAGAGCCTGAAAAACCCACAACAACCATTAGATCCTGGCCGTGAAAGCCTTCGCGAATACATGTCATTTGAATGTTAGTATCAATGTTTTGGGCTGGCTCTAGAGTTGATTATGGTCTATGTTGGTGTAAATTACCAGAGTTTTGTTTCAATCCAGGCAGTCCAATTGAATCACACAGACAAAGATAGCTTGACACCCCTCCTAATTTACACCTGAGCAGAACATATTCTCAACTCTTCAGTTACTTCTCTGCGTCTTTGCACATTCAATGGTTTTGTTAGAATGTCTGCTACATTCTTTTCTGTTTTACAATACTGCAGTTGAATTAGTTTTTCTTTTACTGCCTCTCTAACATTGTGATATTTAATATCAATGTGTTTGCTTCTGCAGTACTTTTCATTTTTTTCTGTGGTTACCATCTGTATGCATGTGATGTTGTCCTTAAACACTGTTATGGCCTGATCCACTTTAATTTTCAGATCTATAAGCAACTGCTTATACCACACTAGCTCTGAACATACTTCTGAGAGAGCAGCAAACTCTGCCTCAGCGATGGATGTGGCAACAGAACTTTGCCCTCTTGATTTCCATCCCACCAATGTCTCAGCAAACTTTATTGTGAAACCTGATATTGATTTCCTATCAGTTATGTTGTTGGCCCAATCACTATCTACATAAACCTTTAATTTTAAATCACTAGAGGGTTGTATTAACAAACAGGAATCAAGGGTACCTTTTAGGTACCTAAATATTCTTTTCACCCTCAACCAGTGTTTCTATGTTGGCTTTGCAGTATGCCTACTCAGAATATTGACTCTTACAGCAATATCTGGCCTTGTCCAATTTGTTAGATATTGTAAACTTCCAATTGCTGGCTGGTACACTTCCTGTTCTTCAAACTCTTTGCTTTCATCCTCTGACTTTTGAAAATCTACTGTCATGGGTGTCTGTACACTTTTGCAGTCCTGCATGCTGTATTTCATTAGCATTTCCTCTATCTTTAATCTCTAATTTAGGACATAACCATTGTTTTTTTTCTGAATTTGAACCCCCAAATAATTCTGTATCTGGCCCAGGTTCTTTAGTTTGAACTCTTTTTTCAATTGTTTTTCAAACAGATTAATTCAAGCTTGTTCTTTTGACATAAGCATATGTCATCGACGTATGCTAGCAAAATATTTTGCTCTTTTCTATTTTCTTGGACATTAAGGCATGGGTCTGCCAGGCTAGTCTTAAACTTCAGTCTTTTCGGTGCTAAATCTAGACACTGCTTCCAATTTTGTGCAGACTGTTTAAGGCCCTAAATTGCCTTGTTTAACCATTCCTGGTTGAGAACTCTCAAACCCAGGTG
This sequence comes from Pogona vitticeps, assembly GCF_051106095.1. Lineage (NCBI taxonomy): Eukaryota > Metazoa > Chordata > Lepidosauria > Squamata > Agamidae > Pogona > Pogona vitticeps. The sequence continues at coordinate 66,603,042 of NC_135788.1, forward strand.
CCTGAGCCATGCATAGTTCTTCTTGCAGATCTGCATTCAAGTATGCTGTAGTTATCTCAAAGTGACTAACTAGGTAATTTCTTGAAGCAGCCAGAGTTAATGCTAGCCTCAAAGATTCTGCCTTTACTGTTTGGTGAAAAAAAACTCATCATAGTGTACATTTTTTCTTGGCTTTGTACCTATATTCCCCATTGATCTGCATTTTCCTTTTGTAGGATCATTTGCTCCCAATTGCTTTGTGTTCTGGTGGCAATGTGGTTTCTGTAAACACTCCATGGTCATCTGTGGATTGTAACAGTAGATTGTAAGTGGTAGAATATACCAGATGGGCGGGATATAAATCGAACAAATAAGTAAGTAAGTAAGTAAGTAAGTAAGTAAGTAAGTAAGTAAGTAAGTAAGTAAGTAAGTAAGTAAGTAAGTAAGTAAGTAAGTAAGTAAGTAAGTAAGTAAGTAAGTAAGTAAGTAAGTAAGTAAGTAAGTAAGTAAGTAAGTCTTCTTTCATGGCTTGTTGCCATTTCATTTTTTCTGCCTCAGGCAGAAACAACACCTCTTCATAATTCTTAGGTTCAAACTCTTATTTCCCGCACACCAAACATTGATGGAGGTACTCCTTTGTTAGATCTTTCTGACCTTCTGAGAACTTCTAGTTCTTCTTTAATGACAGGCTGATGCTCTGCCTCACTACATTCCCCATCATCATCCTCTGAGCTGTTGGGACATGAGCTTCCTTCAGCCTCTTGCTTTGGAACCACCTCTATTTCCTGAGATTTTTCACCATTGTTTATAGGTATGAACACTTCTGAGTTTGCATGAACCTTGTCCCAATTTTCATATTCACAGAAATTGGCTGATCTGGAAATAACAACATTTCTATTTCCATTTAAGAATCTAAATGCTTTAGACCCTTTTTCATACCCCGGAAACCAAATTTTCTTGGCTTTTGGTCTCCCTTTTCTCCTTGTTTCCATTGGGATGTGCACCCAGGCACTGCATCCAAACACGCTCATATGTTGCATGGAAGGTTCTTTGCCATATATGGGGTCTGTTCTATGGCTGAAGACCAAATTCTATTAACTATGTAGTTCACTGTCTGAAATGCCTGTCCCTGGTACAAATTACTCATGTTAGCATCCGCTAACAGGGTGTCTTTCATGGTTTGCAGGACTCCATTCCTGCGTTCTGCCACACCATTTTGAAATGGAAAATAGGGACTTGTTTTTCTGTGATGTATCCCTATCTTTGTCAGCCACGTCTGGAACTTTCCAGACATGAACTCAGACCCTTTGTCCATCTGCAACTGGCCCACCTTTTGGCCATAACCTATTTCCACAAAGTTCACCCACCCCCTGAAATGGTCAAACACTTCTGCTTTATTTTTCATGAGAAAACAGAATGAAAAACGTATATGGTCATCCAACAAGACTAAAACATATTTAGCTCCTCCCATAGATGGCACTAGAGGCCTATTATATCTGCATGGACCAACTGGAAAGGCCTCTGTTTTTACTTGTTACTTTCCTTGCTTATTTTTTGGACCTTTGATTTTGCAACTTTGCATACATGGCAGTCAAGAAAATTCTTACAGGGTTTCATTTTCAAACCTTTTGCCATCTTTTGCATTTTTCTACCACCCTGAAATTAGCATAACCCAGTCTCCTGTGCATCAAATGAGCACACTGTTCATGTGGTGGTGTGTTTTTGACTATGACATGTGTTACATTGTTTTGTGTTCTTCCCTTCAGTACATATAAATTATTTTCAAGTTTTGCTGTGGCACACACCCTGTTCCCTTTCTCAATTACACATGTGCTATCAGCAAATGTAACTGTAAACCCCTCCTTGTCCGCATAACCATCATGGGGCCGAGCCATTGTCCCCCAGCACCGCCTTCTGGACATGGTCAGCCAGAAAGGAGCGGAGCCACCATAAAACAGCGCCACCAACTCCCAACCCAGCTAATCTATCCAGAAGGACACAATGGTCGATGATGTCAAACACCGCTGAGAGGTCCAGGAGTATCAACAGGGTCACACTCCCCTGTCTCTCTCTCGGCAAAGGTCATCATACAGGGCAACTAAGGCAGTCTCTGTGCCAAAACCTGGCCTGCAACCCAATTGAAATGGATCTAGAAAATCCGTTTCATCCAGCAGCATCTGGAGTTGCCCGGCCACCACCCACTCCAACACCTTGCCCAAATAATCTGTGCAGTTCCCTGGCTGATGAAGGCTCCTGCAGAAGTAAAAAAGCTAGATTAGTGGTCTAAGTAAAGGACCATGCTGTCTTCAGATTGTGTACAAGGGGCATGGGGCTTTTTGCTGTTATTGTTACACTAAGGTGTATGAGGTCAAAACCATGCTGATTTGTTCATTTTCTTTTCAGAAAGCATTTTCTAATATTCCTGAAGTACTATCAAATGAACTTGATTGGCCTCAGTTTTCAGGAACCACTGGATTTTTGAATTCCACAATTGGGTAAGCAAAGGAGAGACAAAACCAGGATGAACAAACATGGAGAGCTACTCCATGTTGGAAATAATTGAGCATTGCTAGCCTTCTCTGATGTTTCATAAATGATACCCTTCTCTTCTAAAACGAATGTATATGTTAACTGATTATGCTGAAGGAATTTGTTCGATTTTCATTTTGAAATGAACTAACAGGAGTTGCACCTAATGAATCTCCTGATCAGAATGTTTCCTTTTGTATTTCAGATTTTAGTATGTAATTCTTAGTTTTAAAAATATATTAAAACATTTGAAGGAAATATATTTAAAAACATATGCGTCATGGGAAATGCATTCAAAAATATACATCATGTGAGATGTTTCAAAATGTATATTTTGTACATTTTAAATGTATATTAAAATGTGTTTCTTTGTGTAGAAAAGGATTAAAATAGACTTATAAATGAACACAAACAAAATTGGTCTGTACTATAAATACATGGTGATGCTGCGGGTTAAACTGCAGAAGCCTCTGTGCTGCAAGGTCAGGAGACCCGCAGTTGTAAGATCAAATGCAAGCGAAGGAGCGAGCCCCCGTCTCTTGTCCCAGCTCCCACCAACCTAACAGTTCGAAAGCATGCAAAATGCAAAATATGAGTAGATAAATAGGTACCAACACAGTGGGAAGGTAACAGTGTCCCATGTCCCTAGTCGTGCTGGCCATGTGACCACAGAAGATTATCTTCAGACAAATTCTAGCTCTATGGGTTGGAAACACGACTGGACAAATTGTCAAGGGGAACCTTTACCTTTACTGATAAACAGACTGCTCCATCTTTGATACTGAACACATCAGCCGGTGTTTTGTTGGGAACTTCTATAATCAAGCAAAAAAGAAATAACACTTTCTTTGAATTCTATGGTTTTATCAGGACATAATAAAAATCATCTAGTCCTTAGCAAATCTGAAAATTAAGTACAGTAAATAAAACCTGAGATGAACAACGGCACATGACATATTATACCACCTTGTACATCTTTAGTACAAGCAGCTATAAAGATTTATTTTACAAAAAAGAAGCCAAAATGGAGAAACCATGTGTGAAAAACTATGTACACCCTTATTGCTTCCATAGGAATTAAGAGGCTAAGTAGCAGCTAGGTATTGCTAACCAAATGCCCTTGAGTAACTGATCATCAGTAGACATGGGAACAAATTTTAAGAAATGAATAGCGATATTCATCAGAAATCTCTGATTCATGTAATCTTCATCACTTTGTATTTGTCAGTTTCAGAGGCCCTAACAAATACGAAGTGACAAATAATTACCCTTTTTATTCATGCTTTCATTGGGCTTGGGCCCAAAGAACAAGATAGGCTGCCAGAACAGCTGTTACAGCAGCCTAGTTTGGTTTCTCTGCCTATGGGCCTGTCAAACAGCTATTTGATGGGCTTGCTCTCTGCCCGCACAGTCCACCCCCTGCCCGCTTTCCCACTGCCCACCACCACCTCCCTACCTTGTCCTGGCCCATAGGCAGAAAGAGCCCATAGGCAGAACTGTGCCGGCTGGCTAGCCTGATCTTTCTGCCTCTCCAAGTGTCAGTCAGCTGATTAGCACCCACAGAGACAGAGAGAGCCTACCAGCATGGTTCTGTCCAACTAGTCTACTCTCTTTGACTATGGGCCTGGTCCACTGGCAGAAAGAGCAGGCTTGCTGGACAGAACTGTGGCTTTCATTCCAGCATCGCCATCGCCGCTGGCAGGCCAAGGTAAGGAGGCAAAGAGGAGCAGTGGAAAGGGGGTGGGGGGCTCAGCTTTTTTTTTTTTTTTTTTTTTAACAGCCATAGGCTTTCTAAAAAAACCCAACAATTGACTAACCAATGTGTGGTTCACCAGAAATCCCAGGGGAAGTTCATGGGCCGTGGGTCATCAACCTTGGTGGTTCATCCCCATCTCTAATCATCAGCAGGTGCAACCACCTCTATAAAAGCCTAGGTTTTAGCAGTTTGCTGATCTGGAGCATTCAGGGGTGTTAACACAATACCAAAGAAGAAGAACATCAGTAATTATCATAGAGACGCAATTGTTGATGCCCATCAATCTGGGAAGTATTATAAACCATTTGGTGTTGCAATGGCTCAGTCAAAGTCTAGACCTCAACCTGATTGGCATGCTGTGGCGGGACCTTATGAACGCTGTGCATAAACAAATGCCCATAAACCTCAGTGGACTGAAGCAATGTTGTAAAGAAGAGTGGCCCAGAATTCCTTCCTAATGATGTGAGAGACTGATACAGTTATACCAAAACAATTACTTGGCGTTATTGCTACTAAAGGTGGTTCTACAAACTATTAAATCACAAGGTGTACTTTTCAGCTATTGAATTCAGAGAAGCTGTACAGTGGTGCCTCACTTAGCGATGTTAATCCGTTCCGGAAAAAATATTGCTAAGTGATTTAATTGCTAAGCGATATTAAAAAGACCATAGGAATGTATTAAAATGTGTTTAATACGTTCCTATGGGCTAAAAACTTACCTTAAAGCGAAATTCCTCCATAGCGGTGGCCATTTTGGGTGCCTCTAAAGCGAGGCAAAACAGCGGTGGCCATTTTGTTTTGCGGTGGCCATTTTGGAACCGCCAATCAGCTGTTTAAAAAAATTTGCTTTGCCATGATCGCTTCCCCGCAATCATCGCAAAGCGAATTTTAGCCATAGGGGACATCGCTAAGCGATCGCTCCAGCGATGGCCAAAAGTCCATCGCAAAGCAATTTCATCACTCAATAGAGCGATCGCTAAGCGAGGCACCACTGTATTTTCTTTTTCCCATGACTGTATGTGTGCACCTCACATTAGGTAAGTAGTTGCAATATACAGAAATTAATGTGGTGTGATTGGTTGTGCTAACGGATTGGAACAGATCCATGTCCCATCACTCCCAAAAGCAGGAGTGTGATCTAAGTAAGAAAAATGTGCACATCTAGGGAATGTTAAAGACTCATTAGTTTACTGCCTTTCCAGGCAGTTTCCTCCTGGCTCAGTTTGCTTCTCCTTTTAGAAACTTGTGCTATAAATGTATTTCTTGCTTAGCAATAATGTAACCACTTTTTAAAAAGGCCTTTCCCTGTTTGTCTAGCCATTTTGTCTATGTGCTGGCCTAAAGCGTATAACCTCTGTGAAATGTTGCTGGTGATGTCTAGATCAGTATTTCCCAATGTTGGGTCCCCAGAGGTGGTTGGACTACACTTCCCAGAAATCCTGGGCAAGATCAGCTAGTAGTGAAGGCTTCTGGGAGTTTTAGTCCAAGAACATATAGGGACCCAAGGTTAGGAACCACTGATTTAGTACAAGCAGTTATGATATATGATGAAAAATCTACTTGATCAATATCATTTAGACTTCATGGAGAGCCTATCCACAAAGCCATCATTCAAGTCTATGTTACAACTACAGAAGCTGAGGAAGAAGAAGAAAACTCCACGAAAGTATTCAGGAAGACATTGATCACACATCAAAACAGGCTGTACTGATAATCATCAGTGACTGGAATGCAAAAGAGGAGACAAAGCAGAACTAAACACTGTTAGAATGCTTTACCCAGGAGATAGAAATGAAACAGGAAAACAGTAAAAATAAAAAAAATTGAATAAAGCCAAAGGAGAATATTTTAAGAAGTCATAGTATCAAGATATCATTTAAATAACATTCCTGAATAATGTACGGAGCATGTGAAGAATAGATTTACATTATTAAGCTCCAGCAACCACACAATAGAAAAACTGTGGACTGGAATAAGCAGTTTAATCCATGTAAAAAAGACTATCTTTGTAGCTAAAAAGAAAGTAAGTTTCTATGTGTAACTGATTAAACTCCTGAAATTACTGATAGATAAGAAGCAAATATTCAGCAGCTTGCAAAGAAAACTACTATACTGTACTATGAACAGGCAAGAAACAGATTAAGTCTACCAAAAGGAAACCCCTTCATGGATTGCTGCCTTGTCGTGGCGAAGGGGCTTGAGTAATTCAGAGAAACTATGGGATATGCTGTGCAGGGACACCCAAGATGGACAGGTCATAGTGGAGAGTTCTGACTAAATGCGATCCACCTGGAGCAGGAACTGGCAAGCCACATCCAGTATCTTTGCCAAGAAAACCCCATGGACAGAAACAAAAGGCTAAAAGATATGACGCTGGAAGATGAGCCCCTCAGGTCGGAAGGCGTCCAACATGCTACTAAGGAAGAGCAGAGGACAAGTACAAGTAGCTCCAGAGCTACTGAAGTGGTTGGGCCAAAGCCAAAAGGACGCTCAGCTGTGGACGTGCCTGAAAGTGAAAGGAAAGTCCGATGCTGCAAAGAAAAATACTGCATAGGAACCTGGAATGTAAGATCTGTGAACCTTGGTAAGCTGGACATTGTCAAACAGGAGATGGCAAGAATAAACATTGACATCCTGGGTGTCAGTGAACTAAAATGGACGGAAATGGGCAAATTCAGTTCAGATGAATGTCATATCTACTATTGTGGGCAAAAATCCCATAGAAGAAATGGAATAGCCCTCCTAGTCAACAAAAAAGTGGGAAAAACTGTAATGGGATATAATCTCAAAAATGATAGAATGATTTAAATATTAATCCAAGGCAGACCTTTCAGCATCACAGTAATCCAAGTTTATGCACCAAACACCAATGCTGAAAAGGCTGAAATTGACCAATTCTGTGAAGACTTACAACACCTTTTAGAATTGACACCAAAGAAAGATGTTCTTCTCATTCTAGGGGATTGGAATGCTAAAGTCAAGAGATAAAAGGAACAACAGGTAAGTTTGGCCTTGGAGTTCAAAACGAAGCAGGGCGAAAGCTAATAGAGTTTTGTCAAGAGAACAAGCTGGTCATCACAAACACTCTTTTCCAACAACACAAGAGGTGACTCTACACATGGACATCACGAAATGGGCAATACCGAAATCAGATTGATTATATTCTCTGCAGCCAAAGTTGGAGAAGCTCTATACAGTCAGCAAAAACAAGACCCGGAGCTGATTGTGGCTCTGATCATCTGCCTCTCATAGCAAAATTCAAGCTTAAACTGAGGAAAGTAGGAAAAACCACTGGGCTTGTCAAGTATAATCTAAACCAAGTCAGTCTGGAGGTGCATCTAGCCAGGTTGGCTGTCCCAGCTTGATTCAGGTCAATCTGAAGTTACCTATGACTATTACATTGCGGTTGGCATTCGCACCGAATATATATTTACCTTTGACAATTTTGAGAGCAAAAGTCCACACTGCACCTTAAATCACTACAATATTCACTGTGATTACATGTTGCTTACCCTCTTGTATTATTAACACCACCTTCTTCCCCACCTCACATTTTTAAAAAAATTGCCAAGTGCTGAATTGAAATAGCAACTTTTAAAACTGCAGTGCTTATCTGTCATAGAAAATTGTTTGGAGGAAAGGCAAGTAGTATTCACTTGTGGGAAGTTGCCATTGTACTGGCAGACTGCACCCTGCTAAAGATATGCCAGTCCTGTGGGAACATCCCCCTAAATTGAACACCATTTGTCTCTCCGAACGATTTTTTAAATTATATTTTTTCATGTGGATTATGTCAGATAAGCACTACAGTTTCAAATTTAACTGTGACAACTCTGGCACAAGCTGCGGGATAAACTGTAGTGTAGTCACGCCCTGAGTTAGATCAGATTATTTTCAGAGTTGTCACATTGGGGTTTGTACCAAATTTTGTGGTCGGGTTTTGGAGCAAATTTAGGAATGTAAAGATATGTAAATGTAGCAAATTACTATGCATATAGCAACTTGTAGGATTTGTGTTTTCTTCAGTATTCCTCACAAAATAGTTGTACTGCACACAGAAAATAATTAAACACAATATAATAAAAATCTAAGGCAAACTTTTAGCCACAAACAAATCATTTTCCCAACCGTCACCAGTGTGTGTGTGTGTGTGTGTGTGTGTGTGTGTGTGTGTGTGTTTAATTTCTTACATTTGTATACTGGCTGATCTCATTAGCTAGTGATGGAAAACTCTGGTGTATTTGATTGCAGCTTTGACCTGTAAAATGAATGAGTGGTAACTCTAGTTCCAACATTGGTCTGTCTATTAACTATGAATCCCTTGAGGCAGGCAGTAAGGGAGAGCTGGTAGAACATACCTCCTTATCTAAATGCTGCAGCTGCTCCACACACCACCTTCCCTCCCACAACTGTGCCACCTGTGTCATTGGCCAAAGATGGACGGACCCTGGGAATCTCACTGCCACATAGCTGCTGCAGCAAATACAGTTTAACTGTCTGTATCCAATAAGAAGTTTTTGAAAACTGGGTGTAAGAAATCTGAGTTCAAATTCCTTTTCAGATGTGAAGCTCAGTGGCCTGCCCTAGAAAAATCTTTATCTCTCCGTGCAGCCTATGTCACAGGTCATATAATAATATAATAAACACTGTGAGAATATTTAGTCACAAAATACCTTCCCTTAAAATTGTTGAGCAGAAAACCAGCAAGTGTTTTTATTATCTTTGCTGCTCTTAATTTGTTAGTTCTACAGTGAATTCACTAACCATTTCCTTGTTAACTTTGTTCCAGAGGATGGACAGAGTCATTCTACTTAAATTTACGCAGAAGAAACCATTGCAACCACAGAGATTACCAGCAGCTTTCCAAAAATGGTACGTCAGTCTCATGCCTCACTGGCAAATAGTGCAATTCTGCTCACTCAGCATGCATAGAAATAATGAGACCTCAAGGCTGGGGAAAAACTGGCCAAGTACCTGCAGCTTGTGTTCACGGGAAGATCTGTAAAACAGCCGTAGAGCACATGGGGTTGCATGCAAGACAGGAAAGCCTCATGTTTAATCCCTGTCATCTCCAGGTCAGGGGCAAGAAAGACCTCTTTCTGAAAGTCTAGGATGCTGCTTCTGTTTACAGTAGACAGGACATAAAACATGTAGTCTTCCAGATGTTGTTGACAGCAGCTCCCACCTCTCACTATAGCTAATAAAGAATATGGGAGATTCAGTGCAAAAGCATTAGGAGCTGCACATCTGGAACACTACATATTCCTATTCCCTGGTGTTGAGCACGACCACGCAAAGCTAGGTAGATTGGTCCGGAGTAGCATATTTTAGGAAGAATCCTCCTAAGGCAGAAGAATTGTAATAATGTGTTAAATATGAACAAGCAAAAACATGAGAATGTACCAAACAAATACAGTGGTGCCTCATATTACAACATTAATTCATTCCAGTGAAATCACTGTAGAATGAAAACATCGTAATGAGAAAATAAAAAACCCATTGAAACGCATTAAAACCCCTTTAATGCATTCCAATGGGCTAAAAACTCACCGTCCAGCGAAGATCTTCCATAGGGCGGCCATTTTCGGTGGCTGTCTTGCGAGGAATCCGTCCCAGAAAACTGCGGGGAGCCATTTTATTTACCCGGTGGCCATTTTGAAACCGCTGATCAGCTATAGGAAAATCGTCATTTTGCGAAGAATTGGTTCCCAAAGCAGGGAACTGATCATCGCAAAGCAAAAAAAGCCTATTCAGACCATTGTTTTGCAATTGCAAAAGCGATCGAAAAAACATCGTGATGCAGTCTTGTCGTAATGCGGGGCAATCGTAAAGCGGGGCACAACTGTAAATATAAAGACGGAAAGGTAATATAAAATCTTATTACACACATAAAAACAAAAGTAAAAGCAAAACAAAGTATGATGCTTACGTAGCATTTCATACCACTTAGAGCACTTTTCATGGGCCGTTCATAATTTAATTATGCAGCCTACACATTGCCCTGGTTAATCAATTCATCAGCCTCAGGACTGAGTGAACCTCAAGCTGGCGACCTGGGATTGAACCTGGATTGTGAGCAGAGTTTTCGCTGCAGTACTATCGTTTAACCATGGCGCCATGAGGCTCCTTAAACCACATGCAGAGATTTATTAATAACAAGCAATTTAGAAGCAATATATAAATATATAACTAGGTATGGTGCTTACAAAATCATTGGATGCTAATATTAACCAATTAAATATGATTTGACTGATACATTTTGCCCACCGGGTTCTTTTCATAAGCATGAGAGTGAATATTCTTCTCTTTCTTCCAAACATAATGCACTTCCTGGATCAGACTTTTCATGTAATTAATTCATGTACTTTGGTAGTTTGAAAAACAAAATAGAACACCTCAGGCAATGGGCTGTCTGCTTCTTAAAGATTCCGTAGCCTGGACAGATATGGCTTTAGCCACAAATAGCTTCATGCAAGCTCCAAAATGACCACCTGAACTTTACTATTAGAAAGGCTGCCCTTGTCTTCCCAAAGAATGTGGTTCCAGTAAAAAGAAAAGAACAACAACAGCTTGCATTGCTTCAAAGCAGTGTCTGCAGACATTAATTTTGGGAGTCACAACTCTCAGGTTTACTCTTCCAGCGTAGTCATGGTGGCTGGAGGGGATCTCAGGAGATGTAGTCCCTATAAGTAACTTTGTGAACACTGATTCAGCGTATCCAGAATCAGAGTGCTTTCTCCTTTGGATTCACCATGGCATTCTGTAATGCATGATTTACTGAAAGCCTGTTCCTGAACTCACTTGCCTTCAAGTCTATAATTTCAAACCCTGTTCTTTTCATCACACTTTGTTATGACAGATTTTGTCTTGAGTCGGAACAGCTGATGTTCCATATCCATTAATGAGCACACCGGTCCACTGAACATTAGAAATCCCAATATTTCATGGCAGCATTGAGTGCCATTAGAAAAGGGGAAATGTTATCTTAATCTTCCTTGCTTGGACAATCATTGTTAACACCTGGATACAATATAGGAAGATCTAGAGCCCCTTTGGTTTGCAGCACTAAATTTTCATGTTTGCTTAAGGCTTCGGAGAACAAAGGGTTCATTTAGCAGTAAGATAAGTGACAACCATACTCTTCTGGTACACAAACCTAACCACATTCTTTCTCATTCTCAGTATTTTGTTCTGTGCTGTCTCCATAGCTTGTCTCCCAGAATCACAACTCCAATGTGTGGCATTTACAAAACAATTGTCCTTACACTTAATTTTCAACATGCTGAAGTGTCACCAGTTTCTGATAACTTTTAGCAGAATACCTCATAGAGATGGCTAAAGCAAAATGTACCTCAGCAGAAGAATATATAAACTCACCAAGATTGGTGTCCAAAATGAGATAAAAGTTCCTGTGTACCATTTTCAATGGCTGAAATCCAGCATTAGGTCACAACTGGAGTACAGTGGTGCCTCGCTTAACAAGTGCCTCGTTTAGCGATGAATTCGCATAACAATGTGTTTTTTTAGAAAATAATATGCACCGTATAACAATGTTTCCTATGGGCGATTTTCGCTTAGTGAAGTTTGGGACCATGCTTCGCATAACGAATGCGATTTTAGGTCCCCTGCTTCACTTAACAATGTTTATTTTTTCAATTTAAAAAGTGTCTTAGAAGGGTCAAAAACGGTTCTAAATGCGTGGATTTGTTAGAGGACCCCCTAAGTCGTGTGCAAACCTGATTTGGCTTTGATCTGACTTTTCGTTAATTTATGGTGAATTTTTTTTTCGGCCCATAGGAACCAATGGACCTGTCAAAATCTGACAGCTCCATTGGTTCCTATGGGCCGAAAAGAAATTCACCATAAATTAACGAAAAGTCAGATCAAAGCCAAATCAGGTTTCCACACGACTTAGGGGGTCCTCTAACGAATCCAAGCATTTAGAACAGTTGCTCAGTCTTCGTTAATTTTTTGTGAATTTTTTCTTCCCCCATAGGAACCAATGGAGCTGTCAGATTTTGACAGCTGTCAAAAGTTGGGGGGAAAAATTCACCATAAATTAACGAAAAGTCAGATCAAAGCCAAATTAACTTTTGCATCCGTTTTAGAGGGTGCAGAAGCTAATCCAAGCATTTAAAACCATTTTTGACCCTTTTATGACACACTTAAATTTGCAAAAATTGACTTCGCAAAGCCATTGAAATGCATTGAGTCAGCTTCAATACATTCCAATGGAGGAAACATTGTATCGTTTAATGATGTTTCCTATGGGTTTTTTCGCTTAAGGACGGCAATCCGTGCCTATTGGAACGGATTAACCGGTTTCCAATGCATTCCTATGGGAAATGGTGCTTCACATAACGATGTTTCACATAACTTTTTTTTTGAACCAATTAAAATCGTTATGCAAGGCACCACTGTAGTTCATTGAATCAATGAAACTTATGGAGGCGTTGACCCAGGCTAAAAGACTAAAAGAATTATTCTTGCCTAATATGCATGTGGTATTATCTCTATATTTCAGCAAATCAGGGGTGCTCACTTTATGGTCTTCCAGTTCATAGTTGGACTATAGTTCTTATTATCCCTCACTGTTGTCAATGCTAGCTATGATAGGAGTTGCATCCCCAAATCCAGAGAACAACTACTTATTGATTGAAAGAATAATTAAACATTAAATAGCAATCACCAATATAGTTAATGGCAGTAGAAATAAGTAAAACTCTATTTGTGGGTTCAGTTTGTTTTTTGAAAAATTCAGCACTGTGTCCCTACTGAGCCATTAGATTTTTCTCTTATGAATTTTAGATTCATAACATGATTCCAGAGCTGGAAGGTAGGATTCTCCATTATAGCACTACCTGTCAGCTACACATGTCATTCAAATGTGCTAACACCAAGTCAAGGGGAAAAGAGTGCCATTGCAGTTATCAGAGAGGCAAGTACATGGGGGTTGGAGGTCAGGAAACATCTGATTTGCTTCAAAGTTTCCAAACTGGGTCCCTGCTGATTTCCACAGGTAAAATTACTGTAGCTGGCCACACCAAGATGATCAATAAAATAGAGTAGTCCTAGAATGAGCTGGAATTTTTAGCATGTGTACATGACTGAAACAGCAATGTCTGCATTGGCTTGGGCATGACATGAGAATGGCTGATGGTTGGATTCCAAAAGATCTCCTGTATGGAGAATTAGTACAGGGAAAGTGCCCCGGAGGGAGACCACAGCTGAGATACAAGGATATCTGCAAGCAGGATCTGAAGGTCTTAGGAATGGACCTCAACAGATGGGAAACTTTGACATCTGAGTGTTCAACATGGAGGCAGACGGTACATCATGGGCTCTTCCAATTTGAAGAGACCTTTGTTCAGCAGGCCAAGGCTTAGAGGCAGTCCCGAAACCAGCAAAATCAGGGAGCTGGAAAGGGGACAGATTGTATTTGTCCTCAGTGTGGAAGGGACTGTCACTCTTGTATTGGCCTTCTCAGCCACACTAGACGCTGTTCCAAGAACTCTATTCAGAGCACATTACCATAGTCTCTTGAGACTGAAAGATGCCTACACAACCACACAAAGATGATTAGCTATTAAGTTGGAGGAGTCCACAGGGACAGAAGCAGAAAGATGTGAAAAGAGCCATCTTTGCTGAAATCAACAATTTCCACCAGGGCCGCTTCCCTTTCTCCTTTCTCTAATTTTTTTATTTGTCCAAAGTGACATAGCACTAATCTAGTACAGCACTATCTTTGGCAAACATAATTTATGCAAAAATTGTTTGGTGGAAGGGTGACATTGTTTTGACTGTTGCTTTGTATCACATTAAGCAATCACACATGCCAAAAAGTGGAGAAAACAATATCAGCCAAATTGGAGCAAAATAAACTATCCCCTGCTGGCTAAAGAAAAAAGAGATGATTCCCCAGTGAAAAACACCAGGCTTCCCCATGCTAAACTCTATGTCATGTAAGCACAGTTTGTTGTTTTTAAACTTTACTTCTACCCATGCCAATCTGACGCACGCTGTGGTACAAATGGCCAATAAAGTCACCCTAAGGAAGAACTGTGTATATAATGATTAACTGGTTCTATTTTAATTATTTACTTCACTGGAAACTAAGCATAACAATGTTTTATATATGAGTAGTCTGTTCTTTCGATTGTGCTACATCTAATTTTATCTAATGTTTTTGATCATTTAGGTGCCTCCTCAGAAAATATTCTAGATCTGTTAAAAAGGTAAACACTTAACAAGATTTGCATAGTTTGATCAACTGTAAACTCTCTGGTTCAATATCCCACCATTCTAACGTCTCCAAACTTTCCACTGGAGTAAATATTTCAAATTGTTACTTTTCCCTACAGATAGTATCTTGATTACATCCTGAACTCTTTTTTTTTTTTTTTTTTTAAGTTTTATTGCTCTGTGGTTCTGCTACCCACATGAATCGGTGTTTGTGTTCAGTTTCAGTTTTTTTTTAATGGAAAATGCAAGACATAATAGTGAAGTGACAAAATGTAGCACTCTACATGACTCTTCAGTGTTGATCTATGGATGATTTCAGAAAGTTTTTTCACTTTTTTTTCAAGATTATAGTTTGTGTAGGACAAAAAGGAGATCCATTTTTAATTCAGATTTGTGTTTTTCATCTCAACATGTAATACATTTTATTTGGCAAAGACTTTGGTGGATTGCAGCCCACTTTGTCAGAGGTATAAACTATAGCCTCAGTTGGCAAACATGCAGGAGGTGCAAAACCATGTGAGAGAATGAAGTGGAAAAGCTGCCACCAAGTGATAATCTTAAAAGCAACCATTATTGAGAAGTTGCCAGGACAGTCTAGCAAAGATATGCAAATTAGTAGTAGTGAGGGAAAGTCTGACCAATCCTGATGTAAAAGGGAAAGTTAACCTCTCAGAAGAGTCAGGAAACAGAAAGTATAAAATTGCAGACAACTAAAATGGCCTATGGAAGGACAGCTCCTCAAGCTGAGGCTCCAATACTTTGGCCATCTCATGAGAAGAGAAGACTCCTTCGAAAAGACCCTGATGTTGGGAAAGTGTGAACAAAGAGGAGAAGGGGACAACAGAGGTCGAGATGGTTGGACAGTGTCATTGAGGCTACCAACATGAATTTGACCAACTCTGGGAGGCAGTGGAAGACAGAAGGTCCTGGCCTCCTCTGGTCCATGGGGTCACGAAGAGTCAGACATGACTTAACAACTAAACAACAACAACAAAATGGCCTAAACAGTAGTCATAAAACAAACAAGAATTGGTATATAATTTACACAAACTTGCAATTGTGATCTAGCCACATAAGAATCCTGTGTTCGTATTCCAAGCACAAAATAGCTCTTGTTCACCAATTTCTCACTGGAATCCATGTTTGAAGTTTTTCTGTTCAAGGCTGTAAGATGTAAGATGAGAATCAAAGTCTCCTGACAGATTAAAGTGTTTATTAATTGTATATATTTATTTATTTAATATGCTACCTTTCTGTCAGAGCTAAGACCGGTTCAAACACAGTAATACAAACAACAGTAATTTGCAAGTGTTATAATATTATTAAAGCCATTATAGTATTAAAGTGTTTTCCTCCCAGGCTTTTAAAATAGTGCTAAATTTTATGTCACATTTGTGTCCATTCTTTAGAGCAGAGAGTTGCTTTGCTTGCTTGCTTGCTTGCGTGCGTGCGTGCGTGCGTGCGTGCGTGCGTGCGTGCGTGCGTGCGTGCGTGCGTGCGTGCGTGCGTGCGTGCTTGCTTGCTTGCTTGCTTGCTTGCTTGCACTGCCCATCTGGCTGAAGGCCACTCTGGGTGTTTTACAACATATAAAAGCACTTGACTAAAATACAATCAACAAAACAAAGAATAAAAATAATGAAATGTGAATAATGATACTGTCAGAGCATAAAAATACATTCACATATAACATTCAAAATATTTAAGGTGGCGGACTGGATCAGGTAGGATAGCTAACAGATCTTAACACATCTGAGTTCGTGAGTATAACATACTCGAATGTCAGCCTAAATAACCAGGTTTTTTGGTGATTTTTTAAAAATTCCCAGCGAAGGGATCAAACAAATTGCAGGAGAGAATTAATTCCACAGCCAAGGAGCAACTGCTGAGAAAGCCCAGTTTCCAATCTTCTCCCTCCAGGCCTTTCTTGGAGTCAACATTCTCAGCCGGTCTGCTTAGGATGTTCTTGTAGGATGGTCAGGTTCTGTTCTGCCAGCTACTGAGGTCCCAAACCATTTAGGGTTTTATAGGTCAAAACCATTACCTTGAAGCTGGCATGGAAACAGATAGATGACCATTGCAAGAGGCCATAATTGAGGTGATGTGATGACATTTATTCACTCCACTCAATAATCTGGCTGCCATATTCTGTACCTGTCGAAGTTTCCGTGACAGCCTCATGGGCAGCCCCATGTGGAGAGTGTTGCAGTAGTCTAATTTTGAGATTACCAGTGCATGGACCAACATGGTGAAGGGCCTGGTGTGAAGATAGGGATGCAGTTGAGCAATGCACCTGAGATGGAAATAGGCAGATCAGACCACAGATGCTATCTGAGAGTCCATAGATAGCATTGGGTCCAGTAGGACACCCAAACTATGAAACTCATCCTTCACAGAGGGAATAACACCCTCAGAAGTTACCTGTCAAACCTCTATAAAATGCAATGAGGCATTGCTGCAGAGAAAAGCAAACAGTTTTTAAGCTTGTTCATCTCTTGGAACTACACAGTGCTGGGGTCTGTTTGTTTGTTTTGTTAGCAATGGATTAACATGCTACCCTACCTAAAAACATCCTCTATCCATGGGGAGCTGAGGCAGACAAGAAGGAATTCAATCCCTCTTCTAGTATGCTGTGTGGTGAAGGAAAAAATAGCAGTCATATAGAGAACTAAAATAACCAATTATTATTATTTAAAACTCATGTGAGACAATCAATCAATCAAAATCCACAGTTCTTATGCTTAAGGAAAGAGACATGGTTTCTAGATTAAGCTCACTCCAAATCTTCTCCCTTTTCCTGAGTGATCTGACCAAGAGTGCTATTACATGGTGGGGCGGGTCTATTTGAATTAGGGTTAGTATGATATCTGGAAGGGTGACTACACGGCACACATGGAAGCATAGAATATTTTGCCCAGGAATCATGTTTTTTTTTATTGGAAGCAAGCTATTTTACTCTTCTACCAAAGGGTCATTTATTTTTACCTGGATGTCAAATTGATTTATTTTCAAACATTTCAGCATATGTGCATGCCTCTGTCAGTGTAGACTGTGTCTGTTGCCTTGCTGCGTCTCATAGCCATTAGCTGCTGTTGTTGTGGGGTTATTTTCAATTTTGTTTATTATTAAATTTATTAGATTGGGAGCTTCCAAGCTTGGGAAGAAGGGGGTGCTTCCCTTTCTGCTGGCTACTTTAAATTTTTGCACCGGTGGGTCTTTCCTCTGGCCAGCTGAGCTCCTGGATCCCTCTCTTCTTCAACAACCTCCTGTCTGTGTGTGTTTGTGTCTGTATGTGGCTGTGTTTCTCCCCTTCTCTGTCTCCGTGTGCATATTGGAATGCCATGGAAGCTTGCAGTCCAATCTGTTTTATTTTTTTCTCTCCATCATATCATGCTGGTGCTATTTCAGATAGCAAGCACTTAAAAAAAATTACAAATAGCCTCACAAAGCAATGGTTAGTGGTTGTGAGAGGCAATCAGCACAAAGCCTCAAGTGCAACAATTCTAAAAAGCTCATGTAGCCCCCTCAACCAATACACAACACAATTTAAAAATGGCTTAAACGTTTTCCCAAAAGGACACAAACTCCAACCCAAAAACCAAGTGACTACCATGTGACTTATAAAGTGATCTCAAAGACATTGGTCCATCTTCCGATTTATGTTATCACTGTAACCATGTTTTTAATTGGGCAGTGCAGTTTCAACCTGTTGCTTTCCATTTCTTTCTCATCAGACTGCATAGATATGAACTGTGCAGTTAATTTAGTAGGCACAAAGTCAACAAAGAAGTGGTCTCTTATCTTTATACTAATGTTGTGTTCCTTGTAGTAGAGGTGTGAAGACATCTCATCATTGTCCTAAACTGAGCTGCTGAAATGAGACCATCTGTCAAGGATTTTCTGATGTTTGCATGAGATCTCTTCACAAGAAAGCTTACATGTCATGAAGACAGTCTTGCTGTCATTCCGTCTAGCCTCTCTCCCAGCTGAGATTCCATTTGGTCATCATAATGAGTTATTGGTAGACCTAGATTCTGTGAATCTGTCTAATCTTTTTTAAAACATGCAAATCAGCGACTGTCACTACTATGTATTCCTTATACAGTGGTGCCTCGCAAGACGATTTTAATTCATTCTGTGAAAATCATCGTCTTGTGAAAAAAATCATCTTAAGAGGTTCCCTATGTATCTGTCTTTTTAAAAAAAAGTCTTGCGAAGCACAGTCATAGAAAAAACCATCTTGCGAGGCACCATAGTGATCGCAAAAACCAATCGTCTTGCGGGTTTTTCGTCGCACGAGGCAATCATATAGCGAGGCACCACTGTAGAAAATCCCCTGCCTTGTGCATCTTGTTTCCTTTGTAAATACCTACTAAGGGAAGAAACTGCTATGTTATGCAAATATTGCAGTTGCAACCACTACTTTGTCAGTAGTGGTTGCCATCACCAAGACAAGTGTCTTTGATGATAATGACTAGCCTCCTATTTTCTGACTGGACATACTTGCTGGAAATGCCCGTGGGTGCACTTTGAATCAATATGTTCAGTGTAACAGAAATGTGTTGTATGTTACTATATATATTTACAAAGAAAGAAAATGATCAGCTATGGCTTGTGTAACTTTTTAACGCTCATATTTTTAATGCTCTTCATTTCTAGCTTGGCAAGGACTCAACAGTTTGACAAGCCAGCAATCATTATCTTTGCATTGATTGGGAATGATGTCTGCAATGGGTAAGGTTTCAAGAAACAGGTGGACAGAGTGTATGCACACCTGACTTACACGGATCTGGCATTTCTTTTTCTTAGGTAACCCGGGCTCAGGTAACCTGGATGGATTGGGTGGATTGGTGGTGAAAAATGTTAATACCCTGACTAAATTTCTATTCCATGATTCTGGAATTGAGAGAGAAACCATGGCAATTAAACTGATATTAATCTAAGCTATATTTGTTGTGTTTGTGCAACCCTGCTCTTCATCATTGTCTCACAACCATGTAAGATGTCCACCGTATCAGCCACCTGGATCTTGTCATAGTGGATCTTGTCACACGTCTGTGTTTTTCCAAGTACACCTTCATAAATAGATAGACTAGAAAGTAAAGGATTTAGATCTTTAAAAACATATCTGAATCCTTTACTCACTAGTCTGTCTGTTTATGAATATTTCAAAACAAATTTCTCTGGTTGTTGTTTTCACTAATTTTCATCTGTTGAACTACAAATTATAAAGATGATTATTAGAATGTTAACAGGAGTAATGAATCAGTTGCCATGACATACTGCTACAGTATGCATAGGCTTGGTAATATGCTCAAAGCTGAGCAAGATTTTTAAGAACTTCTCAGTAACAGGTACCATGACATTGCCTAAATACTGTTCTGTGAAATACAAAGGGGTGGCATTCACTATACGGCAGTGTTGAACATTGGGGTCTGATCCTGTGAATTTTTTTCCTTCTATGCTTTTGCTTTGCCTTTACTTCTGTTTTATATACTTTCCCTCTCTGCATGTTTCCCTCTCTTGACTTGCTACCGTGCAATCTTATACATGTTTTTTCTTGGAACCAGTATGATCTGCTCCCAAATCAGTAAGTATAAATTCCCACCCTAGAGGCTTTACTTTGAAATTCATTGAGTTATACAGCAATCTTGGAAGTCAGCTTTGGAAAAAGAGTACATGTGATTATGCAAAAGAATCACTAGTATGGGCCAATGGTCAGATCCAGTTGTGGCCCCAAGAGGCAGATATCAATGCATTACAAAAATGGCAGTGGGAGAGGGTCAGGAGATACATAAAATATGTGGTATTTGTTCTATAAAAAGTCTGCCCCAGTGTGTAGAGCATTAAAACTGCCTTTTGTTTTTGTTCATTCCAGAGCTTTTCTGACTGAAAGAGGGGTAAAGATGGCTGCCATTGTTTTTGCCTAGTCTAACTAACACAGATGTAGTTTTGTGGATGTGAAACATTAACATCATTTTTCATTTTTTGTGGATGTGAAACATTAACATCATTGGATGTAATGAAGCAGAAGAATTAAATTGAATGCAGTTGTTTGTTTATTTTAAAGATGGTTGCTTTTTAAAAAGAAGAGCTAGTGACATTTTGTAGTTTACTATTTAAATACTGTTGTTGCTATGTGACATCAAGTTGTTTGGTGACAATACAAACTAATGATAACCTATCATTAGCAGCCCTGCTCAGTTCTTGCAAACTAAAGGCCATGTTTTCCCCTTAGTGAGTCAGCCTGTTTCATGTTTGGTCTCCCTATTTTCTTACTGCCTGCAACTTTTGCTAGCATTATTATCTTTTCCAGTAAATTTTTTCTTCTTATACCATGCCCAAAGTATGATAACATCAGTTCAGTAATTTTAACTTCTAGTGAGAGTTCTGGCTTGATTTGATCTAGGATCCAATTATTCATCTTTGACTGGCCAGCCCAAAATAAAGAGTTGAGACATAGAAATTTGATAAAACTAGGGCCACAACTTTAACTATTTACCTTTAATTTTAACTTCCCTTTTCACAAGGGAGTCTATTGTAGTACAAAATTATATTCTAAATCCATTGTAATACATCCGGATCAGACCACCTAGTGCGAGTTCCTATTACTGAAGCATGCTGATTTCTATCTAGCATGGCTTCACCCACAGTCTGTGGGCCTCCCACCAATGCTGCAGTCACCGAGCCACATGACCCTAGTTGCACTGCAGCCCAGGAGATCCCCGTAATTCCCTTCCCCTTTGAGAGAGGTGGGGCTTGTCACGGTGCTGCCAGCAGTTTCCAGAGAAGCTCCCGGGGAAAGCTGGAACCACCCAGTCTGGGGGTTCTTCAGAAGATGAAGGGCCAAAGGGAAGACTAGGAGAAGTCTCCCTGAAGCAGTTGGTGAGCAACAGAGGAGAAGAAAGCCAGGCAGCAACCTGGTATTTCATCCCTCATTTCCCTGTGTTGAAAACTGACAACAATAAAGTAAGCTGAAGCCTTTGATTTATGAACAGCCCCATAAATCGGAAAGAGAAACTAGAGTGCAGAATATTTGGCCGACCGAATGGAAGAAGCATCTAGCTTGCTTACTGGTCCTGCTGCCTCAGAAAGCGAAACTAACTTTTAGCCTGCAGGCTGATCGAGGCCGAACACAGAGAGAGAAAAAAACGATTCTGGAAATAATCCCAGAGTGACATAATGCAACTACGGACTGGGCTTAAGGCTGTTATCAGTCAGGAAAACAGAATGAAAAACATCGCAGTGCCAGATTTCTCAACAGTATAGACAGAGTGACATCAAAACCTTGGAAATGAATAATATCCCTGGAGGTGGGGAAGCTTTGGATAACTTTAGATAATGATAGACTACTCAAGTTGGAAGGACATGATTTACAGTTAGGTTGGCATGCTTTTCTATGGTACAGAAAAGATAAAGAGCAGAAAAGTTTCAACTTGCATATGATAAGAAGAGCCATATTAGGGACTTGGAAAAAAATCATCCAGCAGACTTACCAAAAAAAAAAAAAAAAAACACTAGGCTGGGTATCACCTTTACACAACCTAACCTCATGATAGAAGTGAAACTTTTAAGATATCAAATAAAAATGATTGTGAGTTAAGGTCCAAAGAAGAGTTAGAAACACAAAACATATATCTAGACTGGTGGTTCAGAGCACAAGTGGAATCTAGGTATAGAAAAGATAAAATAGAGGGCTTTTACACAGAACAAACAATATTCGATAAACTTCTGCTGGGCTCAAATGATAAAGTAATTAAGAAAATGTATGATCATTTGCTTGAAACTAAAATGCAAGACGAGATGGTAAAAGAATATATGATTAGGTGGGCACAAAATATAGGACACAATATTGATATTGATCAATGGCTGCAAATATGGAAAAATAACATAAAGCTCACAAAATCGGTAAATTTCAAGAACATATATAAGTTTTACAGGCGTCACATAGCTCTGGAAAAATTGTCAACGATTTATACAGAGGTGTCAAATGTGTGTTAGAAGTGTGAAGCAGAAGAGGGAAGCTTTTACCATATGTGGTGGACTTATAGAGTAGCGAAACAGTATTGGATAGCAGTACATACTGTATTCTGTTACAAAAAATACTGCTTCGTAATGTTCCACTAACCCCAGAATTGTTTTTACTGAGCATTATACTAGATAATATAGATAAGACAAAGAACTACCTAGTGCTTGAATAACATAGAATTAAACTAAGATGCAACTGTAAGTTGAAACATGGAGGGAAATCAAATTATATAAAGGCGAAAAGTCTACTTGATATCGCAACATGAACAGATTGGATGACAGTACATTTTGTATTCTCCTTCCCCCTCTTCCTCCCCATATCCCCCTCTACCTTTTGTACTCCTTACCTTATCCCTGGTTTTTAAAAATAAAAAAATAATTTTTAAAAAACTCCCTTCCCCCTTCATATCCTGATTCCACCAATCAGGGAGATGGGGTGACCAACTGGAGCTCACCAAGCTCTTACTTTTCACACTACCCGCAGTTGCGACTAATTAATCTGCACACCTGACATTACCTAGTTATTGCATAAAGTAAGAATGAGATGGGTGAAAACACATCTGCTCCCATTCACAGCCAATTACAGAAACAAGTCAAAAATTCCCATCCAGCCCCGAAGCAACCAGCTAATCTCACTCTTACTTCTTAAAGGGTGGTTGGGTGGGCCACGACACCCTTGCTGGAAAAGAGGCCGAGCTAGGGAGGTAGGCAACCTAATCAAAGCCCTCCCCCTCAGCTTCTACATCACTCTCCTGCGCTCACTCTGTCCTGAGCAGACAGGCAAAGCACTATCGTGGCGGCAGTGGTGGCGCCGTGCAGAGCATTCCTTCTGGCAGTCTGTGCTGTCTGTAAAATGTTCCTCCAACATGGCATTTTTAATTAATAAAGTTTTTTTTCCTGTCGGTATCTTTTGGTGTCCAACTGTACATGATAATTAGGAATACTATAATATGGATGATCTCAGTCTCCAGCAATTCATCCTCATGCAGATATCTTCTTTGTTCCTCCATAACTGCTTTCCAAGTCTTCTTCTGATTTCTTGGATGCAATCCCCCATTTGGACTGATAATTGAACTAATGTACAGAAAAGCCTTAACAAATGCAATTTCTTCATTGCCAGTATTAAAGTTATGGAATTCTTCTATAGCCAGTATTATTTATCTTCTTTGTGTTCTACTGTAACTCTGATTTTGCACTTTTTTCTCTAACTTCTAGTCGTTTTTTCAAATCATTGCTATTTTTCACAACTATTGTGATGTCATCCAATCATCACTCCTTCAACTAAATCCAATCCAGCTTTTCATTTAATTTGTTTTCAATAAAGATTGAAGGGACAGAGAGATAAAATACATGCTTTTCTGATACCTTTGCCTATGGGAAGCCATTCTGTTTTCTCCATATTCTACCCTTACCAAAGCCCCTCAGTAGAGGCTACATATCAGGACAAATAAATTTTATGGCACACTCATTTCTTTTTAAATGATCCATCGGTTTTGATTATCTTCACAAAGGATTTGATATAATCTATAAAGCACACGTTGATTTTCTTCTGAAATTCTTTGGTGTATTCCAGTAATCGATGTGTATTTCCAATATGATTTCTAGTACCTCTTCCTGTATTGACTCCAGCTTGGGCATTTTTACACCATACATGTTAAGAGCTTTGTTGCAACATCTTGAAGGTCAATTTGCATTCATGAGAAATTGATACAATGGCCCAATAGTTACTGCAGTCTTTGGTGTTTCCTTTCTTTGGAATTAGAATGTATATTCAATATTTCCAATCTTCAGACCATTGGTTTCTTTTCCATATATCTGGCATATTTTTGTTAGGATCTTGTAGATTCAGTTGGTGTGACTTAAAATAGTATCTAATATTTTTTTTAAAAAAATGATTGAAACAATGAAGGTTCTATGCTTAATTCAGATCTTTGTGCTAGAAAAAAGTAAAAAAAATGTAGTTCTACGTACGGCAGAATCAGTGCATCAGCCAAAGCACTGTTAAAAAGACCCGTTTTTCATGCCAATGCAGCAAGTTACAGATTGGGAAATGGAGGCATTTGGAAGTGACAGAAATAATGAAATTGGCAGCTATTGTACTTTCCAGTAGAACCCAAATTGCATTGGCCAAATAAGGAGGATGTACAAAAATATAGACAGATGGCATATATCTCACATCCTACCAAGGCACAAAAGTAGGACAGAGAAGCAATAATAATAAAAAGGGAACATGAAAAAAAATAAATGAATGTTGAAGGACGTGTGTGTGTGTGTGTGTGTGTGTTTGTGTGTGTGTGTGTTTGTGTGTGTGTGTGTGTGTGTTTGGAAGGGAGAGGAAGTAGCATTGCTGGATTTGGATTTGTTGTGTTTCCTATAATTCATCATTTCTACAGTATTCTTTTCCTCATGGTATATTTTATCTGTGACATAAAGTCATGATAACAAAGAGAGAAACAAAACCTGACTGACTGGGGCCAGAGGCAATCTATGGTTTGAGACAAGGGACAACTGAAACATGTGATAGAATGAGATAAAATTTCCTTGATCATAAATCAGCTCTTACAGAGACTTCACTGCCAAAGTGCCCCCAGTTTGGAAAATGGTTTATCTTGTAACGGTGTCTGTTAACTGCTATGAGATGGTGTGCATGTCCAAATGGAATTGCTGTTCATTATTTAGTTGTTGTTGTTTAAAGAAACTATTCGTAACCTACAAGAAATAAATAATTTTGTGGGGCCACCTACATTAATCCCATAGAAGATTAAGTTAACATGAATGTTCAAATAGAATCATGGGGCTGGAATGAGTCAAATTAATGTTGGAAGTGAGGTGCAACCATCTGTCTATGGGCAAAGGAATACAGACAGGTTTCCCTGGATAGTTCCCTTCTGTGCTGCCTAATCTGTCTCTTCCTTGCCTGCAGACTGATATTCTCGGCATGACATCCTTTCTTCCTGCTCTCAGATGCAAGCTTCTGTTTCCCAGGCATTTAACTAGTAGAGCATCTCAACCTCCTATTTACATTGAAACCCTACCTAGAAATCTTTGTTTTCTTTCCCAGTTTAATTCACCAGACTTTGCTTGACTTCCAAACACAGCTTGGCTTTCAAAATCAAATGAGATAAGTGTGTTTAGGGTGGTGTGGTGTTGGAGCGTTTCTGTCTGCAGGTGTCATTGCTGTGGTAAACCTCTTTTCCTTTTACTCCAATGGTCTTCGCTACTTACTCCAAGGACCAGCTTTCATGCATATTCAACATTAGTCCAAGTTTCTGTAGTTTGGTAGTCCACTTTCTAAAGAGCCCCTAATCACTACAGCTCAATAGCTCTCCTGATTTTATTGAGTCCCTGGAACAGCCAAAACCAAGCAACTGGCTCAGAAGGTGTCTAAATGTGATCTAATCTAAATCTAGTCACTGCATCCCTTATACTATTGAAAAATGATCTTGATCTGATTATTGCATCTGCCATACTCCTAGAAAAGGAATGTACGATGTTATATTCACAAAGTTACCTCTCTGCTAGTTAAACAAAGTATAAAAATATACCAGGCAAATCACTAGAAACATACTCAAACAGGATTACATTTTTTTTCTTTCTGTTCCACTGTAAGTACTATGCTGTTTTCTTTTTCTTTCATAGGAAACGTGATACAGTGAAACACA
Source organism: Pogona vitticeps (assembly GCF_051106095.1). Classification (NCBI taxonomy): domain Eukaryota; kingdom Metazoa; phylum Chordata; class Lepidosauria; order Squamata; family Agamidae; genus Pogona; species Pogona vitticeps. The sequence continues at coordinate 66,629,235 of NC_135788.1, forward strand.
TGACAAGACCTGATGAAATGCGCATCAATGTTATACAAAATCTGCATTATCTAGATAGCCAGCTTCCAAAAGGAAGCCATGTGCTTTTAACTGGCTTGGTAAATGGTGACATCCTATGGGATAATATGCACAGCCGTTACCATCCTCTTGGTAAATACTGTATTCACTTCCTTTTTATGTTATGGATGTATGTCTGAAGCTCTCACAATTGACAACTGTTTTAGAAGTGATGGACTTCCTGAAAGTCGTTATGTGATGCTAGACCCATTTGCTCACTTATTTTGTCCCCCTTGATTATTACGCCTAGACAGAAGGGCAACTTTTAAACAGAAGTCAGTAAATCTAGAGTATCTCCAGATAGCAGCCTGTCTGGGTCCATCAGCAGTACCTTGCAAGTTCAAGCAGTTGTATACGGATATACATCATTGAAGAGTCCACTTATATGATTCCCATCCCATAGTCCTAGAGTACACATGTTATCAGGCTATTTAGTTCAGGCTATGATAAGCTTCCAGTTTGAAAGGGAGAGGGAGGGAAAAGAAAGAAAATGGGAGCACATATCCCAACTTTACATTTTTGTCTGTCATGTGCTTGGTCATATCCAGCTTACACTTGGTTGTGTACTTGGTTGCACACCGAGGTGCATGACAGACAGACAGGAAATTGAAAACAAAATGCTTATGCAATTTCTTTTACGTATGCAATATTTCACAGTAGATTTCTGGTAGTTGCTCGGAGCTGGCATTTGCAAAAATGAGTATTTTTGCATAGATAAAGAGCAATATCCTTTGATAATTGAATAATAAATCAATCTGGCTGGATAGCTCAGGAGTTTCGGTATCTAGCTCTGAAGGCATTGGTTGGGAGTTCAGTTCGCCACAGAGCCAGCCTGTGTGACCTTGGGTAAGTTGCATATTACTAGGGTGCCCACCCCAAGGAAGAAGTGAATTGCAAACCACTTCTGAGTACTCTCGACCTGGAAAACCCTGAAAAAAGGATTGCCATAATACAGAATTGATTTGACAGCACATGATGATGGTGATGATGATGATGATGATGATGATGATGATGATGACGACGACGACGACAATGACGACGATGATGATGGTGATGGTGATGATGATGATGATGATGATGATGTACCTGCACTGCATAACTGTACTGAACAGGTTTATAAATCCCTACTAATATCGAAAATATTCTAATAGAAACTCAATGTGTTGCACTATATCCAGCCAGAAAGGAGTCACCAGTGAACATCGACATATCATATGTCAAAAGGATGTGCTAACTATATTACACCACCACCACTTAGTTGAATTGATCATTTCTCCTTAAAAAGATGGAGACCCAAACATCATTTTTTGCTGAAAGAAATGTAATTTTAATGTATAAAACTTTACATATTGAGGATAGGGAAATTTTCAGTTGGTTAACTTGTATAGTACAGTCTATCCTTCCATTCAATTCTGACTTCACTGACATCAAATTTAGTGTTTTCCAATGAATATTTGTAAACTTGTTGGTTCCAGTTTTTCTAAGGATGCAATGAACACTTCCAACAGACTAATGAAGCACTTAAAGCTGATGGCCCATATACAGAAACTGAGGTGTTATAATTGTAGATGTGGCCACACAACAGGAAAGGTTGATGAACACCAGGAAAAGAAGTAGACTAAATATGAGATGGATTGACTCCATAATGGAAGCCATGGACTTAGGTTTGCTGCAATTGAGTAGACCTGTTAATAACAGGACCTTCTGGAGGTAACTCATTCATAGGGTTGCCATAAGTCAGAGGTGATTTGGTGGCGCATAACAACAATGACAAGTTTGCAATGTTGTAAATGGCAAATATTCTTAATATATTGATATAATGTATACATTCCATTGCCAGCCCTTTTTTTCTGTAAAAATGTTTGCCTTTCATTTTCTGACTGCACTTACTCCATGAAGTTAATATATTATGAGAATCATATTGTAATTTTAATGGGGAAATTTCCACAAGGCTCGTTAGCTACAAAAGTTAAGTGTGGGGTGGGTGGCAGTGGGAGAGATAGTCCTTTCTTGGAATGGACAGTTCATGAAAGGATCCAGCAGCAATTAAAAAAAAAACATAGAATGCCCTTCAAAGGCTAGTTGAATACAACAGTGTTTACCACCTGTTTGTAGAACTCAAAAGGTATCTTGAGTATAGCCAAATCAAGTGTAGAAAATGAAATGTATTTTCAGGGGGGTAAAATCTTATTGTGCAAAAATAAAAATATAAATGCAAACATAAAAAATGAGGCAATAAAGGCTCCATATGCATTTCCTTTCTAAAATATTAATTTTATGGAAATAAGCTTGGGGACTATACCATGGAATACCGCAGGTATGCATATGTGTTACTCTTACCCCAATACGTAATCTATCTAAACTGAGAGCTATTTCAGCAAACAATATAGGCAAGTCTAATGGAATCATTTGAGTAAGAGCCTGAGAACTAATATATCTAGATCTCTAATAGCTCCTGGACACCAATAAAACTGTCAGCTGAAAACAATCACAGTGAAATAATAGTTCCAATAGCCATACCTCAGTTTTAGACTAATTAATAGTATAATTAGAAAGACCCCCAAACTATTAATTAATTATGCTATCAATTATCCAGTAATAGATTATTTGGTCTTGTAATTAGCAGATGCGTCAGCATACAAAACTATCTTTTACTTTTCATATATAAACCCACAAATTCCTGTATTTTGTTTCTTTGCACATGCTTAAAGCTCCAAGCATAAAACAACTTTCTTGGATAGTCTGACTAATTCATGATGCCTCCTGGCAGAGGTGGGAAATTTAGTAGAAAAGTATTAACTATTCCTCTGACCAAACCTTTCTTTTATTTTTCTTCTACCCATCCTTTATAATCCTCACCTCTCGCTCTTTTTGACCGGCTGATTCTCAAATGGATCCAAGTCATACTCCCAGGCAGTTCAATTCTGTTTTCTGATACCAGTGTGGAGCTTCTACGTGGTATTAAGTGTAGAACACAAGAGGACCACCTATATCCTTCCAGGCCATCCTTATTAACTCTTTATTTAAAATCTTTCAACCTTACTCTATACAGCTAATTAAATCATGAAGGCCAGTGCGTTTAGACTCATTCATTCATTGTTCTTCAAATGAGTTCACATGAGACTTTATAATATTTTCTATTTAGCTCTTACACTTTTCTTTTTTGTTGGAAAGTGCTGAATCACAAGTGTTTGGTTAGAGCAAGCCTTCTCCCCACCTGCTCCTGTCCTGCTCCTTTGTTCACAGGGGTAACCTTTGTCTCCTTCTGAGGCTCAATATGAATTATGGGATAGGTTTCATACCTTGGAACAGAACCTGAATCACTGCCATATAAGCTAAAGAAAGAAAGAAAGAAAGAAAGAAAGAAAGAAAGAAAGAAAGAAAGAAAGAAAGAAAGAAAGAAAGAAAGAAAGAAAGAAAGAAAGAAAGAAAGAAAGAAAGAAAAGCTATTGAACCTGTACAGATTGTCTTAATGATCTCGGGAAATCAGTGAGTGCTACCAACAGGAGTCAGGAAACTTGACAGAAGTGATGAATTTCACAGCCTCGCTTTGCAGTGAAGGAAAGACAGACAAGTACCCAACTCTTATTCAGCAATAATGCTGCTGACAAAGAAAGCCACATGCTGATCAAAAACTGTAGCACAGAAATAGAAAAATGAAAAAAAATGAAAATAAAGCAGAAGTACTGTCATGCAGTGAAATAAGTAGACAGGTAGCGATTAGAAAATTTTGGGATGGTGGATTTATGTAAATTGATGGGAACAGATAGCAGACAGGTGAAACTAGGGGAGGAGTGTGAACTGGAGGGAGTTCACCCAAAGAAAATTAGCCAAAGGAGAGGGCAGTAATGGGTTCAAAATGATGGGGGCACAATTTGAGAGATAGGGACCCCCCAATGTACACTGGGATCCCCTAGTATATCCAACAAGAATTGCCCTTGTGTATCTGGACTGGAAGGATAACATCAAAATAGTTCAAATTAGCAGCAGCAACCACAACAAAAAGGACTGCCCCAGAACATCCTGGAGTAACTCCACTCTGTGGAATATTTTGGTTCAGAATGCATTTGATTCCTAAGATAATATATTTGGCATTTTGGTCAAGATATGAGTATGTCCGAGAGTGGCTGCAATCAAACTGGTAAATTTTGCCAGCATTTGCTGGTATACATATCAAATTGTTGCAGATTAAAAAGTCAGCATTGGTATTTATTGTTCTGTGCTGAATTGTGTGAGAGGTGTGTAAGCATCAATTCACAGATGATATTACACCGTTGGATTTATTCCAGCAGGCAGAAGTGATAAGCTTCAAGCCAATATAGTGTGTGGGGGGGAGGTGCAGGACAAATTGCCAAGCAGCCTTCTCTATTCCATAGAAAACATATTATGGGAAATCAGTTGTGTATTTAGGAGTGTTTGAATTCAGCTCAGCTATACAAGAGAGGTACTGTATGTTTTCCCCCCTCCAGACAGAACCTATTCTTTCCACCTTGAAAGCCAAACCATCTGAGGTATAAAAAGTGAAAACCATGAATGTACACAGTCACCTTCAATCTTCCTTCTTGGCGTGAAATGGCTAGATTTGTTTTGGAGAGTGAAAGGCTTGTTAATGGGCAAAGCATCAGCCATTCACCCTTGGGATTTGAACTGGCTGTTATATGACTTGGTTCTCTCACTAGATCAATTGTCTGAGAAGAGAGGGGGAAAGGTGTATACTATATATACAGGGTGACTAAAAATAATCTTTATTTCAGGTCTAAGACAAATGCTGCCATGGAAATGTGATCTTACTCTTATACATACAAGTCTGAAATTGGTTTGTAGGTCACAATATTTTTAATAAATGATTTGAGGGGAAAGGCTTTCTCTCTTCTCCTTTCCCCAGAGACAGATAGGATTAGTACTAAACTAAGACATGTTTATATATTGAAAATGTTGTATGATTATTCAGCAGGGGTCAATTTCTTTATCAGAATAATACGGTGCTTGAAGAAATTACTGTACAGGGATATCTTGGTTGCGTGAAATGTAACTGGAATGAGGATTCTGTTGGATAGCAATAGAGCATTTTATAGGGGACTCTGCTATTTGTGGCACCACAACATGCATGCAGTGCAGATCTGCTGTATGAATCAGCTTGTGATAATCTCCCTGTGGATGCAGTTGCATAGATAACATATGGGAGCAAGAAAAGGCCAGTTTAAATCCCTTTTTAAAACCATTCTTCCTGATTACTGGAGATAGTCTTCTTTATTCCAATTTATTGTAGTAAGTCTAATGGGTAAACATTAGGATAGATGCAGAGTGATGAATAAAAACTAAAAAACCCAAAATTGAATTGGTCTCCTTCAGATGTTGCATTCAAACTCTTTGTCCCAAAAGGCCGAAACTGCTATCCACTGAATTTTGCTACCATTGCCTATGCAGAGTCTCTGAGGACTGGAATGGACATATGCCACCCATTACATTGGCCAAAACACACTACAAAATATGGTGTCAACATCAAGAAGTAGCCAGGGAGTAACTAGAGAGTAACTGACTACTAACTGAATACAAATTTGAAGTATCTGAATACAAACGTTATAAAGTCCTTATCAGGCAGACTCCTAGAGGGTTTCGGTTCTGTAAAGGATCATGATAGATTTTATCATTGTCAATTTAAAAACATTTCTGTTTTCCAGGTCAGTTAAACAAAGATGTCACTTATGGACAACTGTATTCATTTCTTAGCTGTCTTCAGGTGAGTTGTCCAAATATTCCATGCAATTACATTTTAGGCAGAGAAATGAAAAAGAGGTAAGGTCATGCCTTCAATTTCACTACTTCTTTTTGGTTTGAAAGATTTGGAGCTACTCAAAAAATTTCCTTTAGAAAGGATTTAAAAAATCGATGACTGAGAATTATTGAGGAGAATAATATTTGCAAGTACAGTACTTATGACAGCTGTAGATAAAATATGAGCTAGTCACAAAACATTTGATCAAGGCAGACCTTGCCACAAGTTGTAGAGCACAACCCTTTGAAACAATAGTAATGAAAGTCATTCTTCCTCTTCCCCACCAGTAATTTTTGGTGAGCTCTTGAGCTTTTACAATTATAGGGCCAAGTTTGGAGTACTTAGTATCGATATAGCTTTGGAAGGGAAGTATACACCCCTTTCCCATTAGGAAGTGGGAGAATGTGGTGTGATAGCTTCTTTTTTGAGGGGAACCAACCAATGTTTCAATTACATGTGTTAAGAGCATTAAATTAATGGACTGAATGCTAATAGCAACAGGTTAATTTTCTAATCCAAAATGCCAAACTATGCTCTGGGTTATTGTCATTCACTTGCTGTGTCCACTCCCTATCTCTGAAAAATCTAATGCTATTTGAAAAAAACTCTTATCCAAATATCTGTGTTTTGAATGTCACTGCAGCCAATCAGTTAATTTTGTGTTTTTGTACCTATTTCCACACACCCACAAAAGGGTTGAATGTTATTTTCCCACACCCCTACAGGTCAATCCATGCAGAGGTTGGATGTCTTCAAACAGCACACTTAGGGATGTGACCACAAAGGTATGTACAATATCAAAATTATTTTAAGACATACAGTATGCGGATTTCATCTCTCTAAGGCCATTATGTGGGATTGTTTTGTAAGAAAAGTAGGGTGGTGTTATTAATAGTAACAGTAATAATAGCTGCCACAACTGCTGCTACTGCTACTACCACCTCCTGAAGAAATCGGGTCTCCTGGTTTTTATTTAGGTGAAGAGAGGATGCTATTTCAGCTTCAGATTCTTAGGTTGCATCCAGGTTCTTACAAATGTCTTCAGTATATGAACGGATTGAAATGTCTTGTGCTTCAGTTCACATCTCCAACAGATGACACATGGCTGTCTCATGGAATAATACTACTATGAATGAACATGTATGCAAGATTGCAGGAAAGGCTTCATGTTTACCTGGCTTTCCATGCACAAAGGAGGTTTGACATAGCGATGTTTGCAGACAAGGTGCTTGCTTCCACGTGCAATGCATTCCTAAGGGAAATTGTGTCATGAGTTGCCTCGGAATCTGAATCAGTTCAGAGGAAACATGATGAAAACAAATGACTCTTGAGGGCCATTTCACTGAAGTAGTTTTGCCCATTCCCATTTTAACCCCAAGATGGATCTATGCTGTCTATGTACCGACTGGAAATTTTGTATGTATTGATGCTTATATTTTCTAGGCCTGTCTCAAAGATTTCATCCTTGCAGGCGAATGTCACTGCATGCACTATGTTTCTACCACTCTCTGAATAACATTTTGATCAATACTATATAAAAAGCCAGTAGATGCAGAAAGAATAATCGGGTTTTGTGACTACATTTTGTAACTAGCACGACATTGCATTTATTTTCCTACACATAAGTTGATGCCTTTGTCCAGTCCATGTGTTGTTTTATGTTTCTTTTATCAAGAGCAGCTGGATCAATCTAGTTGGGGCAAAAAAACAAAAGGAACTTGGTAGTTGGAGTCTACTACTGACTGCCCAATCAAAGAGAGGAAGTGGATGAAACTTTTGAAAAACAAATTGCAGGATTTTCAAAGACACACGACATAGTAGTGATGGGAGATTTCAGTTATCTAGATATATATTGGGAGGCAAATTCTAAAAGCACAACTACAAACATTTCCAACAAGAAAAAAAATTGGGAGGTGGCAAAAAAAAGCCAGTGTGGCTTCACAAAAAGCTCAAGGAAGACTTAAAAATAAAAAAAGAAGCCAAGTACAGAAAATGGAAAGAAGGCCAGGCCACCAAGTATGAATACAGAGAAGCAGCAAGGAAATGCAGCGAGGGCAAAAGCTGAAAATGAGCTGAGGTTACCTAGGGACACTAAAAACAATAAAAAGCATTCTTCAGGAATGTGAGTAGCAAAAGACAAAGAAAAGACATAGTGGCACAGCTCCTCAATGGAGATGGAAAAATGATATCAGAGGGCAAAGAAAAGGCAGAGGTGCTCAATTCCTGTTTTAGTTCAGTCTTCTACCACAAGACAGACTATGAACTTCCAAACAAATTGGAACTGCAAGTTAGGGGGACAGGATTGCAGCTGGAGATTGGTAAACAAATAATCAAGAAATACCTTACCATCTTGAACAAGTTCAAATCTCCAGGGCTGGATGAACTGCATCTGAGAGTACTGAAGGAACTGGCTGAAGAACTCTCAGAACCACTATCCATTATTTTATTGGAATCATGGGAAATGGAGGAGGTGCCAGAGGATTGGAGGAGGGCTAATGTTGTCCCTATCTTCAAAAAGGACAAAAAAAGGAACCTGGGAACTACAGGCCAGTCAGACTGACATCAATCCAAGGCAAAATTCTGGAACAGATCGTAAAGTGGTCATTGTGCAAGCACCTAGAAAATGATGCAGTAATAACTAGAAGCCAACACAGATTTGTCAAGAACAAATCCTGCCAAACTAATTTGATCTCATTTTTTAATCAGATCACCTCCCTGATAGACAGAGGGAATGCTGTAGACATAGTATATCTTGACTTTAGCAAAGCTTTTAACAAAGTGTCCCATGATATCCTGATTAGCAAGCTAACTAGGTGTGGGCTGGATAGATCAAGTGTCAGGTGAATACACAATTGGCTACAGAATCGTACTCAGAGGATGATGATTAATCGGTCCTTCTCTAACTGGGAGGAGGTAACAAGTGGGGTACCCCAAGGCTCAGTTCTGGGCCCGGTACTCTTCAATATTTTTATTAATGACTTGGATGAGGGAGTGCAGGGAATGCTTGTCAAATTTGCAGATGATACCAAATTGAGCAGAATAGCTAATACCCTAGAAGACAGAAACAAAATTCAACATGACCTTGATAGGATGGAACAATGGGCCGAAAGCAACAGAATGAAATTCAACAGGGATAAGTGCAAAGTACTGCACCTCAGAAAAAGAAACCAATTGCACAATTACAAGATGGGGGATACCTGGCTCAGCAAAACTATGAGTGAGACAGATCTTGGAATTGTTGTAGATCACAAGTCAAATATGAGCCAACAGTTTGATGTGGCTACAAAAAAGACAAATGTTATTTTAGGCTGCATTAATGGAAGTATAGTTTCCAAATCCCGCAGGTTGCTAGTCCTCATCTATCCAGCACTGGTTAGGCCTCACCTTGAGTCTTGTGTCCAGTTCTGGATAGCACAGTTCAAGAAGGATGCTAACACAATGGAACAAGTTCAGAGGAGGGCAACAAGGGGTCTGGAAACCAAGCCTTATGAGGAAAGGCTGGAAGAATTGGGCATGTTTAGCCTTGAGAAAAGAAGGCTGATGGGTGATATGATAGCACTTTTCAAAGTGTCATACAGAGGAGGGACAAGATCTGTTCTCGATTATCCCAGAGTGCAGGATGCTTCTGTCGTCCCAACTTTTCCCTCCAAATTTCACCTCAGAGAATTTGGAGTTTTTGATATCTGTTATATAGACACCAGTTTCACTTGCCTCCTGTACATTCTTGGGCTTTTTGTCTCTGATTAAGTACTTCAATTCTCCTGGCAGAACTGAATAAAATTGTTTTAACCCTATAATATTTTTCATATTTTCTAATGTCTCGACATTAGCCTGCTCTAGCCATTTCTCCTAGTATCTAACTAGATTTGCCCCCAATTGAGAATATGATTCCTCAGGCTTTTAAATCAATGCTTGAAATTTTCACCTCAAATGTTCAGCATTGATCTCAAGCCTCAGGAAAACCAATTTCCTGTAAGCCTCATAGTCTCTGGCTTGATCTAAGGGCATTTGGGACTAAATATCTGCTAAATCCTTACTTATCTGGGACCTTAATACAAACATACGGTCTTCTGCTTTTATGTTAAAATCCCAGCACGTGCGCTCGAAAGAGATCAAGAATGCCTCAGGGCAATCACCCTTTCTAAATTGTGGGAATTTTTTAAGATCTATTTTTTCATTTTCATTATTATTGCTGTTATTATTATTTAGAGATGCCAATTCTAAACTTTTCAGTTGTAATTGATACTCCATGTGTCTCTTTTCCTCTTCCATTTCCCTTTCTCTTTCTTTTAATTCTATTTGTCTGGCTTCTGCCTCAGCTGTTTCTCTAATTTCTAATTCCTTTGGTCTTTCCTTAGCTCTAGCTTGCAGAGCTTTTTCCTCAGCTTTAAGCTGTAAAGCTTTTTCCTCAGCTTTTATTTCTAATTCCCTTAAGTGAAATTCCTTCTCCAGTTTCCACTTTATAAACTCCTGGGAGGTTAAAGCAGCTTCTCCCCCTGAGCCATCATCCTCCTGATCAGATATTTCCAGATTTCCCTCCTCTTCATGAGGTAAAACTTGATTATTAGTTACCTCAACTGCCACCTTTCCCGCTCATTTAGTAGGTATATTTAATTGGATTTATTTGGACATGATGGTCACTTCTATTGAGATAGGCAGTCAAGCCTCAGTTTATAACGCTTTTTTCCTTTTCTGTGTTAGAGAGAGAGTTATTCTGTAGCTCTCTGTTGGCAGCCATGAACTGTTACTATATTTTCCTTCTGGCACCCAGCCACACTGTTTCTCTTTTTGCCTGCGGACACCAAAGTAGTTCAGAAATATTTACTTTAATCAAGCCTCTGTTGGTTTCAGGCACCTTAGCTATATTTATGACCCTGGCTTCCACTTGTCCCCTCAGTGCTCCTTCCTTAGAGCTTTGGATTTCAAGCTAGCCTACTGGTCTTTTACTTAAAGCTTGAGGTAACCTTAAAACACTGAATTTTCCTCAGAGCCTTTTCTTGTCCTTAGTCTTTTCCCAGGTCTGCGATCAGGAGCCCCTTCTAAGCTTTTCACTAAGAACTCTAGAGGGTTTCCCACTCCTTCTTGACAGTCCCAGACTAAAAGGTCCCTTAGGCTCAGAAAATTCACTTTTTTTCTTAGGCTTACTGGACTTTAAATCGCATCCCGCCGCTTGCCACCACTTTGTCGCATCCCCCTAGTGTCCCTAGTTTGTTCTCCCCAAACACAGGTCCACCCTCAGGATGTGTTGCCGCTTTCTACGCTGCCACCAGTGGATCTAGTCCACAATATACCAAATATATCTCAGACACGTGCTGCCAGTATAATAGGTTTATTGAACTCTTAATTGATATGTAAATCACAGTTGTTGGGGAATCATTCATTAAATTGGATTTTACATGTTTCCTTGTATGTGTTTTTATTCACAGTAACCTCTTTAACAATATTCTTTAATCACCTATTTATTCTCTATTCCTTTTAACTCTTTCCTATTCTCTATAACACTCCAACTTTCCAATCTCTCAATTCAATGTCCTAACTCTCTCACTTCCATTCCCTATCTCCTTCTCTGTGTCTCTAACTCCCCAACTGTCACTCTAACTCCACCCCTCCTGCCCTATCATAGGCTCCTGCACTAAAGCTCCATATGATGGACAGGAGTGGATGAGCATTCCGCCACAGGCCCTTCTAACTTCACTATTCTATAGTTCCGTAATTCTATGATTCTATTTTGAGGTTCCCTGAACTCCTGGTGGAGTGTAGGCTAAGAATTATTTTAGTAAAATAATAAACACATCCACATATCATTATTTTCTTATTTTTCCAGAGAGCTGCACAGCTTTCCAGTGTCCTGAAAGAAATAGCAATATCAGAGAAATATGCCAATTTTGATGTTTTCTACATGGATTACCCATTGAAAGAAAGTAAGATTATACAAGAGCTGAATAAACTGCTACTTGCTATATGTCATTAAAAGGAGGGTCTATGCCTAAGAGCTGAAAGAGTAATTTTCAACTGATGTTGCCCAAATATGGTGACAAAATTTGGACAAATTTAAAGTGTGGCCTAGAAATTATCTAAATAAATGCATACAGTGGTTTTTTTTTTTTTTTTTTTTTTTTTTTTTTTTAAGAAATTGGGGCACCACATCCACAATGAATATTTACTTGTTGCAGCTTGAAAAATAATTATGGCCTAGTTGAATTACTTTTCAAAGTATGGACTGCAGTAGTCAGTCCATTACTGGAATGAGGGAATATGCCTGCCAATGCCTAAAGGTGGCTACAAGTCTATAGACTTGGTTTTATTGTTGCAGCTCTATGCATCAGTTTTTATACATTTTCTTTGGTAAGATTTCATGAATTCTGCACAACTAGATCCCAACAACCACTACAAACCTTTGGTCTATAAATCTAATAAAATAAAAAATAAAATAATAAATACAGCATGGTAAAGGACAGTCATTTTCATTTTTCCCCTCAGGGAATCTGCCCTACATGGGCACCATACAAAGAAATTAGTGGTCTGTGAGGAGATAATAATAATCCTAGAACTGCAGAACTGAAAGGGACCCTATGGATGATTGAGTCCAGCCCCTGTTAAGGAGGCAGAATAGGGAACTGAACTCCCAACCTGTAACTCTGCAGATACCTAAACCACTGAGCTATAGAGATGATTGGACGATCTTTCAGCCACAGATAAAGAGCATCCAGAAGATCAGTTGTATGTATCAGTCCTAATGTTCCTGAAACTTCTAAGGAACAAGGCCCACAATTTATCCATAGTCCCTGACAAAAAGGAGACTGGCCAAGAATTCAATGGGATGCCAAATTCCATTTGAAAAGGAGCAGATATGGGATTGATGGCTCCTCCTCCGTTTACAGCAGCACAAAATTGGGTAATATTGATGCAAAATGGAATAAGTATGAGCGGGCTCCAAAATTCCTTTTTCTTACCTGCCAGTGGTAAGCAGTCCCTCCTCCATTGGCCTGTACCTCCTAAGAACTCTGCTTGATGTGCTGTTACTACAGCAACCTCCCCCTTTTATACAAGGGAAGGTCAACAGCAGATAAGAAGGCATGAAATAAGTCGTACAAGCTCATCCAGCCTCCAGGATAACAATCAGCAACATCTACTACTTCAGCTCCAGTCTTAGCCAGCTTTCGGAGAAGTTACTGTTGCAGAGTTTTGAATTTCTGCTTAAATTTCTCTACCTGCCCAGCAGAACTGCAGGGATTCATAGGACAGAATAGCTTCAAGTCCCACAGATTAGTCCACCCCTTTTCTCATTAACTGGCAGTTACAGTCTTAATAACTCACTCAGAGACATTAATAGGAGAAAGAATGAACAGTTTCTTTACTTACAATTTAACAGGTAACAGCAAGCTAAAAACATGACTGATTTTACCAACAACTTCCCTCCCTAAAGACAGGGAAAGAGACACAGAGCAGAGAGGTGGGGCTTTCTTTGAAATCAGAGGCAGGAGAGAACAATTGGTTAGTGCGGTATAGATTGACAGTCACACCAGCTCAGAAAGGTCCTCCCAGCCACATCTTCCAGGAAGTATGCGAGGTTGTAAAAACTGCAACAGTTATTTTACTACAATTCCCTCTCACCTGTGTTATCAATAACATTTCTCATTCTAACCCCAGCAGAACAGAGTTGCCTCGTTTGTCCTTAGCAGTTCCATTGTTTGCTAGAGTCATCAACATCAGTAATAGTAGCAAGACTGCTGCCATATTTGGTGATGCATTATTATTTGGATTCACTTAGTGGGTGGGGTGCCTTATTCTATTGAGATTATGGATCCTGAAATAATGGCCTTCATAGATGCCACCAGGCTTGCTGGTCCTGACCTTCCTTTGGATTTGGAAGCATGCTGAACACAGTTTGGTGTTAAATACAAGAGCCCACCTCTCCTTTGAGATAGGTAGCTAGCAAGATTAGTCAGACTTCATGGATCATTGCTTATATCATTGGCCCTGCCAGTGCGTCTTTTAGTACAACTCCCACAGTCCCTTGCTACTCTTGTGCCACCTGGGGCTTGTTCTGCATCACTGGTGTTTATGAATGTGCTCTGTCCATCCAAATGGGACTGCCAACCGAGCAAGGAAATTGCATGTGAATATTTGCTGCCAATTCTGGATCTTTCTCACTCAAGCTAGAAAGAAGTGCTTTGACACTTACTGGCCACAGTTATTTAGTATTCCTTTCACTTTGTTATGCAATCACTTATTCGTTACTTACGATATATTATTAATGGAGAAGTTGCTTGAATCAAAATCATTCTGAATGCCTTCTTAATATTTTGTGCAAGCTATTATTGAACTGCTGATGAGCCAAATTACTTTGATGTGTTAAATATATTATGTCAAATTTAGGAGGCTAGGGAGTGAGGAGCAATGTGATTAACATTCTCAGATTGATAAACAGAAGCCATCACAACACACCAGACACTTTGGCAATGAATTTCACAGCCCCATAAGCATGTTTGCAATTAAAGGCTTCTGCTTAGTAGAAGCGGCAATTGTCAAGTTTCTCTTCTAAGCTGTTTTTACTCTAATCACTGACCCATTTTTCAGTTTTGCTAAAGTCAGGGGAAACCATTTTTGGAGTCCCAAAATATAAATTATTTAGCAGCAGTTGCAAGTTTTACTTTTTACTTTTCTTTTTCTTTTTGCTTTAGACAAAATCCTGACTTCTATAATTTCAGAGTTCTGGCACTGAATCCATGAGGGGCTGGTCTCTATTCAGTATCTGTGTATTTATTAGGTATCACTCTTCTCCAGTGCTCTCTCCGGCTAAAATATGGGTGTTTGTATTTTGAAGTCTCTTTTAAACTAACTGAACCATTTGGCTTTGGCATAGGGCCTCACCTCAGCCAAGAGTGCATGACTGTTTTATGAATAAATTTTTTAACATGCTATTCATTACATTCAAATGCGGCTTACCCCTCTTCCAAAACACTGAGGAGCACTCACAATGTGAAATGATCTGTGACTCATTTTTGCTTCTGGAGGGTCTGACAACAACTCTCTACTGGATTGCTGAAATGAACAAAACATGGGAGGCAAACCAGGCATCCAAAATGCTCCTTGATTCTAATGCTGAAAACAGGTTCTTGTGTAAGTTCCCATGGACACCCTCCTCCTCCATTCTACTTGGTATGTTTCCCCTGTGCCACCATTTTGCCATTCGCTCCAGCTTACAGTACAAAATAAATTTGATCTACGAAGCCTGAGGTTTACCCAGCCCTGCTTTAGAGTGGGAAGCTGAGTTTCTCTCAGTGAAAGTAGGATCACCTGTATCTTTGTGGCTAAGACTAGAAGTTATTTTCTTGGGCTAGATCCAAGATCTGCTTTCTGAGGCCAAATGCCAGCTCTGCAGTTCTAGGATTATGATGGTGATGATGCATTCTCCTAAGAGATTATGCTTCTGCCACCCCTTTATCTGAGTTTTCCTCCCTCTTTCCACCGTAGCTCACCCCCTTTATCAGTGTTGCCTTATCTTTTGTTCAACATTTTTAAAGAATCCGCAGTCGGAAGGATGGAGCAAGAAGGTTTATTTCAGTCAACCTAGTTGCTTGGTCTAAATTTGAATCCAACTCATGAACTTCTAAGCATTTGGGAAGAGGGTCTCCTTGATTTAATTGGCTTATCTAAGCTGTGATGCTGCAAGATATACAGCTTGAGGGCAAGTGGTCAAAATCTCATGCTGAATCTGATTTAATGCAGTCTGGATAGTATAAGTGGAAACAATGCTAGATTGGCCATGATGCATACAAATATTTTTTTTCTTCATCTTTGTTGCACCTCTGAGATAGCTGTTTATTTCCAGACTTTCTCAGCTCCATATGTATTAATTCCAAAATCCATTATATTCCATTTCTGCAAATGTCTTCATTATTGTTTACATCTACATGAATTGTCGTTTAGTCGTGTCCGACTCTTTGTGACCCCATGGACCAGAGCATGCCAGGCACTCCTGTCTTCCACTGCCTCCTGGAGTTGTGTCAAATTCATGTATTTAAATATGTACAGTGGGGTCTTGACTTGAGAACTTAATCCGTATTGGTAGGCAGTTCTCAAGTCAAAAAGTTCTCAGGTCAAATCTGCATTTCCCATAGGAATGCATTGAAAATCATTTGATCCATATCTGCTCTTTTCCGTCCATAGAAATTAATGGGAAGCTGCTATTCCTCCTTCAACCACTAGAGGGGGATATTTTGTTTCTTTTTTCCTTAGGTCAAGAAAGGTTCAGGGAAGGCAGGGAAAATACAGTCCAGGCAGTACAGTGGACCCTTGACTTACAGAATTAATCCATATTGGAATGGTGGCTGCAGGTCAAAAAGTCTGTAGGTCAAGTCTCCATTGAGCTAGTAGTAGGCATCCTTCAGTCTCGAAAGACTATGGTATCGTGCTCTGTATGGAGGACTTGGAACAGCGTCTAGTGTGGCTGAGGAGGCCAATTCGAGAGTGACAATCCCTTCCACACTGGAGACAAATCCAATCTGTCCCCTGTCCAGCTCCCTGGTTTTGCTTCCTTTGTGACTTCCTCTTTGCCTCAGCCTGCTGGACAAGGGTCTCTTCAAATTGGGAGAGGCCGTGATGTACTGCCTGCCTCCAGGCTGAACGATCAGATGTCAGAGTTTCCCATCTGTTGAGGTCTATTCCTAAGGCCTTCAGATCCCGCTTGCAGATGTCCTTGTATCGCAGCTGTGGTCTCCCTCTGGGGCAATTTCCCTGCACTAATTCTCCATATAGGAGATCCTTTGGAATCCGACC
Organism: Pogona vitticeps; assembly: GCF_051106095.1. Taxonomy (NCBI): domain Eukaryota; kingdom Metazoa; phylum Chordata; class Lepidosauria; order Squamata; family Agamidae; genus Pogona; species Pogona vitticeps. The sequence goes on from NC_135788.1 coordinate 66,645,850, forward strand.
ATTGAGCTACAGTGCATTGAAAATCCATTAATCCCGTAACAGGCCATTTTTGTTCCATTTTGGTTTTTTTCTGGTCTGTAAGTCAGATCTCAGTCTGCAAGTCAAATCTAAATTTTGCGGCCAGAGAAGTCTGTAACTCAAAAAGTCTGTAAATCAAGCCGTCTGTAAGTCAAGGGTCCACTGTATTTCCAAGGTTTGTTTGTTTTTAACTCACAGAATACACAGACAGAAAGAGGTTCTTCCTCAAAACCTATTTTTTTTGTCAAAAATCTAAGATGTGTGGGTAATCATGTCTTGGTTTAAAAGGGAACAGCATTCCTGGAAGCCATGCTACCTTTTGATGGTGTGTGGGGTGTGTGTGACCTCTGCTGGATTTCTGGGTTATGGGCTTCTAGATCCACCAAAGTTACACATTAACAAACAAAATGTAATATAAATATGAAGAAAGATGATGTATCTAAATATTTCAGGGCCAGATGCATGTAAGGCTACAACTTTATCATTTGTTTTCATGCACTGATGACCTTGAAATCTGGTATCGAGGAAGAAGCCAATAAACCATAGAAAATAGTAGTTCTAAATCAATATTAATTTTAAAATTTCTAACTTTGTCTCATTCTTATTCTTACTTAAAATAATTACAATTGGTTCTACCAGTTTTTATTTTCAAAAACCTACCCTTGCATTACTATCCTGGAAAATTCTGCCTGGAAGGGAAGAGGATTGAATATAGTACTGCTCCGACAGTGTTACATAAATCATTATCATCTTCTTGTGCAGCAGGCATCTGCTAAAAATACTGCCTCTGATGCCATGTGAAGTGGATGTGGTGTTTGGATGTCTGGTGCATAATTTTCTCTAATTATCTGATTTGCAGTTACTGAGCTGTGGCACAAGTTGGGAGGAGAGACCTGGCAGCTGATTGAACCTGTGGATGGCTTTCATCCTAATCAGGTAAAAAGCAGGGATGGGATGAGTGGGAAGAAGATAAAAGGGACCCTAGCAATAAAAGAAACCTGACTGTCCCCTGGACCACATACTCATGCATGCAGTATTGTCTTTCCATGACCATCTTGGTGCTCGATTGCAAAGAGAAAGGCTCTTTAGGCAACCTCTGTTGGGTCTTTAAGGACCACTGTCTGTCCAGATAGTGCTGTTTGGCTGTCCTTCTGTAGTGAGAATTCAGAACAGATCAATGTAAAACCAGTCATTGGACATTTGATCATAGTCTTTAAAAGAATTGTATCAATATGAGAACCTGTTTGGTGGCTGGGATTTTGTTGAGACACAGGAAGTCCACCCCTTTCTCATTAATTGGCACTTAAAGTCTCAATAACTCACTCTGAGACCTTGGTAGAAGAAAGAATTAAAAAATTGTTTCTTTAGTTGCAATTGCTTTAAATTACAGATTTGGGTTTGCTGTTTTCTTTGCTGTATATGTACTTGCAACCAAATGAACAGATGAACAGCAACAAACAACTGCCACCAACCATCGAAAGAGAAGGACAGAACACTCAGCGGAGAGGCAGGGCTCTCTTTGAATTTCAAACTCTGGAAGGAATGACTTTTCGTGCTGCATAGATAGACAAGCACCCTAGCCCAGAAAAGTTCCTCCCTGTCACTCAAACTATAGACAGTGCATGAAGCTGTAAATAAAACTCCATCTTCTGCTGTCAATTTGCCATATCATGAAGTGGCTTAAGAAGAGAGCCATTTCAGGACACTGGTAAATTAAATACTTCCTCTCCTTCTCTGGAGAGGCAGAGGAAAGTATTTGTTTAAAATACTCTCTTAGGGTGGCACAGGCATGCTAGATATAAAAACATGAAAAAATTGAAAACTTCCTCCCAAAAGCAATGAGACAGGAAGGGGCAACAATGTGCATTTTTTTCTGTTTTGTCTTAAAGGTCAAGAACTTGCCTGCAGCCAAACCCACTGCCAGCCAGTGTAACTTTAAGCATCGAAATATAATCACTTATACACCATGCTGTTCATCTTGCCTTCCAAGCACTTCCATATGCATTGACATTGCCAATAACCATGAGCCCATGTTATACTTTTGGGCATATAATGAGAAGACAAAACTCATCTTAAAAAATAGACAAAAATGCCGTGAAAAGTGAAAAGTATTATTTTGACTTTAATCTGACCCCAATTGGCTAAACCTACTGAGTTTACTAAATTATCACCTCAATTCCCAGATGGAAGACTCACGTTTTCTGTGTCACACCCCAACCCCAACCAAGCAGAGACATGTCCGTTTCAAAGAATGGCCAAATGGGACGGTGTACGTGCAAATGGCCTGTAACTCTTTGTTTGAAGAATTGGCGTGTGATATCCAATCCACAGCTGCCTCTGCAGTAACTTTAAAGCAACTCTAATGCTGCCTGCATCTTTCCTGACTTACATTTAAGAAAGACATGCCTGGCAAAATCTTTCTTGACATGAACTTTTGAAGTTTTTCACCTGACAAAGTGGTCTTGATCCACAAAAGTTTGCATATTGTATGATGATATATATATTTAGTGGTCTATAAAGGTATTGCCTACTTTTGCACCTGAGCAGAACTGCTAATGATAGGATTTTCAGGAGGTTTCTCATCTGTAGTGTCATTGTCAGTCCATAGAAGGAGCCTCCCAAACAGTGGGAAAGTATTATTAGTAGACTCGGGCATCACCTGGGCAATGTCCTTCACTTCCAGAAGCATTTCATTGCAAACTTGTTGATGAGACAAATAATGCTATTGAAGTAGCACACTTCTGGTCAGGAAGTCTTGACATTCTGATTTGTTTATGATATTGTCTGTATTTCACATACATCCATAATTTTGGGTTGTGCAACACTCTAATACAAATAAAGAAAATAAATAAAAACAACTTGATGGCACTTAAAAATGACACAAGATGTTCAACAGACATAAAGTATGTGGTTAATGTTTGCTTCTTTTCTCTCCTTTGAGTCCAGTATTGTCTGCTACCAAGTCACTTTGTTTCACCCCATACAAATATGTAGTGCTTCCTATCCTTAATGGGAAATGGTTGCCATTACTGGACGCTTCTCTTGGATTTTCCAGATATAAACTTTTTACATACCATTCTGTCAATATAGATGTGTGTACAAGCTGACACAAATTCATACTAGGTGCTTCAAACATTATTCAAAATTTTCTGTAATAAAATGAGGCTGCAATATTATACACTCTTACTGTATAAGGCCCATTGAACTAAAATGGTTTGAGTAGATATATATTGGGCAGCCCTGAAAAATGACTTATTTACATACAAATACTTCTAAACTGTATTTCTTAAAACAAATAAGAAACATCAGCAAAATAGTACTTTATAAACAATACCAGCTGAGAGGAAGAAAATTACCCATTATGGAAATTATGGATTTCACTTAGTCATAATTAACTTAAATCCTAGCAGTTCAATTAAGTATACTCAAAATATGATCAAGTCTGGATCCAGCCTGTAGCCCAGCCTTTATATAGCAAATGAATTCCATCTCATGTACAAAAGATGTTGTTAAAGGGTTTGGTCTAAATCCAATTGTTATCCCTAACTAGAGTAGGGCCATTGCATGCAGGACAGGCTGAGTAAACACTAACATAAGCTCTGTTGATTCAAGTGGCCTAACAGTTAAATTTAGCCTTTTATCTCATATATCTGCTTGCAACTAGTTTATACCACATTAATCATTATAACCTTCAAGAATCTTGGATTGTAGGGAAGGGACTGATAATTACATTAAATAATGTAGTAATGTTATATAAGTCAGTGTAATAAACAAATAAACTAATTATGGAGTGCTCATTTTATCAGAGAACCAGGTAATTTCCATTCTGTTAATTGAATAATACTCCCCCAACAATATCTTACATGGAACATTTGGGCTGCAATAGAGAAACAAATTAATTCAATATCAGCATTTGGCCCACTGACTTCTACTGGGTCTTGACAGCAATCACTGCCCTATTCATACTGGAATCAACTTCTCCCTAAGAATTTTATAGAACTATATAGATTCCTTTCCATCCAGTCCATGCCCCTGGCCTCCTTGGCAAGAACTCGATAGGAAATACACATCTGGTTTTGCGTTATGGTTCTTATATACCAAGAGTAGACCTACCCCAACCACCACAGAAATTGATTAGGAATACTGAGAGTAACAGTTCAATATCTGGAGGATCATAGTTTCCCCACCTCTGTGTAATAACTAAAATATATCATTTCACTGAGAAAAGCCCATTGGGGGGGGTGTTTTAGCTTGAAATGGCTTTTGTTCAGACCAACCTGTCACTGCTGGATTTACAATAGGAAAACTGCCTAGTTGCTTCTAGCAGTAACTATGAATGTGTCGGAACAAATGATTTCTGCACTGGAACTGCTTAAAATTCAAGTAGAATTTTCAGAAACAAATCACATCTAACAGGGATCAGAGCTCCTACCAAGTATAGTATGCCTAGCAATTCCATCCCTAAGACTGTGTTTTAATGAATGGCTTCTGGAAGTATATGTATTGGATGTAGCTGTAATATTATACAATTCCACCATCTCCTGTATCATTTTAACCAGAAAAGGCTGTATTTCCCTCTTCATGATGCCAGCCTCTGCTGTTCAACTCTCAAATAACTATTTGAGGGATAGTTTAGCTTTAAAGGCAACATTTGCATAAATGGTTGATTGTTTTGTACATATGACATGACTGTGCATTTCAAAAGAACTTTATGAAGCAAAATAATCTGATGGTTGTAGGTTTTTGCTTTTATGCAAAGATCTGGGAGCAAATTGATCACACACTAAAACAAGTCACGTTTATAATCATAGGTGAGTGGAACACAAAAGCAAGAGACAAAGCAGAACCAAATGTTACTGAAAAATGTGGTCTAGTGTCAGAAATGAAGCAGTAGAATGACTCATAGAGTTCTACAAAGCCAACTATCTGTTTATTGCAAATACATGTTTCAAACAATTGAACAGAAAACTGTACACATGAACCTCACCAGGTAGCCAATATAGAAATCAAATATGCTACATAATGGGAAGCAGAATATGGAGAAGCTGTACTCTTTCTGCCAGAACAGGACCAGGAGCAGATAATGTTGTTGATCATGAATTGTCAATATCCAGCATTAGAGTAAAGCTGAAAATGAGCACTAAAAGAATCCTAGTGCCAAACTATAATTTAAGCAACATTCCTGAAGAATTTTAAGTCCACAGAAGAGATCTGCATTACTAAACCCAATTGACCATGAACCAGAAGAATTGTGAATTTAAACCAGAGATATTATTAGGAAATAATGCAAAAAGGCAATTCTTGTAGTAAAAAGAAAAGAAAAACCTTGATGGATGATGGGTGAAACACAATGGGAATGGACAGGGAAGAAGCAAAAGTAAAAAGGGGCAAAATTGGGTCAGAGTCCTGAATACAGCTTTTCAGCAACTGTCACATAAAGAAAAAGAGAACTATTACAATAACCAGTGCAAAGAAATAGAGAACAACAAAAGGAGAAAAACAATAAGTCTTTTCCAGAAGATCAAAGAAATCAAAGGGAAATCTAAGCCTAGTTTAAGAATGCTGAAGAACCAACAGGGAAGTGCAGTATCTGACCAGGAGAAAACGAATAAAGTGTGGGAACAGTATGCTGAAGACTTCTACAGAAGAGATAAAAGGATGACAGCCTCTTTTGAAAAGGAATCCTGCGATGAAGAACCTGTAATTCTACAAAGTGAAGCTGCTCTGAAATCATAGTAAAGAAATACAGTAAATTACCAAGGGTAAATGGGATTTCGATAGAACTATTTCAAGGCACAGAGACTGAATTTGTAAAACTCCTAACAAGAATACACTAACAAATATGGAAAGCAAAACACAGACTGGAAATATTATATATATTCCATTTCCCAAGAAGGGAGATGCCGAGGAATTCAGTAGCTATAGGGCCATTGCTCCAATTTCCCATGCAAGTGAAGTGATGCTCAAGGTATTGCAACAAAAGGCTTTTGCCCTGTAAGGTGGGAGAAATGCCTGATGTGCCAGTTGGACTTCAAAAATGGAAGAAGCACTCAAGATCATATTGCAAATATCTGCTGGCTACTGGAGGATAAAGAATTTCAGAAGATCCGTCTATGCTTTATAGACTCCAGTAAAGCTTCTGATTGTGTAGATCATAAGAAACTATGAGTTATTCTGAAATAAATATGTGTGCCTCAGCACATGATTACCCTATGTATAGCCTGTACAGAACATGGAGAGACAGAATGGTTTCCTATAGACAAAAGTGTAAGACAAGGATATATTTTATTTGTTTATCTGTTCAGTCTGTATGCAGAATACATCATACCGAAATCTGGACTAGATTCACAGGAAGGAGGAGTGCAAATTGGTGGAAAAAACATCAATAATTTAAAATATGCTGGCAACACTATCTTATGGCAGAAAGCAGCAATGGCTTAAAATAACTTTGAGTGAAAGTGAAAGAAGAAAATGCCAAAATAGGACTGCAGTTCAACCTTAAGAAGGAGGAAAACCTGACTACAGAACTACACAACTTTAATGTTGACAATAAAGAAACTGGAATTGTTAAAAATTTTGTTTACCTTGGTTCAATCATCAATCCAAATGGAGACTGCAGCCAAGAAATCAGAAGACTGAGATGGAAGGGCAGCCATGAAGGAAACGGAAAAGATCAAGTTACTGGATGTGTTACTGCAGACCAAGACCAAGATGTCGGTGTGAAAACTGGACAGTAAAGAAAGGTGACAAGGGGGGAAATTGATTTGTTTCAAATATGGTGCTGAATGAGAGCACTGCAGATACCCTGGACTACCAGAAGGATGAACAAGTGGGTGCTGGATCAAATCAAGCCTGAACTATCCATGGAGGCAAAAATAATGAAAACGAGGCTGTCATACTTTGGGCATGAGAAGGCAAGATTCTCTGGAAAAACCAATACTGCCAGGGAATGCTGAAGATAGCAGGAAAAGAGAAAAACCAAATCAAAACAAAAAACAATTGTTTTATTTAAATTTAAATTGATTTTTAATTTAATTTACTTTGGAATATACTGTACACCTATTTATTAGCTCTGAAAACATTATGATGTGAATGGTGATGTATGTGTCATTAATTTAATTGAGTTGCTTATAGCACCTTATTTTAATCACATCATTATTTACATCTGAGTGCAACTTCAAAGATGTAAGCAGATTTACACAGTAAGAGGAGACACCACCACAGAGTGGACAGCTTGAAGTAAAACATATTAATGAGCTAGGAAACTGTTGTCACAGTGTACCAGGCAGACTAATCTGCTTTTCAGACCAGGTTTGCAACAGAGATTTCATTTATCCTTTCCCTGTTATGTTATGTGCAAAGGAAGTCTAAGGAACCAGCACACCTACCCAGGATGAGATTTCTTCCTTTACCACCAGCCAGATGTCTTTACTTAAAGAAGGCCAATGTGGCTACACTAATCCATGCAACTGTAATCTCAAGATTAGACTACTGTGATTCGTGCTATCCTTGAGGACAACTTGGAAGCAAGAACTGGTGCAATATGAGGCAGCTAGGATATCAGGTGCTTCCTGTTAAGATCATATGACAGCTATTTTTCAACAGCTGCATTTGGTTGCCAATGGTTTTCCAGGTTCAATTCCAAATGTTGGTTATCATCTTAAAAGTTCTACATTGCTTGGCAACCATATATTTATCAGACTGCCCTCTACCAGGTGCCAACTGCCAAAGCGGTCCAGCCTAGTGTACTGTATTCCAAGAAGATCCTTCCATGACATTGTCCCCATGCACTGGAATTCTTTTCCTGGACTCTGCAAAGTATAACATCTCTGAGGGGATTCAGAGGGAGATGTAAGACAGGGTCATTTCAGAGAGCCTTTGGAGGCTATTCACCAGTTACATGTGCATTTTATATGTTCATGTTTATGTTTTTCCTAGGTTTTATTGTATTCCATCATTTATATAGAATATTTTATTACAGTGGTGCCTCGCTTAACGAGTGCCCCGCTGAGTGATTAAATCGCTTAACGAGGGGCTCTGGGCCATCGCTGGAGCATTCGCTCAGCGATGGCCCCTATGCCTTTTTTTGCTTTGCGATATTCGCTAAGTGATTCGCTTAGCGAATATCGCATAACGAAGCGGGGGAGAACAGCTGATCGGCGGTTCCAAAATGGCCGCCAGAAGGTCCGCGCTGCATTTTCGTGCCCTGCCCTCACTTACCGAGGGCGCGAAAATGGCGGCGCTATGGAGGAACATCGCTTAACGGTGAGTTTTAAAGCCATAGGAACGCATTGAACGAAGTTCAATGCGTTTCTATGGCTTTTTAAATTCTGTTTAGCGATGTTTCGCTATAGCGAAGGTTAATCCGGAACGGATTAACCTTGCTATGCGAGGCACCACTGTATATGCATTGTTATTGTGTTTTGTGCCACTCTAGGTCACTTTGGAGAGAAGAAAGATGTATGAATTAGTAAAATTTTAAAAAGCTCTTCCTCTCAAGGTATTGAAATGAAATTTTGATCACTTCTAGATTGCTTCTGCCCTTGGAACAAGAATCTTGTGGGAGAAGATACTCCGTAAATGGCCTTACATTCTTGGAAAAGAAAATCCATTCAACAGGGAGATTGCATCAGTCTTCAAAGATCAAGGAGGACACTGATTTCAAATAGGAATAGCAAATCTTTATTTCCTATCCATGGTCACATTCTCTTGGAGGTAATTTATCAAGGGCCACAAACTGGCAAAAGTATTAAAATTCACTTGCAAATTCCCACCGCTCTCTCTCTTTTGTAATAATAATATTTGCTTGCTGTCATGTCAATTCAGAGTTATGATGACTCTTTTCAGAGTTTTCTAGGTAAAGAATATACATAAGTGGTTTACCTTTCCCTTCTTCTGGGGGTGCCCTGGGACTATTCAGCTTGCCCATGACTACATAGATAAAGGTTCCCCTTGACATTTTTAGTCCAGTTGTGTCTGACTCTAGGGGACGGTGCTCATCCCTTTTTTCAAGCCGTAGAGCCAGCGCTTGTCCGTAGACAGTTTCCGTGGTCACATAGCCAGCATGACTAGGGAATGCCATTTTACCTTCCCACTGAGATGGTATCTATTTATCTACTCACATTTGCATGCTTTCGAACTGCTAGGTTGGCGAGGAGCTGGGACAAAGCGACGGGAACTCACTCCGTCGTGTGGATTCAATCCTATGACTGCTGATCTGATCCTGCAGCACAGGCTTCTGCTGTTTAGCCCACAGCAGCAGCACGTCCCTCTGCGCCACCATGACTACAAAGGCTAGCTCTTTTCCTTGGAGACACAGTGAGGAATCAAGCTCCATAGCCAGATACCTAAACCACTGAACTATCCTGAAGCATTATTTGTCTTCAGACTATAAAACCATACTTTTTTTTTACTACAGGCAAATTAAAAGATTTGCCTAATTTATTTTGAGAGAAAATGCATGCTGCTGTGTAATTTTAATCTGAAAACTGGCTATCTGGTGTCTAGCACTGAAACTACTGTATGTCAAGTATAGAGAGACTTTGGGTCTTCTCTCAGATAAAGTTTAAAAAATAATTTTTTTGAGGTGAAGCTTTATCAGAAAAATATTGTTTCAGAATTTTGCTGAAAGAAAACAATCTTAATGGGTGGGGCAATACTGGACCAAAATCAGCCAGCATGAAACTTTGTTTTCTCATGCGTCTCACTGGGAATTAAGGATTTACTTAACTCTCAGACATGGAAGTCAATGAGACTTAGATATTATTCAGAAGCATTAAGCACCTCCTTTTTTAAACTAGAGTACTGGTTCCTAGGTACCTTATCATTTGTTTTAAATATATATTTTGTTTTGTACTCAAAACAAAAGGCACTGAAGCTGTAGCCCACCCATTTAATTAGTGTTCGAGGTTGTATTTGGAAAAGGGATGAACAAGCAATTACTGTATTTTTCGCTCCATAAGACACACTTTCTCCCCCAAATTGTGGGGGGGAGAAAGTATTGCGTCTTATGGAGTGAATACAGTAAAAAAGGGTTCAACCACTACCACCACCACCCAGAAGCCTCCCACTGCCATGCTGGGAGGCCTCTGAACTGGCACTAGAGACTGCTTGCTATTTGGACCTCACCATTCTGCACTGTTGGCTTTCCAATATCTGCTTCCTGGAGCCCACCTGGAAAACCAACAAGGCCAACAGGCTTATGGCAGCAGTCAATGAAAACAGCCAAGGACCAAACAAGAAAGAGTGATTCTAGAAAAACCAGGGGAAACCACAAACACAGTCCCCCACTTAGGCAGTTGATTTTCCCACATTTGGGGAAATCACAGAGGTCAGCACATCCAAAGTGCAATAGATGAGCCTCACCCTGGGAAAACCACTTTGATGATCATGGTATCTCCCCTGCCAGGTATGAGTTGGAATGGCCCCTGAACCTCCTGCCCCTTTCTGTGCCCTGTCCCCCAAAGGCATGGTGACCCCCCGGCTGCACCTCCTGATCAGAACAGGGCTGCACAGCCCCAGTCCCAAAAGAGGCCAAGGGAGCTACTCAGTGTTTTTGGGTGCCCCACAGGACCCTCATCAGGGGCTGGATGTTCCTCCCACAATCCTCCAGTGCACAGATATTAGCATACCTAATATGCAGGGAAGGCAGGGAAAGCGGGGAAATTCAAACATTTAGTTAGTGAAGAGGCTGCTTGTCTGCTTCCTTGCTAGTCCAAGCAGTTAGAGAGCAGGGAGAGAGACCTGGAACTGCCTGGTATTGTCATTGTAAAATGTGAAATTTAGTTTAAAAGCTGTTTGTTTGGGGTTAGTGCTTGGCTGAAAAGGTGCTCCGTTTGAGTTGAAACCTGCTTGTGTAGAAACGTGCATACCAGTACTTGCTTTAAAAGCTGTGTGGGAAGCCGTTCAGACCAGCGCCAATCAGCTATTAGGGGAGAGGGGAGGGGAAAGGAGCAGGAGCGGAGAAGAGCACAAAATGGCTGCCGGCTTCCTGCTGGCTTTTAGCTGTTTGGGGCTCTTTTTTTGCTGTTCTGGGGTCTACCAAGGCACTGTGAAGAGCCAGGCTCAGTCTACAGTACCTGGTAAGTGACTTTCTTTTAAGTTTTTTAAAGTTTCTGACCTCCCCCCCCCATAAAAATGCATTAATTAATTTTCAATGCATTTCTATGGGAAATTTGGATTCAACTTGCAAACTTTTCAACTAGTTCTGGGCATCTAATAGAGAATGTATTTCCAAAGGGTGTTGCAGCAAGGAAACTAACTGTGCCGCGTGACTTCTAACTGGATTACAGTACCTGCTTCCTGAATTCAGCTAGTATAGCTTGTATTCAGTTTTTTGGCTCGTCAAGAACATTGTTCATGGCTTTGTGTGGCCTAACCTGTTGTGCCTTGCATGCTATAAATGTTCAATTATGTCAGAAAATGGAGATTTGGTCTTATGCTGAGCATGTGCTACTGCTGGTGAATGGGATCAGGTTAAGCTTTGTGTTGCTGTTCTTTTGCATAACCTAAAGTAAATAAGGAAAACCAGCTGTTAAATAGTTTAATTCCACTATTTATCCTCCACGCAACTAAAAGGGACCTCTCAATGCAGTGCCAAATCAGACAAACCATTTCTAACTTAATATAGGCTTGAGCTGTAGCTGGGCAGAGTTGCACAACAATCTTATCTGTTATTGAGACATTTCTATAAGCATAGGGAGGAGGTGGATGAAAGGAAATGTAAAATATAGGTAGAGTGGTATAGGTCTTATCACTGGCTGATAATGGTTTATATGTACTTGAATTAAATTTATGGTACACAAATTTATGGTACATAAACTAGAGTACACAAAGCTTTAAGTCTCTCCATTTGTTAATGACAGTGGTGATGGTTCTTAATGCCACTGTTCACTTTACATGGTTCAAATGTTATTCTGTTATAGTTTATTAAATATTTTATTACACTATTTGGTTCAGAATATATTTTCCCTGTTTTCCTCCTCTAAAAATTATGTGTGTCTTAAGATCCGGTGCGTCTTATGGAGCGAAAAATACGGTGACTGTACACCATTGTAGGCCTCAGCGCAGACTGAGGTATCCACTGAAGGACAGAGTATATGAATCCCAATTGTGTTAGTGGTTTTTCCTTCTAAAATAAAAAGTAGTGTTTGGCCAGGGAGCTGGAATATATACAACATTCATTTCCAGTGTCCCTCCCTGTATTTTCTGACACAAAGGGGTGGGCTCGGGCTTCAGGGTCTTTTGTTCTGAGTACAAAACAAAATATCATGCTTCACATGGATCAAAACAATTTATTAAACTCAAATATATGGTGAAGATTAATCCACAGGCCATCTTGTACAGGGAAAAGAGCAAGTTAATGGCATTACATGGGAAACTCTACTCCAGTATTGTTGTTGTTGTTGTTGTTTAGTCATTAAATCATGTCCGACTCTTCGTGACCCCATGGACCAGAGCACGCCAGGCCCTCCTGTCTTCCACTGCCTCCTGGAGTTGGGTCAAATTCATTTGGTAGCTTCAATGACACTGTCCAACCATCTCATCCTCTGTCGTCCCCTTCTCCTCCTGCCTTCATACTTTCCTAACATCAGGGTCTTTTCCAGGGAGTCTTCTCTTCTCATGAGAAGGCCAAAGTATTGGAGCCTCAGCTTCAAGATCTGTCCTTCCAGTGAGCACTCAGGCTTGATTTCCTTTAGAATGGATAAGTTTGTTCTCCTTGCAGTCCAGGGGACTCTCAAGAGCCTCCTCCAGCACCACAATTCAAAATGAAAAAAGATCTACAAGAGCAATGGTATTAATACCCCCTACAGCAATGTTACTATTGTAGATACAAAATTGTGGTCTATACGAAAGACTCAAAGTAATATTCCGATCTTTGCAAAATACACTATTAAAAGCAATGTTCCCTCTAAGCTGTGTAGCCTTGCGCCTCTAAAACACTGGATTGGGGCTGCGCAACCAAGTCAGAATTGGTGCCCATTTGTTTTCAGTCATAGCTGGAACCCCGCGCACATGAGGCTCCCACCCCACACTAGCAAAAAATTAGAGGGAACATTGATTAAAAGTCTAAAGTATTGGTGAAGGCACCACACATCTTCTTATTTGGCAACACAATGTATCTTTCACTAACTAGTGTTATGTCCTGAAATCTGAGCAGTCCCCAGGCTGCAGGAACAAAGGACCAGAATACACATAACTGACTAGATCAGCAAATATAGCTTAGCTTAGCCAAGCAGTGCATGTAGAGTTGAAAAGGTAATGGCAAGTGGAAGAATGGCCATATCCAGCCAGCACTTCCACTTATATGGTCAGCAGGCAGAGCGAAATGAAGTCTGCTCCACTCTGCTCCACCAATCCTGCTTCCCCTGATGGCAAATGGACAGTGGAAAGACATCACAATGGCAGGCCTCCCGGCATCATTAGCACCATACATGGGACCATGTGGGGCTTGCCATGCTACATCAGTTCAACCAAGCAGCCATACTCCTAGCCCAAGCCTCCCACTCCAGGCACCATCAGGTGACTAAGGTAAGTCTGGTCCCCATGTTTTCCTTGTCATCTTCTCTCTGGGGCTAAATGGTAGGTAGCTTAAAAGTGTTGGGCCAAGCACAGAGCTCTCTGTTCATTGGTCAAGTCTGATGATAATTGCAATTTGTCAGGTTTATTGAGCCCAGTGGATGCTAAAATGTAAACAAGCAAACCTGTAGTTCAGTGCACTGTGAGACATGCTTTTGTAGTATTTACTGTCTTCTTTTGAATCTGGAGATTCTATTCATCGATAATCAGTCCTCCAAAAACTAATAAGAAGTTGCAATAGCATTATAGTGATACATAAATAAATCAAACAGATGTTATACAACACAGTAAGATTGAATTGACAGGTTACCCACCTGTAATAGTAGTTCTTAGAGTGGACTTCTGTGATTCACACCCTGGGTGATCCGCACCTGCGTGGTGCCTCATCGGAAAGTTCTAGAGCTTCTGCAGTAGCAAAAAACCCACATTAGAATACGGCCCCTCCCCTTCATATAAGTACCTTGGTGCCAAGGCTCCCCATTCAGTTCTGTCAACTGCCACTACATTAAGCAGAATGGCATGACAGTGGGGAGGACAGGCAGGATGTATGAATCACAGAGCTCCACTCAAAGAACTACAATCACAGGTGGGTAACCTGTCATTCTTTGTGGCTTCTGTGAATCACACCCTGGATGACTAAAAAGCGGTCTTACCCAGAGACAGGGTGTCACGTCAAGGTAGATGCTAGAACAGCACATTCAAAGGCCACATCAGACTTCTGCTGGAGATCAAGTTATAATGCTGGATGAAAGTGGATAGCTGTGCCCAGGTGGCAGAGGCGCAGATGTCTGGAAGAGATACACCATGTAGGAATGCCATAGAGGTTGCCACTGCTCTGGTGAAGTGAGGGCGAATCACCTTCAGGACTGGTTTGCATGCCAGCTGATATGTGAGGTGAATGGTTGAAGTGACCCATCTGGATATAGTTTGAGACGTCACCTGGTGACCTTTAGTAGGTGGTTGGTGACTTGTGAAAAGTCGAGGTGAACGCCTGAAAGGTTGGGTGCATTGGACGTAAAAGGCAAGGGCTCGCATAACGTCTAAAGTATGGAGGATTCTTTCTTCAGTTGTGGATGATGACAAGAAGAAGGAAGGAAGGATAAACAGCTGAAAGAGATGGAATTGACATACTTTGGGGAGGAAAGAAATATCCATGGATAGTTTGACTTCATCCAGAAAAAACTGTAAATAAGGATAGTCATGACGTAAGGCTGCTGAATCACTAGCTCATTGAGCTGAGGTGATGGCAACGAGGAAAACTGTTTTAAAGGTAAGTAGCCGTAAATCAGTTGAAGCTAAAGGTTCAAAAGCAGATATAGTAAGTTGTCGCAGTACTAGTGTTAGTGACCATTTGCAGGGAAGTATCAGGGTATCAGGGCAGATATGAGATAGACCTTTAAGAAAACGTTTCAATGTTGGATACTTGAAGAAATCAGCTGCCGGAGAGTTAGGGGGCTGATAAGAAACTATGGCAGAGAGGTAAACTCTCAAGGAAGAGAGGGAAAGGCCGCTAGACTTGAGATGAAGCGAAAAACCCAAGTGGTGGGTTAATAGAAGGCAATGAAAAAGCTTCAGTGAAAAATTTGAATCTGTTCCATTTATACAGGTAAGCCTTTCTAGCAGAGGGCTTCTTTGATTGGCAGAAGACGTTCATTAGCAAGGCGGAATCCTCCATGCTGCCAGGCGCATAACTGGTAAGTCTGGTTGGAGTACTGCTTGAGGAGTTGCGGCAGGCAAGGAAGGTGGTGAATGTCTGATGAGAGATTGTGAAGGACTGGAAACCAGGGTTGTCTCGGCCACCAAGGGCTATAACAATGGCATCAGGTTTGTCTTGTTGTAGGCGAACCACAACCTTGTGGAGAAGTGGAAATGGCGGAAAAAGGTAAGTGAGGGTCTTGGGCCATTGGCCAATGGATGCATCTCCTTGGGAGTGTTTGACAATGCCGGCTTGGGAGCAGTATTGTTTGCACTTCCGATTCACATCAGAGATGAAGAGGTCGAGAGTTGGTTTGCCCCATCATTCGCATGGGCAAAGAAAAACTGACTGGTCTAACTCTCATTCATGAGCTTGAAAGTTTGTGTGGCTGAGTAGATCGGCCAAGTCGTTGTTATGGCTGGCAATGTGTAAAGCTGTGAGGCAGATATGATGTGCTAGGCACCACTCCCAGAGGTCGACTGCTAAATAGAGGAGACTTGGAGAGTGAGTACCACCTTCTTTCAGAATATAGTACATCGCCGTGGTGTTGTCGGTGGCAATTTGTACCATCTTGCGAGCAAGGAGATTTCTGAAAGCTTTGCAAGCTTTTATAACTGCCAACAGCTCTAATTCACTGATGTGGAGCAATTTCTCTCTGGAAGACCACAATGTGGATTTTGAGAGATTTGCAGTGAGCTCCCCAACCTGTGAGGCTGGCATCGGTGGTGACCTGTATTTGTAGTTGTGGTTGTCGGAACGGCTGTCCAATGGATAGATTGGGAAGAAAATGCCACCACTGAAGTTGGGGGGTGAATTCTGTGGTGTGAGGAGGGTCTTTGAGCGGGTCGAAGAGGGCAAGAAACCACGACTGAAGAGATCTCATCTTGAGACCTACGTGCTGCACTACTGAAGTCATAGAGGCCATGGTGTACACATTGCACAGTCAAGGCGGGTACCATAGCCTGAGGGGTAAAAACATGAAGTAATGTGATGAGATTTTCTCTCTTGTCTGGAGAAAGAAAGGTGAGAGCTTGTGTGGAATCTATGCATGTGCCTATATAATGAATAATCTTTGTAGGTTTCAAATTTGATTTTTGTTCGTTGACAGCGAGACTGAGATCGTGAAGGAGAGTAAGGGTGAAGTGAGTGTCTCGTTGGGCCTTGCAATGGGAATGAGCTACGAGGAGCTCATATCATCAATATATGGAAATATGAGAATTTTTTGCAACCTGAGGTAAGCAGCAACCGGTGCCACGCACTTGGTGAATACTCTTGGAGCTGTTGCAAGGCCTAAAGGAAGCCTTTTGAATTGGTAGGCTTGTGATCCTAGTTGGAATTGAAGGAATTTTCTGTGTGAAGGATGTATGGAAATACGGAAATATATATCTTTGAGATCTATGACTGTGAACCAGTCATTTTTGCGGAGTAAAGGGATAACTGATTCGAGGGTAACCATACAGAATTTTGTGGTAATGATGTATTTTTTAACTCTCGTAGGTCTAAGATAGGGCGAAGACCTTCGTCCTTTTTGAGTGTGGTGAAATAGTGAGAGAAAAACCCTTTGTTGTGTTGTGAGATGGGTTGTATGGCATCTTTGAGGATTAAATTTATTTCGTCCTGTAGTGTTGGAGATGGTAGAGTGATGATGTGTGTTGCCAAAGGAAGTTGGAAGAAACAGATGCAATAGCTGTCAAGGATAATGGAGAGTACCCAGGCATCTGTAGTGATGTATTCCCAGACAGGTATGTGTTTCCAGAGGGCAGGATGGGTGGAGTGGTGTGCGACCTCAGTCATGGAAGTGTCAAAAGTGATGTCTGGGCTTATGGTCGTTGTGCCTAGTAATGGGTTGTTGGTGGGGTTTATTTCTTTGATTTCTGAATTAGGGTGTATAAGATGTTTGTTTTGGAGGAGCACATTGGAATTTTTGATATGAGTTCTATGGTTATCTCCATTGATTTTGATGGGGGCATTGTTGCTAAGATGGATAAACTCCCCAACATCTAGCTGCTGATCTTTTCTTTTGCACGTTTTCCAAAATATCATCAGTTTCAGCATTAAAGAAGCCTGCCCCGTCAAATGGAAGGCCTTCAATACATGTGCAGGCATCTTCAGCCAGGCCAGCTGTCCTTATTCAAGAAAAATTCCATAAGGCTACTGAAGTAGCCATTGACTTTGCTGTGGCATCTACCGTGTGCCTAGCAGAAAGCATCTGTTGTTTGGCAAAGGAAAGAGCTTCTTGTTGAAAGGTTTGGGCAAGTACTTTTTATCTTCTGGTAAAGATTCAACAAAGGTTGACATATTGTCCCAAAGGAAACGTTAATATGTACCCACGGCTCCCTGGTAGTTAGTGACACACATGGTGAAAGCTGCTGACGAATAAAACCATCTTCCCATTGAGTCAATCCTACTTTCTTTATTTGGTGGTGTGAGGGTTTGCCGATGTTGAGATCTGGATTGTGAGGTTTCGACAAAAATAGAGTTTGGAGCTGGTTCTTTTTGAAGAAAAGAGCTCCAGGATCATGGACTCTGTCGTAGTTATTTTAGACATGGTATGAGAAGAGGCTGGTTTTGTCCAGGATCATTGAGCAATGCTGAGTAGAGACAGAAGCATCAAGATCTGTACTGGAGTAGTTGTATCTTTAGAGATTGGGTCATATAGATGATCGGCCGGTTCTGTTGAAGGATGGTGGATTCGGAGATTGAGAAACTTAGCCATACGGATCATAAGGTTGGCGTAAGTTTGGAAGTCTTCCACCCATGATGGTGGGTCTGCATCAACCAGATCAGAGTCCAGTGAAGTAAATAATACTGACAGTATCTGAGGTCTGAATCCATGATTGGAATAATCAGGATCGCGTTGGGAGTCGATGGATTGTTGATCAACTTTGGTGTCAATAAGTTGAGTGTCATAGTATTGACGTTTGTGGCTCGATGTCCATGTCCATGGGCATTTGTTGGTGTTGAGGATTTTCGATATCGAGATATGTCATCCGAGTGTCCATGGATGTTGTCTGATATGGTTGAATTTCAATGTCAAACTCGTGGTCATAGTGACGTCGAGTTTGATGGCTTGGTTCTATCAGGCAATGGAAATTGTGCATCGATAGAGGGACAGAACAAGTGTCCATGGACCAGAATAGATATCGAGGATCATCGATATCAGAGCCTGTGTCTCAGTGATGTCGAAATGGAGGTTGTTGACGAGCTGGTAAAACAGCGATATAGATGCTGGAGATGCCGAGCGAGAGCAATGATTTTCCTCATCTGAATTAGTGGGAAAATATCGAGAAGCTGGAGCTGTAAAAGCCTCGCTTGGACAAGAAAATTGCTGGACCATCCTGTGTCTTTTAGGTGCCAGGTAGGGAGCAGGTTGGAAATGTGGGTCATGGTGATATGGCCGTTTCAACACCTGTCGAGATCGAGGCCCGCCATGAGAAGGTATGGCTGAGCTGGATAGAGCAACTGGCTGATTGGCAGTTGCAGTTTGTCCAGTCAAGTGCTGACTGGGGCAAATGGTGATCCAGTGAGAGTGCTGAATGCGGGTCTCAGCCATGCGTGAAAGAGACGGCTCCAGGGACTGTTGGGGCCAATGACTCTGAGGCGGTCATGGTGAACAATCAGATGTTACCAAATAAGGTATGGTCTCTAGTTGTTGTTCACCCTGTCAGGTGAAGCAACTATGGAAGGGTTGCTTGAAAGAACAGAGTATTAAGTACTGGAGGGAAAATATATTAATCAATCAGCTCTGTCATCCCATTCTGGTGATTGGGAGCAGGGTTGATGAGAGGGAATTCCATCATTGTCAGAAGGTGAACCAATAGAGATTGATTTGGTGGTTTGTTGAGGCTGCCGAGAAATGACTGCAGCTTTAGATTTATGCTGTTTTGGTCTTTTAGGCAGAGAAGATTCCGGAACCAAAGAGGTATCGGTGTACATTTGACGTTTAGTGGAGGGCTTCGATATTGAGGATTTGTGTATCAAGCACTTCAATTTATGGGTATTTGAAGTTTTAGACAAAGTGTATGGAGCGTCAGAGTGGGATGGTGTGGTCGATGGACGTTGTTTTGAGGCTTCAGAAAGAGCCTTCTCCATTGCTTTGGTTTTTGAGGTGGCCTTAAAAGTAGGCTGGGTCATTTTGGTTGGTTGAAGGGATTGTTCCTAAATACAGAGTTTTAATCTGGATAAGAGAGAATGGAGGACTCCGTGCTTGAAGTTCTTACAATGCTGGCAGGAGGATGTCGGGTGTGCCTCTCCCAAGCAAAAAAGATACTTGGTGTGTCCATTGGAGAGTGGTATTTTGTTATCACAGATCACACAGTGTTGAAATGGGCCCAAAGGCGCCATGAAAAAATAAGTTGAGGAGAAAAAACTATGATTGCGGGGGGGGTGTGTGTGCTGCGGCCAGAGACCAAGTGAAGTCGAAAAGAAGAAATCTCTGATGATAATGAATTTGATCTAAACCTTTAAAGGAAAAAAGATTGATAACAGGAAGGAATCAAGTATAAACTCTCTTTCTCTTTTACTCACAGAAGCAGAACTATGAGGCTCTCAATGCGGCAATTGAAAGAAAACTGAAAGGGGAGCCTTGGCACCAAGGTATTTATACGAGGGGGGAGGGGCCTTATTCTAATGTGTTTTTTGCTACCTCAGAAGCTCTAGAACTTTCCGATGAGGCTCCGTGCAGGCGTGGATCACCCAGAGTGTGATTCACAGAGGCCACAAAGAAGAACAAAGAGTAATTATGGATCTGCTTTGCATTATGATAGCTGCAATAAAGTTTGAGGAAAGGCCTCTATATTGTACCATTTCAGGGAACAACAAAATGGAAACAGCTTCTATTATTCAGGGTGTTATTAAATCACAAATTTAGGTGAATTTTAGCACTGCACTTACTTTTTGCTTTTCATCATCTGAATATATCAAGAGGTACAATTTCCAGAAAGAGTACATCAATACCAATGTCAAGCCCCAAAGCTACTAACATCTTCAAATATCATCTGGGGAGACAAAAACAATATCCTCTCATGTGCAAGCTGTTTTAGTAAGCTGTTTTTATAACCAGTGCATTTAACAGCTGAGAATATTTATATTTTCTATCTTTTTTCTTTTGAACAAAGGCCAACCTATAACAGGTCATGAAGAGTTGGACACGACTAAACGATGATAACAGAGTTGTAATATCGCGATCCAGCCTATCTCTAGGATGTCTGGAGTTTTACTGCAGCATATCTGGAATCTTTGTGGTAACATTCTAATAAAACCCATTTAATAAAAGTGATCAGTGCACAATGCTAAGCATTGCAGTTTTTCTTTAATCTTGGGACTGTCAGTGCCACCTGCTGGACTCACTAACCAGTCAGCTAAACTTCACAGCAGTCATCACAATACAGTAATTCTGATGACTTTTGAAATTGGTGTAGGCCTGCTTTATCAGACAAAATATAGCCAGATAATGTGACTGGGTCTACCATCTTCACACGTTTAAAAAACCCCAGCTTTTTAAAGTCCTGTGTGGATCTGCCATATTTAGTCTTTCGCAAGAACAAGGTGCTCCTTCATCCACATGTATGTTTTCAATGCAAAGTTGTCTCTGAGTTTCACCTAAATCAGGACATCATATTACCTGCCTTCTTCCTGGAACAAGGCAACATTGAGAAATCTCTACATGCACTGGACATTCACAGGGCACTAGCCTTCTACATCCAAGAACCAAATCATGGAGAAAATCTAGGGAGGAATCAAAAAGGACTGCAAGTTTCTCCACAAGTTTCTCCACAAAGACTGTCAAAATAGATCATAGGTATAACATTTACCTATGAACTACAACCCAGTGTCCCCTTCTGCCAATCAGAGGACACCCACTGAGATCTGTTACTACTTCCACGGCCGTCCAGAAGAGTGTACTCATAGAGTAGACCTTTGGTCTAGATGGACAGGGTAGATGTCTAATAAAATAAATAAATAAATTCCAGACATCTGTCATGCAGTGATGTGGCCCCAACTGTCTACCTTCATGTGACACTACAGAGTTGATGCCAACTCTCAGAGAGATACCAGATTTGGCACAGCCTTATTACCTTCAGTGCTCCAGTAACATCTACCCATCATCTAAAGGTAAGTTTGCTATTCCCTCATTAGAGTAAGTTCACAGAGACCATGAAAGAGAAGGACAGGTTATTTACCATTACTGTAGTTCTTCAAGTGATCATCTGTGAACTCACACATACTGTACCACATGCCTCTTCTCTAGAGGTTCTGCTAAATGTCAGCAACAAAGGAACTGAATTAAAAGAAGGAAAGCTGATGAAAATGCAGAGTACAACAGGTGGGATCTCTGCCAAAATGCTGCTCAGCTATATAAGTTTCCTGAACATCTCTGCAAAGGCACAATAGAACCCTTTGGTGTAAGTTCACAGATGACCACTTGAAGAACTACAGTTACGGTAGATAACATATCCTTTTTTGTAACAAAAGTAGGATGTTGTTAATAATAACAATGATAATAACTGCCACAACTACAGGTACAGCTACTACCACCACCTAGCAATCAGATCTCCTGAACTTTAATATTACTAATTGTCTATTTCACTTCAGATTCTTATATTGTATTCAAGTTCTTTCAAATACTTCCAATATGTGAATAGGCTGCAATTTTTTTGTTCTTTGCAGGCCAAAATTCAGTACAAATTTCTAGCAGACTAACCTAATGGTATGTCATGGGACAGTGCTACCTATGAATGAACATGTATACAAAATCAGAGAGAAGGCTTCTAGTTTATCCAGCTTTCCATGCACAGGGGAACTCTGGGACAGAAAAACTTGTAAATACGTAGGTGCTGCCTTCCATGTGCATTCTGAAACCATGTGGTCATAAGGAAAATTGCACTATGTGTTTCTTCCTTCCTGAGCTACCTTTTGAGGTTGTTGTAAAGATTATTAAACAATAATGACAGCAGCAACATAGAGATCTCTGATTTGAATGAAGTCAGGGGAAAAAACTCAGTCACAGGGAAGCCTTCCAGCAACTTAGGAATCACATGACTCCCAGCATCTTTTTTTACATGGTGAACAGCAAAACCTGTATCATGTGGATTCTTCTTCTGAGCAAGGCTGTTAATGATAGGATCTTCTGGAGGTCTATGTTCATAGGGTCTCCATAAGTTCAAAGCAGCTTGATAATACTTTAAAACAACACATGCTGAACATGTAGTGCACATTTGCTTTTCTTCTTCCTTTGAGGTCAGTATTAAAGTTTCCCACCATGTCAAGTTCTTTTGACACATATAAAAATATGGTCTTTTCTGTAGTGAAATGTGTTTTCTGATTACTATTATTTTCCATCATTGCCCTAAATTAAAACTTCCTATACCACCTTTCTGCCCATATGTACTCCAAGTTCTTTCATCCTATTGCTAAATCCTACCCCAATTCTGGAATTCTTTGAGAGTATTCCTTATTTTGGTCACATAATTATTTGTTTGGGCAGTAGATGTGACTCCTGTTGTAAATTCTTCAATTTTTGCTTATTATGCATTTATTACCATAGTCCATTCCTGACTCTCAAGTTGTAGTTGTTCTGTTGTGTCCAACACTGAATCTGCTTCAATGTTTGCCCCTTTCTGAATCCTCTAGGATGTTTTGTGAAGATTTAAAGGTTAAATATGCATCCAGATGTTTTCCCTTTGATGTTGCAGTGGTCTGATATATTTCTTCCTTATGCCTCTATATTTGCTATGTTTGCGCATGTCTTTATGTTTTCTTTTTGGTTTTTCCCTTTGTTAGATTTAATTTTGCTATGACAGAGGAGATTCTGGGTTAAGTAGCTATCTTGGTTCCTGGTTGGTTCTCTCTCCAGAGTAGTGGTTCCTTGTTATAACTTTTTGTCTTTTTAACTTTTATTGAAAGTTATTTAGTTGGGCAATAACAAGTACTTTTCTTGGGGCAAGAAATCAACTGTGTACCCATGTTGGTGATTCAGAGTGGGCTAGCCAATGTTGAGGACAGAGACCTTGTTTTGCCCCTACTAAAACAGTATCTTTTAAAATCCTACACTGTATTCAAAGAATTCTCATGAGAAGACAAGACTCCCTGGAAAATACCCTGATGTTGGGAAAGTGTGAAGACAAGAGGAGAAGGGGATGCCAGAGGAGGAGATGGTTGGACAGTGTCATCGAAGCTACCAACATGAATTTGACCCAGCTCTGGGAGGCAGTGGAAGACAGGAGAGCCTGGCATGCTCTGGTCCATGGGGTCACAAAGAGTGAGACATGACTAAGTGACTAAACAACAACATTCACAGAATGAATCCTGCTCATGTTAGTTGTTCTTACTTGGAGCTTGACTACATGTCACAATACTCCTCTTTTTGTATCAGGTTTGACACACTTGACAGTGAATTAATAATCTCCAGTTACAAAAAGTATGCCTTTTTTTTTTTGGCCAGGAAGTGAGTTTTCTTAAACCCCTACGTAGGAGTTATTTTAAATCAATTCTGGTCACACTTTTTTTTTTAAAAAAAACTTATTTTAGTCTGTGCTGAAAGTGTGGGTTTTTTGCTGAGTTTCGGGTGCCAAGTCCAATGGTTGATTTCTTTTCTCCCCATCTGCTTCTATTTTATCATTGCATCATTGTGCCAGTTCAAAACTTATATTTAAAAAGTAAATATTAAAAAAGGCGATTTAGACCAGTGATAAATAATTCTCTACTCAAAACACAAAATAACACAATGGCTGTACAGAACTATTATGCCTTTGGATATGATGTGGACTGTGTTGTAGGTTGTTGAATAAAAGTTGCTCAGGCATCAGCTGTCTCAGGCAAGCTCAGCTTCAAGAAATGCACAAGAAGTGAAGAATTAAATTCCTGATACTGAGGAAAAAATGGGACCCAGAGGATATGACAAAGCTTACAACCAGACTAAAAGTTATTCCATGAGGATGCATATACGGACACAAAACTCATGTGATGCTAAATAAAATTTTAAAACCTCAAACCAGCTCCCAATTTAATTCAACAGTGAATTAAATAATTCATTCCCTCAAATAAACAGTAAAAACAGCCATATTATTCTACACACACAAAAATTGCTGTTTCTGTTTTTTCCCTATCTACAGTCACTCTTGGAACAAGGGATGACTGCTTTGTGTGCCCAATCAAGTAATATTCTGGCAAATTTTTATCTGGATACAAGCAAGAGTGAACAAACTCTGAGGACCAATTTTGCCCCCTGAGCACTAGCTATGTATTCTCTTCCCAACAAGTTCCCATGCCTTGCTTTAGGAGAGAATTGCTGCTCCTTGAAGCTTCCCTTTTGACACACTAGATAAAATCTTGTGGCTAGGTTGAAGCCCCTATGTGTATATAACTTTAAATAAAGCAAGTTTATTTGTGTATAGCTGTAGCCATTACAAAAGAAGTTTGAAAAGGATAAAACATCAAATATAATATACAAATAAAATCATCTAAAAACATTATCATGTGAAACAGTTCAATCCTCAGTTACAGCATGATCATTATAACTACAGAACTTCCTTCTTAAAACCATTGCAAAGTCTTTTGAGAAACGTATGGCACCTTATCTCCCCAATAGAAAATTTATCAAATATGCACCAGATCTATCAAATGTGAGACCTAACTCTTAGAACAAAGCTACTCTCTGATCTTTATAGATTGGGCAGTCAAATAAATAGTGGGTTATTCAACTGCATTAGTTCCACATGGGCAAACTCTTTCCTCCAAGGGGATCTATTGGTAACATCCTTCAACCACTGCAGAACTCATAGACTGACAATGTAACACCGTAAAAGTGTTTCTCCATTTAAAATGTGATGTACAGTGGTGCCTCGCTTAACGACGATAATCCATTCCAGGAAAATCACCGTTGAGCGACAACATCGTAAAGCAAAAAACCCCATTGAAACCCCTTCAGTGTGTTCCAATGGGGTCAAAACTCACCGTCCAGCGAAGATCCTCCATAGGGCAGCCGTTTTTGCTGCCTGTCTTGTGAGGAATCCATCTCAGAAAACAGCGGGGAGCCATTTTGTTTACTCGGCAGCCATTTTGAAACCGCCGATCAGCTGTTTTAAAATCGTTGTTTTGTGAAGAATCAGTTCCCGAAGCAGGGAACTGATAATCGCAAAGTGAAAAACCCCATTTAGACCATAGCTAATGACACCCATCAACCAGTGACAGATCTCTTCTCCTTAGCACAACAATACACCCACAATAAGACACACTAATCACCCATCTACAGAAAAAGACAGCCATAAATACTGCACTCCCAGGCCAGCGACACCAGAGCACAGAGTGCTGTCCTCTGAAGATGCCGGCCAGAGACTGGCGAAACGTTAGGAAGAACAACCTTCAGAACACGGCCAAAGAACCTGAAAAACCCACAACAACCATTAGATCCCAGCCATGAAAGCCTTCGCGAATACCTGATAATTTTATTTATCAACCAAATACGACATCAAATGTACTGAAGTCAATGTAGCCAGCTCCAACTTTCAATGTGTTGAGATAGCTAACTTAGTCACCCATACTAATACTTCTCTGATATTTATTTTCCACCAAATAACTCAAAATATAATTTTGGTGACACCTGTGGAGATCTGGAGAAATTTATGCAACAACTTGAACTAATAAGTCATGGAGTATCTATATATAACTTTAAGACAACACACTGATCGGTAGGCAATCTCTTTGATATACAAATATTTTTTATTTGTGCTGAAAAGATCTTGTTCATATTTTAAAGTATCAAGAAAAAAACAAATATTGAAAGTGATAAGAGAAAAGATGAAGAAGAAGGGGAAAATATCAGTGTCTGTGAAGGCATAGCAGTTCAGTGAAAGTATTCTGTATGATACTTAAAGATATGTGCTACAGCAGCAACATAATGCATAGTGGTGCCCAGTAAAAAGCATTTGTGAAAGCTGTGTACCTGCTATTTAACAGAGCAAGCTTTGACCAAAGTTATCTGAAATGATCTAATAGATTCTGTTATAAATGCCTATGGAGCATACAGGCTATCAGTTTGCATCTTATAGTTTAAATGGAAATTGTACAGTTCCCTAGTGTTTGAAGATCAGCAAAAGTTTTAAATTCAAAATATGAAAGAAATAAATATGACTAAGGAAAGAAGGGAATAGTGAACGTTTATTTTTTTAAAGCAGCTTCAAGAAAACATTCCAGATACTTGTATTCTGGAACATGTGCAATTTACAGCATAACTGCTCATACCTGTAATCCATATTATGTGCAAAATCATGCACCAATTTGTTTTCTTGTTAACAATTGTTTTCTTTGCTATTGGGATCTATGACTGGTCTATGTCATCTTTATGCTAGACAGGTATGCTTGACAAATACTAAGTACAAAAACATTAAATACCAAAAAATGCTCTCTAAAACGCCAATATTCATTTCCAAAAAATGCCTTTTTATGCACAGGACACCAATGTTCCTGCTTCAGCTCAGCACTAGAAATGAGAAACATCAAGGCATTCCTGTTAAGAAAAATATATGTCCAGATAAATCTCAGTAGGATCCCTTTCCTTTGTCCCCATACTTAATTTCTTCAGGTCTTGAAATAAAGAAAGCTCTGATAATTAATAAAATGGGTACTTTAATAGTAAACTTAACTACACACTTGAAAAAGTATTTTATATATATGTATGTAGGTATGTATATAAAATATTTAGCACAGTGAAAGAGCTTAAAACAGCTACCTAACATGTTCCAATGCTAGAAGAGTTAGAACTCTAGAGGCAGCAAAGAGTCCAGCAGTACATATACCCCTCCTAGATTTTAAAGCATGAAGTGTAATGAATAATCCCAAAAGAACTTCTCTGAAGGTCTGTAGTAAAAGAGCAACATAATGTGCATCTGGCTTTGTACGCAAGCTCTTACGGGAATTCCTCCCCAAAATTCAAGGCTTTCCAATAGGAACATAGCAAGCATCTGGCTGCCACATGCGAAGGTCAACAAGAACTTGATTGAGTTTTTTCATCCACAGATTACGCTCCTCTTTAGTATCGGCAGATAACCAGTTCCTTTTAAAAAGGAAGAATAAAAGGAGATCAAAGATTAATCCATAGGTCATATTTTACAGGGGACAATGGCATTACTTTAGAAACTACTCCAGCACAGAAGTATCCTATTAATTATACAAAAGGATCTACAGGAATAGCAGTGTTTGCTTTAAAGTTTAAACATTTTAAAAAATATTTTAAATTATTTAATGGATTTTTATTATTGTAGTTTAATTGTTTTTACTCTGTAATGTATTTTGTTTTAAATATTTGTTCTTAAAGCAATATTACTACTGAAAATATTAAATAGTGGTCTATATAAAGCAGCACACTTTATATAAGACTCAACTGTATACTCAGACCTTTGCAAAACAGCCTACCGAAATTCTACGCTATTGATAAATGCATCACATATTTTCTTACTTGGTAACACAGAGTGTGTCTTTGCACTGGCTAACCAGTGTTTCCTTGTCATCTTCTCTCTGTGGCCGGACAGTAATTAACTCAAAAGTGTTGGGTCGGGCACAGAACTCTCTGTTGGCTGGTTCAATATGACGATTAGTGCAATTTGCGAGGTTTATTGAGCCTAATGGATGCTGAAATGAAAACAAACAAACAGTTCCATGTGTTTTGAGACCCACTTTTACACTATGTCTAGTCATTCTCCTCAATCTGGAGATTTTATTCATGATAAGCAGTCCTCTGAAACAATTAGAAGTTGCAATGTCATTGAGGATTTTTGTGAGTAAATCAGACAAGCAATTATGGGTATGATTTGTATTATCATAACTACAGTAAAGCTTGAAAAAACCTTTAACTATTTCAGGGAAGAATGACAGGTTACAGCTGTAACAGGTTCTTTGACTGATCTATGAATTCACATGTATGAGTTTGTATGTTTACAAACAGAGCAACATTACAGAATGTTTGATAGCTAAGGATGTTTGGCAGGAGCTCACTCCCTGTACCACACGACCAAGTGCGTCCAAAATAAATCCTTCCTAGAGGAATCAATAGTTCATGATGACACAGAGAATTGTGGATTATGTGAAATCATGGGGAAACCATTATTCTTTTCATGCAGAGATGCCATAACAGGGACTTTTCACTCTGTAAAAATTGTTGGAGGAGTCATCAAGTCAAAGAGGAGAACTCTGAATTGGTAGCGTTTATATCCCAGGACAAGCCTCAGATATCATCTGTGGGATGGCCCTATAAAGATGTGAAAATATGTATCTCTAAGGTCCACTGATACAAACCATGCTATGTTGCAAAGGAATGGGACAAATGTGGTGAAAGTGACCATTCAGAATCTCCCTGAATGAATGAACTAGTTCACCCCACAGAGGTCCAGGATGGATTTGCCTCCATCCACTTGGGAACAGTGAAGTAGAAGAAGAACCTGGTACGATGGATACTTTTAATGCCACTTTTTTGTAATACAGAGATGACTTCTTCCTTCAGATGAGGGATTGACAATGTGACTCGGAAGATTCTCAGTGGGGAAGGACTTTGAATTCCATTGCATAGCCCTTCCTGATGAGGGTAGGGACTCAGGCATTGTTGGTGACAGTGTACCACACATGGTAATGGAGTTGTGGCATGAATTTGATGGAAGAGGAGGTGTTGGGCAATAGGTGAAGTGAAACATCAGTATGCACAAAATACGACAGAATTTGAAAACAGCCAAAAATCATATAGCTTTAGAAAAATTGTAGGCCCAAAATGCTTCTAAAAATAATTCTAAAATACAGGAGCATATTTTTAAGCGTAGAAAAGGAACAATGAGAATGTTTCAATTACATCCTAAACATGCAAGAGCTTATAAAATAATGTACATTTTAAAAAAGACAGAGAATACACCTCTTAAAATGTTAAAGTTGTTAAGCTTGAAAATATATTGAAGAAAATAACTTTAGTAGCCTCTAATTATATTAAGAACACACATATGAAGTACAATACTGTGACATTTACCCACGTGGCCCCAGCTTGTTTCACCCAACACAGAACACACACGAGTATCCCAACATGTTCTTTACCTCACTACCACCAGTTGATCTCTTTATCAACCTATATTACCTATGAAAGGCTGAGGTCCATTCAGTACTGAACTTTTAAACAGTAACAGGTTTATTGATCACAAGTTGTTTTAGGACTAGTTCTTAAGCACATTCTTAAAGTTACACAAAGCTTCAGTATTTTACTTTAACCTCTTCTATCTTAATTAATACAGGTCACACTCTGACTAATCACTCCTTAAACAGTCTCTCTGCCTCAAACTCCTAAACTCTTCTTTCTCTTCCAAACTCTGTCTCAGACTCTGTCTCTCAATGAACTGACTAGACCAGGCTTGTCCAAACTACGGCCGGCAGGCCACATGGGGCCCAAGTCGGCTCGTAATGCGGCCCAGTGCAATTTTTTATTTTTAAAGGAATTCCAAAGTTTCAAGTTACACTGTCGGTGCTTGGGGAGAGAGGGAAGGAAGGGGAGAGAGGGAAGGAAGGAGCGGGAGGGGAGGGGAGCTGCGTGACTGCATTGCACCATCCCCGTCAATAGGTGGACCCCCTCCCGGCCCCATAAAGCCACTGGAATCGAAGCTGGCAGCCTCTGCTGTCTGAGATCGCAGCTGCCAGTAAGCGCACTTGGAGTGGGTCTGCGGAGGATGGCTAGAGCTGCCCCCCCATGTGGCCCAAACCAAATTTATGTGCGGCCCAAACCAAATTATCATCTTCTAATGTGGCCCAGGGAAGGTGAAAGGTTGGACACCCCTGGACTAGACTCTTGACTCACCTCTCCCTTCTGGCTCCGCCTCCCAACAGCTCCCTTTGATGCAGGCCAATATCCTTATATTGGAAGGAAGACAGGGTGTTCACTAAAAATATATTTTCTAAATGATCACCTGGCCATCTGCCAGTTAAATTCTATGGAGGAAAATCCATGATGCTTGTAAGCTGCCTTTGTGTACAGCTGCTCTGCTACTGATTATTGGTATCCAGTGTATGTAACGCAACATGGAGCTTTCTTGTTATGATGAATTCCTTATGTACATGTGTCCTGTGTCCCCATATATATAACCCTGTTTTCACTTCTCCCATCTGTAAACATTCTCTTGTCCAGGGTCTGCAAGTTCCAAGGGCCAGGAAGTTCAATATTTTTTTTACAATAGAACATTCTATTGTTCCTGTACAGTAGGTCTTCAAGTTTTTTGTTATTGTTTTGATTATCACTTTTTTGTAGCATCCAGAGCACTAGTAGCCTATAATTATATTCATCTAGACCAACAAGACCTAATAGTATTGAAGCTCTAGGACATTGGACCATTGCAGTATTTGACTATTACGATCATCAGTAGGGTGTGTTGTAAGACCTACAAACACCAATTTCATATTGCAACATCCATTTGCCTGGCCAAGCTGATATGGTGAAAGGGCAGCCTGTGTGCTTCATTGCAAAAGCTGTTTATTGTCTTCAAGGAGATGGACGGTGAAAGCATCCAGCTTCTCCCATAGTAATTGCTGGTAAGCAGCTATCATGGCTTGTTAGTTGCTTATCTGCACTGCTAAGGGAGCAGGGTAAAAAAAGACAGTGACACAGCATTAGCAGCTTTCTTCCCTATTTATCTACAAGGGAAAATAATGTTCCTGGTGGCCTTTTGACTGGGCAGTCTCCACAATTGCAGAATTTGGCTGGGAGTGCTTAATAAAAACAAAGTCCCTTCATCTTGAATACTGTTAAGATTCCTGATTCTCCTTGAGGTAGGAGGTATCAAGGATAGCTTCAGACAGAAATGTTACACCAAGATCAATAGTACAGGAAAAAGTGGAAGTAAAACTAGTAACGAAGAAGGGTATGCACACAACTGAACATGCCACGACATCTAACATCCTCAGACAAATACAAAGTCCCACCCAATATAATCCGATGGGAGTGGTGAGAAAGGATGGTGAATCTGGAGCTGAGCTGGGAAGCATCTGAGATGAAGTCATCATCCCAATCCAAGTATTCCTGATGCAGGCTCTGCTGAAATGTCACAGCAGTAGAGGCCTGGGGTCTATTTCAGATAGGAACAATTGGTACTGTGGGATCCTGAGAAGCCGTAGTCATTGTGGCACAAAGTGCTGGCTGGAGGAGACTGAGGCAGCAAAGGTAGGTATCCAGATAGGATAAGCCACTAGGCCAGAACACCTTGGATATGGTACTGTGGAGACCGAGACAGGTAGTGATGCCTGTGGTAATAACATTCCAGGTAAGGAGATGGCAAGTAGTAGGATGGTAAGTGCTAATACCAATGATGTGAGGCTGATGGGCTGACCTAGATTGACAGGATGACCAAGACCAGTGGTGAGATCTGAGATGGCTAATAGGTGAGGCCTTGATGAAGGGCAGGACCGAGGCCATTATCAATACTCTTCAGTGTAGAACAAGGGGTGCCATTCCCATCTGATGGTTGAGAACAGACAGAATCAAGCAAGTATTGATACCAATGTTGGTCCAATTTTTGGTCCTGATGGAAAGGCAGGGTAGTTCCCACAGGCCTGGAGTAGCTAGGCCCAGGATGGTGTTTGTTTCAGTGTCTCTCCTTCTCAGGTCCAGCCAAGGCGCTGATCTTTTCAGCTAAATTGTGATGTTCCAATGCAATCAACAAAGGTTGATTCATAAGAAAGTCGAGTTGGAGGTAATGAGTTCGAAATATGAATCAAAGAGGAGTGCAGAGGCACTGTCAAGTCCATAACCAAGGTCAAAGTTGGTGCAGGTGTTGCTGATGCTAAGCAACAGTCAGTTGCCTAGCTGGCACCGATGCTTAGAGTGATACACAAAGGTGGAATAGATGATGTCATAGTCATGGCTGTTCTCCAGGTCAATGCCATGAAAAAACACTTGTCAGTAGTTTTCGTGAGATCAGTTTTCTTGTGTCTTGGTTTTGGTTGGTTTCTGCATCAATAGAGGTGGTAATATAGGTGAATGTTTCTTCAGCCTAGGCTGGCAAAGATCCTTGCTTGGAGTTGGTTGGGGAGAGGCTGAGGCAGAGGAGTTTGCACTGACATCTTCCATAAAAGCTGTTACTTTAGAGTTGGATGACACCAGAGCTTTAGTCAAAGTTGAAAAACATTCCAAGATCAGTCAAAGGAATGCACCAAAAATGAAGTCAAGGCATGAGCCAAGGACTATACTAGGGGATCACTGGCCCAACAGATACTGGTTGAAGCTGCGTGCAAGAGTTGATTCTGGGCTGACTTTCAACTATCATGAGGGTTATATCTAATAGGAAAGAACAGAGCTTCAGTTCTCAAAGTCTGAATCTCTGCTTCATAAACCTTCCTCAGATAGTTCTATATGGAATTTACCCAGGCTGAATTACATGATTTTGTTCTCTGACTCTGATTCTCTAGAGAGATGTATAGAGTCCATAAATTTGGGTAGAGCCCCAAAAATATGAGGGAAAGATTAGAAGGTAGCACTCAGTTAAGTTCCTCTGAAGTCACTCTTGCAATGAACTAAAAGGAACTGAGGAAATTCACTTTGAATGTACTTGGTCATGCTCCATGCAGGGGTTGGATGGGGCTCCTAGCAAAAGTAATCAGATACCGAACATTCTGAAATGTTGCTCTATACAGATGTAGAAATCCATATATGTATTCACAAAGACCACAAACAACAAAATGAGACGTCTATTATTATTCTGGAAAATAATGAATTTAAATAAATTTTAACTCACTTTTCGTTTTTCATCATCTGGGTATGTCCAATAAGAGATACAATTTCCAGAAAGAGCACACCAGCGGCGATGCCAAGCCCCAAAGCCACTGACATCTTCAAACATAGTCTAAGGAGACAAAAAAAATATCCTAAGTTTACCATTCCCATAAAGAGCCTCGTGGCGCAGTGGTTAAAACGCTGTACTGCAGCTAAAACTGTGCTCACGACCTGGGGTTCAAATCCCAGGTAGCCGGCTCAAGGTTGACTCAGCCTTCCATCCTTCCGAGGTCGGTAAAATGAGTACCCAGCTTGCTGGGGGGGCAATGTGTAGCCTTTATAATTAAAATTGTAAACCGCCCGGAGAGTGCTTGTAGCGCTATGGGGCGGTATATAAGTCCAATAAATAAATAAATAAATAAATTGACTACAGTGGTGCCTCGCAAGACGAAATTAATCTGTCCCATGGTTAATGCCATCTAGCGAAAATTTCGTCTTGCAAAGCACGTTTTCCCATAGGAAAGCACTGAAATTTAATTAATGTGTTCTTATTGGGAAAAAAGTCAGAAACCAAAAAAAGTCAGCAAAAAGTCACTTACCAGGTACAGTAGACTGAGCCCAGCTCCTCACAGTGCCTTTGTAGCCCCAGAAAAGCCGGAAAAAGAGCACCAAACAGCTCAGAGCCGGCAGCCATTTTGTGGTAGTCTCTGCTCCTGCCCCCATCTCCCCGCCTCTCAGCTGATTGGCGCAGGGTCTAAGAGGCCTTTTCCCTGCTAGACAAGCCTGGGGAAGCCTCTTAGACCCAGCACTGATCAGCTGAGAGGCAGGGGTGGAGACGACCACAAAATGGCTGCCGGCTCCCTGCTGGTTGACGACTCTGAGCTGTTTGGTGGTCTTTTTTCCAGCTGTTCTGGGGCTACAAAGGCAATGTGAGGAGCTGGGCTCAGTCTACTGTACCTGGCAAGTGAATTTTTGCTGACTTTTTTTGGTTTCTGACTTTCCCCCCCATAGGAACGCATTACATAAATTTCAATGCATTCCTATGGGAAACGTGCCTTGCAAGACCAAAAATCTTGTCATGCGAAGCATTCGTCTTGCGAGGCACCACATCTCAGCAAACATTCACTCAGAGGCCGATCCCAGTACCAGCTTGTTGTTGTTTAATCATTAAATCGTGTCCGACTCTTTGTGACCCCATGGACCAGAGCACCGCAGGCCCTCCTGTCTTCCACTGCCTCCCGGAGTTTGGTCA
Source organism: Pogona vitticeps (assembly GCF_051106095.1). Classification (NCBI taxonomy): domain Eukaryota; kingdom Metazoa; phylum Chordata; class Lepidosauria; order Squamata; family Agamidae; genus Pogona; species Pogona vitticeps. Next base: position 66,680,119 of record NC_135788.1, read on the forward strand.
AATTCATGTTGGTAGCTTCGATGACACTGTTCAATCTCATCCTCTGTTGTCCCCTTCTCCTCTTGCCTTCACTCTTTCCCAACATGAGGGTCTTTTCCAGGGAGTCTTCTCTTCTCATGAGATGGCCAAAGTACTGAAGCCTCAGCTTCAGGATCTGTCCTTCCAGTGAGCACTCAGAGTTGATTTCTTTCAGAATGGATTAGGTTTGATCTCCTTGCAGTCCAGGGGACTCTCAAGAGTCTCCTCCAGAACCACAATTCAAAAGCATCCATTCTTCGATGGTCAGCCTACTTTATGGTCCAACTCTCACTTCCATACATCGCTACTGGAAAAACCATAGCTTTGACTATGCGGACCTTTGTCGGCAAGCCAATGTCTCTGCTTTTTAAGATGCTGTCTAGGTTTGTCATCGCTTTCCTCCCAAGAAGCCCCAGTACCAGCATCCTATACTTAATTTAAAGTTACTAAAGCAGCCAGTTTGTGAGAGAAGGAGATGTATTAAGTATAGGATGATCCCAGTACCAGCATCCTATACTTGATACTTCTCCTCCTCTCACAAACTGGCTGTTTTAGTAACTTTAAATTTAATAGTTGAGAATATCTGTATTTTATATATTGCTTATAATTTTTAAGGCAACTTACAACAAAACTGTAATATCACGATCCAATGTATCTCTAGGATGTCTACACTTTTATTGCAATACATCTGGAATATTTGCATTAATTTTGTCATAAACCCTATTTGATAAAAGTGATTGTTGAGCACAGTGATAAAGCATTGCAGCTTTTCTTTGATTTTGGGATTGTCATTGGTTTCTACAGCACACAGTGCCACCTCCTAGATTCAGTAACCAGTCAGCTAAACTTCACAGCAGTCATCACAATATCTACATTTTGATGACTTTTGACATTAGTGTAGGCCTGCTTTATCAGACAAAACCTAGATAGCCAGATAAGGTGATGGGAAGCTCTATGTAACTTACCAAAAAGCCTCTCTCTTCCACACAAGAATCTATGTGACATTTAATCCTGAGATATATATGGCCTTCCAGAGGAGATAAAAAAGGAACCTGAAAAATAAGTAGGTGAAAGATTCACTCTTTTAACAGCCACTACAAGACAAACCACCACAACATTCCCAAAGAGCCACATTTACTCCTTTGAATCATTAGTTTTTGAAATACTGTACTGTGAGGTTCATCATGTATATTCCAGATAAATTTGTAAATGCTCAGATTTGAGAAAGTTTTGTCAAGTTGTCACCAGCTTCAAAAGAGGAAGTCATTTCTGGCCATTTGATAGTTGGGGGTTCAAGAAAACCCACACTGCAGAAACAGAGCTTCCTACGTCTGCCACCCCAATTGATTCTATCAAGTTGAAAGAAAACGGGAGTAGCAAAACCCTGGTGGAACAAGACATGAGAAGGCTGTTAAAACATATATGGCACAGGCTTCTCAGAAACAAACTTCCAACAAATACACAGAAAAGCTGTAATTTAGTCTTCAACAAACAACTCACATATATGTGAATGATACATTCATTTCCATTAATACAACTTCCAGGATTATCCAATGTTTTTAAAGAAGCACATCAATTATGAAAAGAATCCATCTCAGGTAACAGTGAGAGCAAAGAAAGAACATAGAAAAAGGAGGTTGTTCTTATAGTCCACAGCTTGGTCCTGCCCAGACATACTGGGATATACCTAACTTCAATCCTCCCCAACCATTTACTATGCTAGTTGGGACTTAGCGGTTAAACTGCATTAACTGCAGTCAAGCCTCTACTTAAGACAGAGTTCAATCCTGATGGGCTCAGTTAGCTGGCTTGAGGTTGTATACAAGTAGCACACACATTTAATACAACTTTTCATTTGAAACACCTGGCGTTCACCAGATTTGGAGAATCTGCTATAGGTCCTGATAGCTGGAGCTATCTCCAACCTTATAGTTGGAGCCCGCTGTGTTAGTCCTGACCAAAGGTCACACGGCAGATAACATTTTTAGCAATATAGTACAGTGGTGCCTCGCTTAACGAGTGCACCGTATAGCGATGTTTCCGTATAGCGATCCCTTTTTCAGGATCGCTATACGGAAACATACCCGATCTTCGCAATGGGGAAAACCCGCATTGCGAAGATCGGGTATTGCGGCGGCCATTTTGGAGCCGCCGAACAGCTGATCGGCGGTTCCAAAATGGCCGCCGGAAGCCCGGAAATGGCTGCCGGCAGCCGTTTTCGCGCCCTGCCCTCGCTTAGCGAAGGCGCGAAAATGGCTGCCGGCACCTGGAATCCTCGCTGAACGGGTAAGTAACGAAGGTATTGGAACGCATTAAACAAAGTTTAATGCATTCCAATACCTTTCCCCTACCCGTTTAGCGATGATTCCGTATAGCGAGGGTTAATCCGGAACGGATTAACCTCGCTATACGGGGCACCACTGTATTAGACTTCTCTTTTGGCATCAGGGACCAGCTTTGATTACTGAGTTCATGGCCAAAACTGTCCCTTCATGAATAAAACTGCCATTTGTCCAATTTAAAAAAAAATCCCAAGTAATACCTATTGATCTTATGTCAGACTGACTACTTGCACCTGGTTAGGTGTTTTTCTCTGCCCCCCCCTCCAAACTATATTGCTGGATGATCCAGTCAAGATCCCAACAAGTGCAGCTGGTATGGGAGTTCTACAGTCAGACAGCAGCTTGGAGAATGGCAAATTTTTAAACACGAAAGACTCATGATACCAGAGGTAGCTTTTTAATGAAATCAGTGTTAGTTGTACTGATGTGTATTATTTAGACATTGGGTACAGCAAAGCAGTATCCAAGAGACAAAAGCATCCCTCCTTGTAGCAAGACACAAACACTGAACCCTGCATGTTGATGAACAAAGCAGAAAAGTCCATTTTCCCAAGAAACAAAGACAGCACACTTGAAGGACCAAAATACTGTATGGTTGTTGTAGGTTTTTCAGGCTGTTACTGTATCTTTTCCAAAGTTTGTTCACAGAAGTACAGTAGATTCTAGACAGGTGTTCTGTACACCTCCAGAGAAAAAAGGTAGTTAAACAGCACTATTTAACTGCTTTTATGAAATGAAGTACATCCCAACAAGAGCAAATGTGAATAAAATAAGTGAATTTAAAGTGTGCTTTGTTTAACTAGTTTACCGTCCCACGGCACAGGCTGAGCCAGGAGCCTCTGTTCAGCACCTGACATATCAAGTTTACGTGTTATACTTTCATTCCAAATCCAGAGATGGCACTCCTATAGTTGTGTAACAAACACACCAATGCAGTTTTCTAAAGTCTTTTTCGATTCTTCTTGCTATTCCACTCTTACTATTATGTTCTTGGACTAAAATTCCCAGAAGCCTTAATCACTACCTCTGCTGGCCAGGATTTTTGTCCAAGAATGCCTGGGGACCCAAGGATGGGAACCACTGCTCTAGTCTATCCTTCAAGTTTCACACCTGTCAACTCCTCCTACTTAGCATATGACCCTGCTCGTAAAGTAACAGGACTGGAGAAGCTCACTTTCACTTCAAGTGTCTAAGCCAGTTTGTCATTAGAGGCACCCTTGAAATTGTTACAGGAATGCAACAAAATTCTTCTCTTCTGTACATACAGACGTATTGTTTTAGTCAACTAGAGCTCCAATCTGAGCTAAGGGATTATGTGTAATAAAACTAGCCACTAGACTAACGAAGGCAAACCAATATGACAATCTGCACACAAATACAACGGAAGAGTAGATTGCTTAAATCAACTGCTCATGCTCAGGGCACAGCAGTAAGATACACTTTGAAATGCTTTTACTTTTAGCACACAATTGGGAAAATAATCTATTCATGCATAGAAAAATAATTTATTCTGGCTTCCCATCTTTTCTTTCATTTAAGATGTCATTAGAAATTGTTACAGGAATTGTGTGGCACCAAATTGAAGGATCATGCTCTTTTAGTTTAGACAGGTATGTTCTGCACAAATTTTCTCACAAAGTCACTCTCAACAGACAGCAGCAGGCAACTATTTAGCTCCATCAGTGCTCCTCCTACTCTAGTATACCACCTTCAGGCTTAGTGTGCTATAAAACCTAAAGAAAATAACAAGACTCTGCTAGGATGCTTCAGAATAGGGCATAAACAGAGACCTTTACCAAAATCAGCCTTTTAAAAAAAACCTAGCTGGAACTACCTCATGCCCCAAATAATGCACTGCTGTGTTTAAGAGTGGATTGTACCTTTACAGACTTGAATATTAATGTTTCACTTTGATTTCATTTTCAATATTTTCACTTGATTTAATATAGCCAACAAGTACAATACTTGACCTACACCTACACACAAACATACACAGAGGTTGTATCCAGAGCCCAAAGCACAAAATTCTATCCTTTTTGGTAAAATAAGAACCACAAGTTCAGCAGCTATTGTTATTCGCTGACATAACTGGAACAAAATGCCATGTGGTTTAAAGTTCTGCTGGAGTTTCTTCTCTATGAAGAATGATGTAGATATATGTGCCTATAGTACAAAAATCACAAGCAAGTAGTCCCTACTAGAGATGGGCACAAATTGATTCAGTCCGCTTTGTCAAAATTCATATGTGTGGCACCAAAGGTGCCACATTCTCTCCCCTCACCAGCTGCCCCACTAAGAATCTGGCACATGCTGCCTGGGTCCTCCTCCTCAGGGCACTGTCCTCCCTTCCCTGCCTCCTCCAGCAGCTGACCACTCAACTGCTGCTCAGCAAGAATCCCCGCTCCACCTCCTTGTCTGAGTGGTCAGCTGCCGGAGGAAGTGGGGAAGGAAAGCCTGAGCTTCTGCCCCAAGTGGACAGCCTCCCAAGGAGGAGGACCCAGGTGGCATGTAGCGGAGAGTGGGTGGGAGAGGGAATGCACAGTACCTGTGCTGCCACACGTACAAATTTTGACAAAGCAGGCCAAATCAATTCATGTCCATCTCCAGTCCCTACACATAGCCATGAAGATAACGGACTGCAGCCTCCAGTGCAGCAAGAGCCGAACTGGCGTATTTGTTCAAGGGTAATGCAAGAATACTATCTGGGCAGCTTCAACACCTGCGACTTATGTCGTTATCATTTTCACAAGCAGGTTAAAAGTGTTATTGGGAAGAACAAAAATCTTTTCATCATCATCATAGAACTGCAGAGCTGGAAGGTACCTTATGGATCATTGAGTCTAGCCCCTGTCAAGGAGGCACAGTGGGGAATCAAACTCCCAACCTCTGGTTCCACAGCCAGATACCTAAGCCGTTGAGCTATCCAGCAGTTCTACAATCCTAATGTGTCTAATCTATTCCTATTTAACTTGGTAGCTGATGGACTGAAGCATATAGCTGCAACACATATCCCACAATCCAGATGTCAAAAAGAAGCTTGCCAAGATTAATAAATTTCGTATTACAACATATAAAGATAATATCTGCTCCCATGGTTTCTAATGGCAAGCTATAATTATAACTCGATTTTTTTTGGTTTTTGCCTGATAATTAAACTCAAAGGACTTTTACTTTTCAGCATGCAATGTTTTTTAAAAATGAAGTCTTTCCCTGAACCTACCTTTTATTTATATAGCCACGAAATACATAGATGTGGGCTGATAACTCAAACAACAGGTCATTTTGAAGGCCAATCATTCATAGAATCACAATAGCTAACAGCTATTTCACAGGATAGAAGAGCAACAGTAACTCCAACAGTCCCTATGAATCTACTATAGATCTGTTTAGCACACTAGACCTCAAAAGGGCAGCAAGAAGTGCTCCTGAAGGGACATTCTTCTGTAAAATTAGAATTAATCAAGTATTTCATTTAAAAATTATGAAGTGGTCCTTGAAGTAGCATGTTGTAAAGCCATAAACAAAGTTTAGTGGAAGACATGAGTAGCATGCACTGGGATGTTTTTGAAGAAAACACAGCAACCTTATCCTGGAACAAATAACCAAGCAGCTCTCTTTCCTTAACTCCATAATTTATCTACAAAAAAGAAAGAAATGGGCAACACTGATCAGAACTAAAAGCAAAACAAAACAGGAAATAAAGGCAGCAGCATAACACTTCTGATATGCATTTGATAATCTCTTTAAGCTTTTGAACTGTACATCGGAACACATGCCAACAAACTCAGTAAGTTTCGGGGGAAAATTAAGAAAGCTATAAAAGGACGGAGTTAAGCACATAAGCTTACAAGTGAAGCTCCGTCTTTACTTCCTAGTTTAATCCAATGTGTGCGTGTTAATTCCCTAATTCAAATTCCTAAAGTTCCTTTTATCCACAAAATAGAGGTACTATTAACAAAAAACAAAAAAAAACTTGATTCATATAAGCACCATCACTTGAAAAGAAAATGTAGGAATAGCCAAGAAAACTTGAACATTTTCTTTAACATACGAAGTTAAATTTTAGAAATTCTAGCAATACCTATAAGAATTTATTTTCGCTAGCAATTAAAATGTGAAAAAAACAACAACTAGGCACCGACTTGCTATCCCCAGGAATATTCATTACACAGTTGAAGGACCCAGAATTTATAAAAACAGACATATGACTATATATGTGTAGGGGCAAGAAAAAGGCAATACATCATTTCAGCCCATATCCAAAAAACTTTGTTCTTTCTCTATGTAACAACCATGTAAGTTAAAAAAAACAATCATTATGCACACAGTATACTTTTTTAATGCAATAGCAAGAAGCACAAAGAATTTTGGGTTGACTAAAGAGAAGGAAAAAGTCACTCTTACTGAATAACTCGATTACCTTGTCCAGCTGGAATTTGGTACTCCCTACTGAAGACAGTGAAATCGTATGTGAACCAACAAGAACAAAATTACTAGTGCGCACTGCATTTGGACCTCCTGGACTGGACATTGCTGTGAGGGGGGGAAAGTGTATCATTAAACTACAACAGCTAATAATCTAATCAACTAAAACCTTTAAAAATTCATTGGGAAGAATCTTTGAGTTAAATGTGCAGTATTTTGAACTCCATGAAGCAGAAAGTTAATTCCTATGTACTGTTGGGTACTGAAAGACCACGGGTAAAATTCTGAACTACAGATTTTACATATGCATATTTGATAAATGTCTCTGTTAATTTGCATTTACATCTGGGCAACTTGCCATTTCATTATCCAATTTCCAACTGTAAAATGAGAAGAACAATCTGCTGTTTTGTAGGGGCACTGGATTAATGGGGAAACAGAACATCTCCATTATATGCAATATTGTACAGAGATGCTTACCTGGTGCAAGCAGATTACTCTTCTGTAAGAAAGAAAATATACACAGAAACAGGTTATTCAAGGAACATTAGACACTATGCTTGAGGAACTGGATTATGTTTTAAAGGGCTGGCTCATTCCTGACTTTTTAGTGGAAGTGTGAACAAGCTCAGGAGGTTTGAAGGCTAAATTCATCCTCTATCTTCATTTTTTTAAAATAGTTAACAGAAAGTGCCTTTTTAAAAATTTGGAGGTGGGCCATTAGGGCAACCGTACAAGACTCCTGATATTATTTTAAACTGCTTGAGCCTCAGGAGCAGAAGTTGACAATTTTCTGCAAATCAGAAAGGAAAGATAATTAAAGCGCTTTTTTGCAATAGGGCTGCAAAAATGCCCAGGGGGAAACATACAGCCTGTGAGTGGCACTTTGCCACTCCTGCTGTATTGAAAAAACATCAAACTCACTAAGAACAACCAACCAAGAAGTCAAGCAAAATTATACTTAACTGTAAATAATGGCCACAGCCCATAGCCTTGAGGTGAAAAGTTAGTTTTTTGAAAATTATATTAGTACTTACAGTAGTAATGGATGTCAATAATCTCTTTGGAGTAATTGCCTATGATATTAGAGAAGATACAATAAATATCAGCTGAATGGAATATAACTCATTAGAAATGTTATGTAATTATTGTTATAAATGCAGGCATAACAAAATAGAGCTACTTAGGTTTTAAGTATGTATGGAAGCAAAGCCAGTTAATTCTTGACTCAATTAGATTTGCCTGAAAGCAAACTATGGTCCTCGAAGCATTGTTCTGTGCACACAGACAGAATATGTTTTTTTTCTAAAGAAATTATGCTCCCGGTAATCTACAAGCTGGTACTTCTAGCAGGCATTGATCCTGAACTACTTCAGGATGTATTTTGCGTTGTGAATCCAATATACTGAAATACTAACCCTGAGCTTATTGCTAATAAGCTTTAGGAACATGCTAGTCAATAAACTGTTGTATATGCTGAAATTAAAACTTTTTTAACACTTAGAACGAAGATCTTGTAGTAGAGGTGAATGTCCTCAAAGTATTACACCTATTCTCCATACCTTTGACTTAGTGGATTTTTTCCTTTTGTCAGCACCTGTGGCTTCTTTCTTCTGCACCTTATACAGAAAAATAAGACTTTAAAACCTATTGCTCCCTGAAGTGTTCTCTCAAAAAGCCACATATCAAAACAGGGTGATACATACCAAACTATACACTTCAATATTTATTTCAAAGTCACTGGACACATCTTGCCTTTTTAAAAAAATAGGAGACAAGGTTAGATACAGAGTGGTATGAGACATGATCCACAATAAATGCCTCTTGGTCCAAACAGGAAAAAGGCTTTTTTTAAAAAAATATATATGTTCTCCGAGTGCCAGTTTTGCTTTATGATGTTGCTGCTTTCAGTAAGTCTGTTTTAAAACCTATCTTATTGTGTTTTGAATTATGTGGATTCAAAAAGTTGCAAATAAATATTTAACATAAATGCCCTGTTTCCCCAAAAATAAGACCTAACCTGAAAATAAGCCCTAGTAGGATTTTTCAGGATCCTCGTAATAAAAGCCCTACCCCCAAAATAAGCCCCAGTTAAGTGAAACCCCACTTCCACCATTGTGCAGCATTGTGGGGCAACCAGAAGATGACATGACTATATTTGAATATATGTAGAGTGTTGTACATGAAAAAAGTAAAACATCCCCTGAAAATAAGCCCTTATTGGAGCAAAAATTAATATAAGACCCTGTCTTATTTTTGAGTAAACATGGTATATAAAATTAATTAAATTGCTATAGAAATACTTACAGTGTAAATGTTGTTGTAAAAGAAAGAGCATCACCATTCAGGGAATTTGAAATGCTTGCTAATGGCGTAGCAACCATATTTTCTGCTCCTGCTTTTAATATGATTACGTAGTAGTAGTTTGCTGTTTCTGCAAATATTTTAGCAAGTTATTATAACAGTAGCTTTAGGAAAGCAGTTCAGACAAGGCTGGAGACAAAAAATTCTGTCCACAATTTTTGTCACTAGTCAGCTCACAAAATTAATGAAGTTACGTATAAAAGCTTACAGATTTTTAAAAAATCAGCTTCTAGAGAACAATGTATCTGTGTTAGTCTGTGTCAGGATGCTGGCAAAATTAAAAGGGGTAAAAAGAAAAAAGGGTATCAAAATACTCTGGCACTATATCAGATTTATTTCAATGTGAGCTTTCATGGTTCAAAATCCATTTCATCCTAAGGAAGATGGTACTGGAATCTGCGAAGATTTTAGTCTAAAACCTAACCCTCAATATAACAAATATTCAGATCCTGAGTATAAGCAACCAAAATCCATTCAACAACACATTTGGTAGTAGAATAACTACACAACATAGCAGAAGCCACAATGCTGCATAAAACCCTATACTGTAATTAACTGATTAGTTAATAAATACACCATCCTATTAGTGCAGGGCACTGTTTTGATCCCATGGGGATATAGCAATAGGTGTTACCTGAGTTTTGAGCCGCACCACATACAAAGTCTGGTTTTAGGGGGAGGCGCATTTCAGACAGAGTAACATGTCCTCTGGATGGAGAAACGCCACAAGGCACACGATCAACTTTCTTCTTACTCTGAAGGCCTTCATTTTTCAGTCTGTTCAGCTCTTCCAACAATGCTGTTCTTTTTTCAGCTGTACAAACGTGATATGGTTTTAATTTTTTTCTCTCAACAGCTACTCATTATATTTTCTGCTTTACACAAGGATTTCTTGACTGGATTGTAACTAAGGTCCATCTAGTTCAACACTCATTTTCAATGGAAGTCATCCAGATGTTATGAGGTGCTCCAAAGCAACATACAAAAAGTGATGGTCTTCTTCAGTTTGCCCTCCCCATGGGATGTCTGCAGGCATTATACATCTGAGATGTTCATTTTAAGTCTAGAGACTGAAAGCACGTAGACTTAAATAAAAATACAGCATAGGCCACATATGTCTACTCAGACATCCTACTCAATTCAATAGAGCTCATTCCCTGAAATGGAATTGACTTCAATTGTTTGTCTGTCCAGCTCTTGCAACAACACTTGTTTTTCCAGCTCTAGAAACATGACATGTTTCAAACTTTTTCTTACTAGTTACTTATTGTTATATAAGACAGAATAGCTGATGGTGCATGGAGCAAACCCTGATACATAGGCATCCTTCAGTCTTGAGAGACTATGGTAACATGCTCTGAATCGAGGAGTGTCCTCTCCAGAGCATGAAGCCCGGGTAAGGTAATATGGAGGATAGGCTGTTACCCAAGCAGCAGATCCCCCCTCTCCACATTGCTGAAATGGTCCAATGGAAAGGCAAGAGCCAATACAACTAAAGTCTTAACTAATCATTACAGAAATTGAAAATGAATGACAAGAAACATGCCTATTATACACTGAAAATGTAACAATCAGCATCTCTACTTTTTTCATGGAAAATTTTAAGGCAGATGCTTTGGTTTTATAGGCTATGAATCCAGTTACATCTACAAAATTCTAATTTTAATTGCTACAATTATTGAATGAAAAACCACCGCACTTGCAATAAGAAGTAGTCTTTCAGCTTCTGCTTCTTCTTGTGATCCTTTCCCATGTTCCTCATCAATACAGCAGTTCAGAGCCTGACTGGCTTGATGTATGACAGTTTGTTGAAGGTTTATTTCATTATTCAGTTCCTAAATATAGTTAAGTATGTCAACTTAGTAAAATTGAAGGACTGGAGGAGACATTCCTTATTTACATTGTAACCAGTACCAGTTCTTTGAGAATGGAGCCACAAAATACACATGCACCTTGCAAAGTACATCTGAAATGCAAGTTCCTCATAGTGCAACATACAGATCTCACATCATGGGACTGAGAAACAGTGGGGTAAGATACGCACTGCAGTTTTTTGTGACTTACTAAAAATGATGGTGTTTATTTAAAAGTGGCACATCGATTTTCTAAATCATGTCAGATATATTCACTGTAATTCTAGAAATTGAGAGCATGCAGACTTAAATAAAAATAGAGTAAATTTTATATCGACTCATCCTATTGAACTCTAAACATGCAAATTTTAACTCACACACAGGAACATGCAGGGAGAAGGATAATAAGATGGGACATAGCTGGAACTCACGTAGCCTTGAAACTCAATATATGTGGAAGCACAGAAATACTAAAGCCTGTCCATTATTCTAGGAAAGAGAGGTGTGTGTGTGTGTGTGTGTGTGTGTGTGTGTGTGTGTGTGTGTGTGTGTGTGTGTGTGTGTGTGTATATATATATATATATATATATATATATATATATATATATTACACTGTATTACTAATCATGTTCGGGGTAGTAATGAGTCAAAATGTTTTAAGACCAACAGTCACATTGTGCATAGCACTTTGGATGGGAAGAAATACAGTGGACCCTTGACTTACAGACGGCTTGACTTACAGACTTTTTGAGTTACAGACTTCTCTGGCCGCAAAATTTAGGTTTGACTTGCAGACTGAGATTTGACTTACAGACCCGAAAAAAACCAAAATGGAACCAAAACAGCCTGTTACGGGATTAATCAGTTTTCAATGCACTGTAGGTCAATGGAGACTTGACTTACAGACTTTTTGACTTGAGAACCGCCTTCCAATACGGATTAAGTTCTCAAGTCAAGAACCCACTGTATAATTTTGCTCTTTTGTTAACCATAGATAACTAACAAACTGAAGAACTGCACATTTCCTACCTGTTCAACCACGAACCAGTTCAAACAGAACTGACTGATTTATTTATTTTCTTATTTGTTTAAAATGTTTTTACTCTGCTGTTCTCTTTGAAAAGGAATCAAGGTGGTTTTATCATTAAAAGATAGCATTTGAAGTGAGTATACACTGAGTATACTAAAAAGGTTCAAATACCATACTACAAAACAGTAAACAAAAGCAACCCCAAAACACATTCAATGCAGTAAGGAACAACTAAACATATAAAAACCCCTCAGGCAGCAGGGCTACTAAGGGAAAGCTTAGCTGAAGACAAAGGTCTTTGCCTGCTTGCAGAAGGATAGTAAAGATGGGGCCAGCCTAGCCTCCTGTGGGAGGGAGTTCCAAAGTCTGGGAGCAGCAACAGAGAAGGCCCACTCCTGTGTCCCTGCCAAACACACCTGTGAAGGTGGCGAGACTGAGAGGAAGGCCTCTCCTGATTATTTCAGTAGCCAAGCAGGCTCATAAAGGGAGAAACAGTCCTTGAGATAGCTTGGGCTCAATCCATTTAGTGCTGTATAGGTTAGAACCAGCACTATGAATTTTGCCCAGAAATGGATTGGCACCCAGTGGAGCTGCTATAACAGGGCGGTTATGCGATCCCTGTAACCAGCCGCAGTTTAACAATTTGACAGCCACATTTTGGACCTGCTGAAGTTTTGCCTAGATATTAGTCGTGGTTAAACCTAGTTCTAAAGCTTGAAAACTAAGCAGCTAGCAGTTCCAGACAGCTTTAAAAGCAACAAATCACTGAAATTAGATTTGGAAAACAAGAAACAGCAAGATGGACTTATCTCAGCAATATTTAATTTATTTAGAAATTTACAGCAAAACACCAGCTACCTGCAATTTACGTTTAATGTTAATTTGCTCAGAAGCTCCATTCCTGTTCTCCTCAAGCCGGGCCGACACATCTTCTTTACGAACAATTATTTGCTTTATTGAAGGACGATCCGTTTCTTTGAATCGCTGAGACCGATAGGCATCAATACTTCAGAGGGAAGAAGTCCAATTTTAGAAAGATGCAGAAGCAGGTTATTTGACTCAACATATTTCAAAAAGGGAAGATATAAGGAGGGACTTGCAAGTAAAATCATCATCTTTTGGATAAATTGGTGGCTGACTGATCTTGGGAGCATTAATGGCACTTACGATCTTAGTCAGAGTGCATTTAGTCCGTTGGCAGCTGGCTCCATGAAATAAACTGAATGGTGGCTAAGCTAATACTGTAGGTTCTCTTTACCCTTCTACCCTATTGTTTCTTCCATAATTCTGTACATCCCCTGCTCAAAGACATGTATACTTAAATGATGCTGAAATGGCTTACCCACTTCTCTAAGTATTCTAACACTACTACTTCAAGAGACCTGACAAAAATTTAAACAAGCTTTGTGAACTGGGAATTATTACCTATATGGAAGATTGCGTTCATCTGACAAGGATCCGAAACTACTTCCAGACTCAGTTCTACACATAGATGTTCTCTGCAAAATACTGGAATTTGGACTATCATTTGCACTTCTCCTCTCATCAACTGACTTACTAGGGGAAACAAAAACCTGAAAGACAGAGGGAAAGCAGGCATAGATATTTGGACAATCTTCAAATTCTGAAACAAAATCACACTTTGTTAGGCTGAAGAGATTCTGTTGTGAATACAAGGAACATACAGCTATGTCGAAAATGTGAAACTGCATTTTTTTCCATTTCCAAAAAGTTTATGCTATTAACCAAGACATGTATAAATATTACTATATTAAATACTCTTCCTTACCTCTGGACTTACAACAGCAACAGACTCTGTTAGGGGTGTTAAGAGGGACATTGATGAAATATTCAGTGTTTCTTCCTGTTCATCTTCACTGTCAGCTTCTAAGGTCATAGTCATCTCTTTTTTAAGCTTTTCTATATCAGGTCCATCCTCCTGAAGTTCATCAAATATGTCACTTATCACCTTTGAACTATTCATCTCGTCATTCGCCTCAGTTTTGTCTTCTTTTCCTGAAATATAAAATCAATGAAAATTTAACATTAGGTAAATATACATAAACAGAAGTGCCACGTACTGACTAGAAATCAAAGTGAGACAAAGAAATTAGAACCAGAAAGTTATCAGATCAAAATTCCTACTTCCTGGCAAAGCTTAAAATACAGAGAAAATGGGCAAGCAATGTTATGGGTGTGTGTGTGTGTTGTTCTCTATTTTAATGCAGTTTTACTCAACATAACGTCCTCAAGATATTTCAAACTAGATATTCCAGATAATTCAACATGCTTCTTATTGCCCATGCTGACTGGAATTGAATTCCTAAACATCTGGAGGGCAAAAGGATGGGAAGACTGGTTTCAACCCAACAAATCAAAGCAAATATCAAGTCCAAACTGTTTCGAGTCAAAGACCTTTGTCTTCCAGGCACGCCTTTAAGCAGCAAGTTATCTCAGGAATGCTGGTTCTTAACCTGCAAGTTTTTTAATCTTACTGAATTGGTTTTTTGTACTTGATTTTTAATGTATGTTTAATTGTTTTTTAAATGTGATATTCATATAGTGCTTTAAAATTTTATTTTATCTGTTGTTAGCCTCTCTGAGTCCCCTATGAGGAGAATGGTGGCATATAAATAATTTAAATAAAATAAATAAATAAAACATTACAATTCAAGCCTAGCAAAATTACTACAGATATTACTTCACAAGTATAAACTCTGTCAGAAGCTATCTTGCAACAGTTTGGTGCCAATGGACAAGTGATCCTCCATTTTACACATGAATTATCTCACTAACAGAAGAAATGCCTCAAAATCTTCCAAACACCAATAAATCCAGCATTGCCTAAAAGATTAGGAGTGGCCCACCATGAAGGATTTAAAGCTTCTTAAGTCTGGAAAAAACTTTTGAAAGGTAAAAGCCTATGCAAAGAGACCAAATCAAGATACAAAGGCAGCAAGTACAAACCGTTTTGTTTGTCAGGAAGTTGCTCAAGCTTTAAGTTAGATGTTGATTTTACAGCACTTTTTGGTGAGATAATTTTCAAAGGACTGTGTTCTTCTACTTTTTCAAATTCTGAAGTGCCTAGAAGATTCCAAAGAATAAATGACACAAGTAGAGCAAGTCATCTTAAAATAAAATTTCAAACTTCCAGTGAGATCAAGGTGTGACGCATTGTGACCTGTGTTCAAATATAGATTTCTTGACGGGCTGAGGAATTTCAAGTCTGCACTTAATGAAGAGACTGAATTGCAAAACTAATTCATCTGACATTATCTTACAGTAATTTTATATTTTTAAACAGTTCTAAGAGGCACACCCTAAGGTTCCAGATGCTTCATCAAAATTTGATGACTACCAAAATAACATATGTCCAATCACTGTTTCAGAGCCTGTTAGCTTATTTGCTTGTCATTTCTGTATCAAGCCTAGTTAATCACAAAATGCAGGAATGGTCACCAAATACACTATGCCCATCTAATCAATAAGGCTGTTGTTTTCTATCCAGGGAGAGGGAATGGGATGACAAGGCATGAAAGCCCAACAACAGCTCTATCAGAAATCTTTGCATAGGCCAGAATATATGAATACTGCATTTCTCAAAGTTCTAGGAGAAATCTGTTTTGATTCCATTTACTAAGAAAGAAAGACACAGATGTGAAAGATGCCAGGCAAACACAACTAAAAATCTAAATGAGAAAATTTCACACACTAGCTCACCCCGTCCCTGACAGGTTATCCTACATATGTTTTGCTCTGCAGCTTCAATAGTCCCGTTGAGCAAAGGAACATGGGAGTTGAAGACAAAAATATCTGGAGACACAGATTAAGGAAGATAACTGAGCCTCATCCTGACCTCTCAAGAATCAGGACAACCCTAATTGCCAACTACTCCATCAACTACTGTTTCTTCTCCTATAAGAGGAGAGAACAAAACTTCAAATTCTCATGTGAAAAATACTGTACACTGAGCATTAAAAATATCTATATATTCTGAAGTATAAATTAGGCTTTTAGAAAACATATGAAGATCATAATAAAAATATTCAAACATTTGCTAAACGTTTGTAGTCAGTCAGTCTTAGATTATAGTGTTCTCACCTGCAGAAATGCTTTCTCCTACTTTCTCAGGTATTGTAGCCTTTCTTTCTGCTACTGTCTCAAGTACTGCAGTCTTTTCTTTGGCTAATTGGCAATTGGTATCCGAACTGGGAAGATGCTTTGGAGTAGCTTGGGACTGAACCTCCTAGAAAAGGAAAATACTTCATGTTCAACCTATATTTACAACCAGATCTAAAGGAAATACTTCAAATGCCATGAATCCTTTAGAAACAATTTCAAAATGATTTGTAGACTTCTGAGTTTATGGATACTTCACTTCCTCACCATGACTGTAGCAAATTGGTACAATTAGATAGAAGAGAAGTGGCTTGATCTAATATGCTTATATAGTAATATATTAGTTTATAGAAAGAGTGCGGAATCTTTGAGGATTAGTTAAAATGGAAATGAATATCACAGGAAAAATGCAACAAACCAGCATGTAGAGATCATGTGACATGGTTTACTTCTGCAGGAATGAGCTTGTGTGTGTGTGTGTCTATGTCTATCTATATAACACACACACACACACACACACACACACACACACACACACACACAAAATACATTGTTCTTCCATGCAACATATGTAGCTTATAACATGATAGGTGACTGACACATTTGCCTAAAGATATTAAAACAGATGTTACTGATTCCCTAAAAAGAAGTTCTACTATGTTACCGATTTTGTTTCTGGGTGTTTCTTCTTAGAGTCGCCTGTTCTTCCAGCACTCCACAAGCTGCCCCTGTCAAACCGACCTCGAATGCAAGCAAGTTCTTTTTCACGTTCCTGAACAAATGAAGAAGTAATATAATCTGAATTTGTATATCTCTTTGCAAATCTGAGCCTGTATTCAAGCCTGATCATTCCATAAGGTTTTGAGATGACTAAAAGGTGTACCTGTTTGAGCTGCTGTGCTATGCTGGCAGTTGTGGATGCTTCGTTTTGTCTAAAGAGTCTTTCTTGGATTGTCTTGGTATTTGGAGTGATAATCGGAGTTTTGTGTCCTCCAGAGATAACAGGACTCTGTGTACTATATTCCTGGCAGCGCTCTCCAAAACGCTCCAGAAAAGGCTTAATACTTGATCCTCCTATAAGAACAAATGAGTTTGCTTCATCAACAAAGTTAGGTTCTTCATGATTTAGAAATCATGCTGAAGTGCAGTATTAAGCTGTTCTGCAAAGCAGTCCTTCTGAACTACACATTTTCATAGCAGCTATTAGATTCAGCATGTGAACATGTTCTAATAAATCATTGAAATGCAGCTAAGGGCAAGCAGACTTTCAAGATGCCTATAATATGCACCTCAAAACATGGTGCTGTGACATACAAATAAATAATAAATGTTGTTATAAAGTCTGAAGATTTATTACCTAGTTAATTTACAGATTTGAAAAATCTGCCATGAGCAACCAAGTGAAATAGATGATGACATTAGGCTCAGCATATTTTCAGCTTTCATTAAGAAATTTTAGATATTTCTAAATCATGAATTCCGAGTACATAAGCAAACATGGTGGAAAAGATTCATCTAATGCAGGGGTTGTCGACTCCCGGTCCGCAGTGGTGACAGTCTGTGGGTTTGCCAGAACTGGGCCATGGATACGGATATCTGCCTCCCACACGGGGGGGGGGGGGAGTGTTACACCCCTGCAAGTGTGACATGCCCATCGCGCAAGCGTGATATGTTGCCCCGGACATGGAGTTCGCTTCCCCCTGCTGGTCCGCCACCCCAAAAAGTTTGGGGACTGCTGATCTTAAGGTCAAAATCAACTTTTAAAAGAACTGTCTTGGCAAAAACCTATGTGTGCATTACTATACAAGGCAATGTTCTGTTCATACTCTTATTCTGCTTCTCCTAGTGACACTTAAAGCAATACAGAAATTTGTTTTTCAAAAAAATATATATTTTAATTCCTTTGGAACAGTGGTCAACCAAAAGGTCATTACAAAAATATCATCCCAGTAAGAAAACAAGCAGACTATGGAGGGAGGGAGGAAGTTAGTTGAATTAAGTATCTCATCTGAATATCTCCACATTATATTTTATGGGGCTGCTATCAATGGCTATTTACCAGTAGTATCTTACAACAAATGTAAATTTACAAAAGATGGCAGGCTTGTAAATGAACCTCCCTGAATGTTACTGTAATTTCTCTTTGGCAGGTCTGCTAGCAGGTGCTCTTCTATGCTGGAAGTGAAAGAGGGACACATCCCTCATTGATTATCTTACATGGTTCTTAGACTGGCTGCAGCAGAGAAACTGGATGCTCCATTCCTCCTCTGTCAGTCCACCCACTCATCTGCATAGAATTTTCTTAAGCATCTTGCTCAAAATTCCTAGTCACTGATACTTAAATGCTAGCACTAGGCTCAAATACAAGGCTGTAATATGGGGACCTGATCACAAGTTTTTTTTTCAAATAACATGGTGAGGAATTTATAGAATTTTGCTATATTCCCACTTATCAGAAATCTGGGCATAAGCACCTCACCATATCAACAGATCCTGCACATATCTAGAATCCCAGATGGGTTGACACACAACACTGTAAGTCACCTCTTAATAAGCTACTGTCTACAGAAAATCTAATAAGAACACAGCAGTACAGAATCTTATAGAGATGTGTCTAGTAAGTTACATATCACTGTTGTTTAAGTAAGGAGACCATGGTACATGATAGATTCTTAATACCAGCACAAATTAAAAGCAGTTAATTAGTAAAAACTGCAACATTAAACTGTGCATTAGAATTTCCCCCCAAAAAATCTACATTGCTGTCCGCAGAAAAATGTACACTTCATTTCAGAGGTAGGGAGTAACTAGGCCCACAGAGTGGCATTTATATCGCATTGCAACATTTTATTTGGAACTAACCTCCAACAAAATAGTGAGATTGTAATGTACAATGATACATAGGTTTCAGCAAAAATTGTGAAGAAAACATAGGTAGGCAATTAAATAAGGGAGCCTGTGGTTCAACTGCCGTGTAAGTAACATTTTGCTAACCACTAACCACTCTTGGTTAGCTGATGAAAAGAGGAGTCATGTTCTGGGATTTTCCCTTGTCCAGAAGTAAGCATCATTTACCTCAGTGAGACTTGCTAGATTCATAAAATAATGACAAGAAATTTGGGTAATGGCTACAGAATATTTCACTGAGTGTGTGCAGCTACACTTTTTGAATATTGTCAAATGAAAAAGAAGCATCTTTAAGATATGATATCTTTTAAATGTGAAGGTGAGAGAAGGGGACGACAGAGGTCGAGATATCTGGACAGTGTCATCGAAGCTACCAACATGACTTTGACCCAACTCCGGGAGGCAGTGGAAGACAAGAGGGCCAGGCGTGTTTTGGTCCATGGAGTCACGAAGAGTCAGACACGACTAAACAACAACAATCTTTTAAATGACAGGACAGATCAAATTCAAATAAAAAACTCATAGCAGGAATTATTTTCTTTTGTGAAACACTAGTGTTTGCCATTTGAAAAATGACAAAAGCAAAAATGGGGGGGGCAGCAGGGTTATGTGAGTTAAATCAGAAACTGCATCTTTAAAAATACTTGTCTGATTTTCTCCCAGTTTGGCATACAGCAAAGCCACACTACCTATGATCTGCTAAATATAGTCCTGATTCAAGAGCTCATTCACATGTCTTAACAGTTTGTCTGGACTTCCCACTCCTATCAGAAATAGCTTATGAAACATTGTTTTGACGGTGAAACAGTATCAGAGGTTCACTTGTGTGTACCTCTAATTAGAGCAATCCCCTGTTTCCATTCAGTTGATGGATAGAGCTTTGCCCTGGGTCTAATATATATATGCCGATATATTTAAAGCTTATTTATTTTATTTCAAGATGTCTATACATAAGCAGAACTGATTTAATAATTTGGTAATGAATAAAAGCCAATAAGAAAAGAATATGAACAGTAAAATTGCTCAAAAACTAAAATAATTTGCATCTGTTATATGTAATATAACACGTACATACAGTTTATACATTGCATTAAAAGTTATTCATTGCAGTGTATGAACATAATACTGCAAAACTGCATGTACCATTAATGGCTAATAATATAATGTTGATAAATAAACAGTAAACGGTTTACTCCACGTGGGCTTAACCTAAGTTAGAGATTGTCCTGTTAGAGGTTTATTATTACCTAAACAACTCTATACCGCTAAAGACATATACAGTCTTTCATAGAAATTCATGCTCAATGCAGAAACATCAAGAATGTCACTTTAAATAAAGAAATAATCTTTCACCTGGTGTGGCTGGCTTTTCCTTGTAATCAGCTTGTACATGTGTTATCTTGGTTCGCTCCTCTTTGACAGGAACTTGTTGGGACAATGATGGTTTCACTGGTGGTTTAAGATTGGCCTTTTCTTGTGGTTGCCGTTTTGGTGCATCAGTTTCTTTAGAATGGCTACTAATTATTCCTGAGTTATTTTTTATAGAACTGTTAGCTCCCTGAGAGTAGAAGGTAAAAACATGTTTCAAGTTATTATGCAAGTATTATTTAAGATTACTTTTCCAGATGCAACATTGACAAATCTGGAGCCACTCCTCCACCACCAAAGTGTGTTTTTAACTGTTCTGGCAAAAGGGTAAACTAGTGCCCCATCTCCTCCAACCGCTACTCTTACTACAACCTTTTAAACCAGAATCTGCAAATAGGGTCAGCATCTCTCCCCATGCATAGAGCATCTATGTTTGCTAACACTTGTAGCACTTATGTTTAACATAAGTAGCTCTCAGAAAGTAAACAGAGTATGATTATATGTTACTACTGTGCACAACTGATCCAGATCATGAGTTTGCTATAACAGATTAATAGCCATATTGTAACAGTTCTCCCATCCATAATAATTCATTCTGTAAAACAGCTTGAATACCACAAACTTCTTTTTTTCTTTCCTGAAACTGCCACACCTATAGCAGAACTCATACTGGACTTTATTCATAAAATGGCATTGTGTTCAACAAGACTTTCTCCCAAGTTAAGCATGATTAGGATTGCTGCCTAATATTTTTGGTCTGAATTCTAAAGATAGAAAATCACATCAGATTAAATATGATCACTTACCAATATCTCAGAGGTTGCTGACTTATTCACAGATGACTCAACAGCCCTTTGCGAACAAGACACAGCATCCTGCTTCACACTGCCACTATTGATTCTAGCAGATGCTCCACTCGTAGTGGACAATTTGGATAAACAAGCAGTACCAGGCTGTTCTTGTGTATTGTTTTGCTTTGCAGATGGATGACTTAGGTCATCTTCCCAGGAACCAATTGTAACAGCAAGGTCAGCTAGACGGCCTCTTCGCCCTATTGGGGTGTCCGTTGTAAGAGGTAGTTGTTTAGGCGGGGAACTGACAGATCCTTTTGATTGGATGGGAGACATGCTGGAACTTTCAGATAAATCTGTAAATTGAAATAGTACAGAAAGGCACTATTATAAAGCAATTTGGCACTTGTTTTGTAGAGTGTTTTGAAGCGAACCAAATAACGTATCTTCTGTGGGAGTACGCCAAGCACAAAAAGGAGGGAAGTCACTATGTCTTTCATGTGCTCTCACAGAAAAGATACAAGAACTGAGCTACAATGGGATTCAGATTTCAGTTATTTAGCCCTTGAATCAGAGGCTCAGGTAAAATATTCCAGAAGGAAATATAAAGGAAATAAACAATTGTAGTACCAAGCATTTGTCTGATTCTAGTAGTCGGAATTACCAACATGAAGCAGCAACATTTTCACTAGGTGAAAAAGAGTTCCTCTTCCCTTAAAGCTGTTGACAAAGCTATTTATGGGCAGGCAGGCAAACTATCCACAGGCTTCATTTATTAGTCTGAAATAGACATTACTTTACACACACTATGTAAACACTTGCCATATTGATGATTGAGATGGATACGTGCTCTGAAATCAGTCTTTTTAAAACACTATAGTGACACGAAAAGGCTGAACTCTCCATTTTTGCTTGCTTTTATAATTGAAGAATTTTCAGTTAAAACTACCATATAGGGTGGAACACATACCACTATCCCAGCAGCGTCGTTGTTCAGCCAACTTTTGCATACGTGTTTTAACTGAAGCAACAGCAGGTGGTTCAGATTTAAGATCCTGCTCTTCAGTCTCAGTGGAAGGAGCAATCAGGTGAGAAGTAGGATCCATGTCAGGAGGAACACAGGTTATGGAAGAAGAGTGATTTGGGTGTGTATTCTCAGAGTTAGAAATGGGAACCTCCGCATTTTCTGAACAACGTCTTTTGGATGGTGATGGCTTTGTATTTGATTTTTCTATAGACATTAAGAAAAAATAATCTGTTGAATAGGATGTTGCACCTAATACACTGCAGCATTCCATTAGGAGCATATTAAGAGTATACATAGAAGAGCAAGGGTTCATTCTGTTTTGACTTCTTGTGTTAGACAATTCCCAATCATTACTCAATGATCTTCCTCCACATCACATTACCTGCTAAAATGACTTTAGGACTCAGACTGTCCAAACGTACAGCAACAGTGATACAGACGGCATACAGTCCTGAACATTATATCACTATTAGCTAACTGGATAATTCACATTGGTCCACAATGTTTATTTAATAATATTTATATACTACTTCCCCCTAAATGTCACCAATATGGTATACAATTCAAACAAGCACATAGGAATAAAAATGTTAAATTTTCATTCATACTACTATTTTAATAATTTAAAAGAAATTGAAGAGATTACCTTTACTATATTTTAATGTCAGTTTGCTAACAGGAGAAAAGGTTACATAAGACAAGCACATTTGAAACGTCATACATAAATGTCTGCAAACAGCACCACATTCTGTGAAAAATACCTTCTTCATTAGACTGAAGTGTCTGGTTACCAGCTTCTGACAAAGGTTCTCTGTTTCTTTTTGTTTGTGTTGTACATCGTGCTCCTGCTGTGGGCCGCCCACCCATCTTCTTCTGTAAATTCTCTCTCCTAGCACGTGTTCGTTCTAGAAGTTTCTTATTTCACAGAAAAAAATATGAATAAAGTTTTGGTAAACATACTCAGTTTCAATGTATGAAAGAGTACAGCAGCAAACCAGGTGTTAAAATGGGGCAATTCTTCTCACAAGCTCCCTACAAACAAACTAACAGAATGATAAACAGCCTCACTGTACTATCAAACAATTTTACTATATGGAGAGAGATTATAGGAAAAGTGTGGGCATCTACAAATGTCTACAGAGCTTGACTCAAACAATCAAAATGCAGAGATGTTAGGCAGGAATTCTGTTGGATTTTTATGTGTGAGTAAATGAAAATGGAATGTTGCAGTTGCTAATTCAAACATACTAATAATATACTGCTAATGTGTGTGCCTGAGTGTATAATCAGCACGTGACTACATATGACTGGTACACAGTTTCAATTAACTGCTATGATTTCTGCATTTTTGCTTTTTTTAAAAAAGCCCTGGGGAAGACAGTATTCAAAACTAAACAACCAGAACGGAAACTTGTGATTTGTAAAGTGGCAGAGCCATTTTAATTAGAAATGTCTTGAATGATCAACAAACACAAATCCTGTACTAGTAAAATCACTAACATACTGCTTTAAAAATGGTACATAAGAGTATGAATCTTTACTCTGTGTCACCACATTACTCACTACTCTGAAGGTAGTTCAAAATATTATTGTTGGGTAGTAATGCTGAGAGGAAAAGAAAGATCCAGGATGGATCCAGCAGGGGGAGACGTGCAGCATTCGCAACCAAAAAAGCATGCAGTAAGAATCAGTTTGTTCTAGCTCTGAAAGTGTTTAGACAGAACACTGTCTCAGAAGTCAGCACCATCTTCGGGCAAAATCCTGTTTGTATAGTTAATGCTGGCATAAATCAGCTTCCAGAATTTTTTTTTAAATCAAAACCTTCCCATTCCTGCTTTTCAGGGTCTAAGGCAGTGGTTCTTAACCTTTTTTGAAAGAAACGCCCCCTTGGGCCATTGAGGATGTTATCATTGCCCCCCTACCCACGGCAATATCTTTATCTATCTATCTATCTATCTATCTATCTATCTATCTATCTATCTATCTATCTATCTATCTATCTATCTATCTGTCTGTCTGTCTGTCTGTCTGTCTGTCTGTCTGTCTGTCTGTCTGTCTGTCTGTCTATTTTCATTCAAGACACTTAAATCCAATGACCCTGAAAATAAAATTCAATTGCAAGAAAATGAAATGCCTAAAAAAACAGCCAGCCAGCCACAACAGGACAACAAGAAAAGCTGGAAAAGCTGCCAAATTCCCACCCACCCAGGATGACCCGAGCCAGCCCCATCCCTAGAAATCCTGCCATGCCACCCCAAACTGATCCGTTTCTCTCCACGCTTCCCTTGCAACAGGCGGGAAGGTGAGTGGGAAGGCAGGACGGACAAATGGGGCTCGTCTCTCCCTCCCCACCCAGGTGCAAGGCAGCACTTCACCGGGTGAGTACGGGGACCTGAGAGACCCTTTCCTTCCACCCAATCCACACTCGGTGCTCCCCTAAGGGAGGAAGGAGAGACGTGGCAGGCAAAAAGAGCTGGATTGTCTGGCGGTGCCGGCACCGGATCCACTGCCAGCACCGCGGCTGCAGCCACCTTCACAGGTTTGGCTTGCTCCAGCCGCTCCCCTACCGCCCCCCTTCTGTTCCGCCGCCCCCACACTGCCTCTTTTCATTCTACCGCCCCCCTGAAAAATGAAATTGCCCCCTGGGGGGCATTATTGCCCACGTTAAGAACCACTGGTCTAAGGTTCCCCAGAGCTTCCTTTTGAGATTCAGGATCCTCGGAATGCAGGAGGAAACCTCTGACAATCAAAAATCACCACCAGACTGCTGTTGGCAGTTGCAATCCTAGCAGTGACAAAGGGCTCTCCCTCCCCATCCCAAGGCAAAAGGGAAGCCTAGGAGCCTTGGAACCTGAAAGAAGGGGTAGGAAGCTTTTGATTCATTTAAACGAATTATTTCTAGTGGCCAGATCCAATTTCTGCCGGCATATCTACACAATGGAGTTTTGCAAAACATGTCAAGCAGCAGGAGTTTAGCATAGGATTTTCCAAGAAGTTAGCTAACCTTTGTTAAGCCATGTCTACCTTCTTGTTCTAAATCACAGGCCTCAAAAACTGAATTGCAATATTTATTGGATTTACCAGGTTTCATCTGGCACACACCTGCATCATTCAGTTTCAACTAGACATACAATGTTCCTTTTAAGTTCAGTTCAACTGATTCTCATGTCCATTTATGGGAATTATTGTAATAAGATATCACACTGGCAATCCCCTCAGAGCTGCGTAGGGAGAACTTAGAAATGAAAGTATAAATTCTTCCCTCCACAGCCCAAAAAGAGAACTACAGTAATGCAACCTCTCCTATATTACATAACACGTATATAGTAACAGGCAAACACAGATCAGGGATTATAAAAAGTCGAACAGTCAGAATAGAAACAGATAAATCAAGGAAAAGTATAAGGTACTATAAAGTATGCCAACATAATGATTGTTCAATTTCAAACAGATTGTGTGTGTTTTAATCAAATGTAGCAATATTTAATTAATTTAAAAAAGACAAAGGCTGCAAAGACTGTAAAGAAATATGTGCATGTATAGAGAATTATGGAAAAGAACAGGCATTTCCTTTTTAGCCTCAGTATTCCATGTTATCCAAAGGACAAACCACTTGAATTTTAAAAAATAACTTCTCATTTTGGCATTGGAAACTGTCAAGCACTAACTGCCAAAGCAGCAACAGAAGATGAAGTCACTATGATTCTTTATGACAAAATACACTCATTTGTTTAGAGAAGTTATGAGAAGAACTTTTTCACTTTCTTTTAAAATGATGCACACACAGTGATCTTTTATCAGGTTCACTGCTGTCTTCTCTGACAGTGGCTATTCAAGCTCCGAAGCAGCAGAATTGACCCATGCCACCTGAGATTATTTTAGGTGAAGATCATAGTTTTCTGGGCACCTTAAGAATGGAAAACAAGTGCTCCTACTCACTGCTATTACTCTTGTCGTAGCAAATCCATCTTTGACAAAACTTATTTCAAGCCAGCATCAAATGACTGAGATATAAGGCTGCCAAATTAAGATTCAACTGATCTACTAATGTGTCTTAAAAGGATCTGTAGTTTAAACTAGTGGCCCCCAACCTTTTCAAAACTGTGGACCAGTTGGGGGCAGTGTCTGCGTGTTTGTGGGTGGGTGTAGCATGGTCACGCACATGCGCGGGGTGCACTCACGGGTCATGTAGATATTAAAACTCATGAAGATATTAAACAGCATTGGGGAGATAATTGAGCCCTGCAGAACCCCACAATTGAGGCTCCAAGGGGCCGAGACACTCTCCCCAAGCTGTACTCTCTGAGGACGGTCCTCCAGGAAGGATCGGAGCCAGGCAAGCACCAGGCCACCAATTCCCAACTCGGAGAGCCTCCTCAGGATACTGTGGTCGATGGTATCAAAGGCAGCTGAGATATCGAGGACCAACAGAGACATTTTGCCCCTGTCAGCCTCCCTCAATAGGTCATCATATAGGGCGACCAATGCTGTTTCTGTACCATGGCATGGCCTGAAACCCAACTGGAATGGATCCGGGGCATTTGTTTCATCCAAATGCGCCTGAAGCTGATTGGTCATCACCCTCTCCACCACTTTGCTAATGAAAGAAATGTTGGTGACGGGCCTATAATTGACAATTTCATCCACCACCAAACTAGGTTTCTTCCTTATGGGCCTAGTGAATGTCTCCTTGAAGGCGAGGGGTACCCTGCCCTCAAGGAAAGACCCATTCATTATTGCTGTGGCCCATTCAATTGTTATAGTCCTGGCTGCTTTGATTAGCCAGGCCGGGCAAGGGTCAAGGTGGTGGCCCAACAGTGATCAAGCGCTTTGTCCACAATATCTGGCGTTACAGGTTGAAAGAGATCAATAATCGCCAGGCAAGGCGGAGCGCTGGACATCTCTACCCAATCCACTGCATCCAAAAAAGGAGAGAGCTCCCGGTGGATGGCCTCCACTTTAGATTTTTAAAATGCTGCAAATTGGTCTGGCGAAATACTAGAGGGAGGCCCATCACTTTGACCAATTCCGGATAGGTCGCGCATTATACGGAAAAGCTCTGCTTGCTGGTTTGAAGCTTCGTTTATCTGGTTAGCGAGATGTACACGGCTAGCAGCCTTTACCTTGGCATGGTAAAGGTTATTTGCGACCTTGACAGCTATCCAATTATAATCCATTGGGTTCTTTCTCCACTTGCGCTACAGCCTTCTCCTAAATTGCTTCATCGCTCCTGATTAAACCAGGGCGCAGGCCGAGCTCTGCATTGGAGAGGGCGTTTAGGAGCAATTGTGTCTACAGCCCTGGTGGCAGCAGTAAACCAGCCATCCACCAGAGCTTCAACAGGAGCACCAGCCAGATCAGCCAAAATCCGCATGGAATCATGTCGGATCCAGTAGCCTTCGAGGGTGGACCATAGAAATAGGTCCATGCTCCCTGCGAGAGGGGAGAGCCACCGAGAGCTTACATTTTATTAGATGGTGATCTGACCATAACAAGGGGACCGACACAAAGTCAGTCACCATCAGACGACACTCACTCCAATTGGTGGAAAAAAACCAGGTGTGGTATATGATCATCCACATGGTACAAGGAGGAAGTAGATAAGGTACATAGCAAAGGATTGTGCCAAGAGCAGAAAATGAAGTGTTAACCTTTAGCATTGTAATTGTGTCCTAAATGCCCACTTAACACAAACATAATAAATGGGTCAGGCCATAAAGAGGATATACAGCCTTTAACAGACTTCAATATTTAGTGACCGTCTTAAGGCAAAGGAAACAGAAAATATGCTTTTATACTATTGTAAATATAAAACTAAAGCAATCCCAGCTTTCTGCAACAGTTGATTGAACAGAATGAACATCTGCTTTATATGACTACACAAGATACAAATTTCTCTCTGACTTCACTACCGGCAATCCCACCTCTGATCATGTGTAGCTGGAGTGTTTATGTGTATAACATGAATGACTTCATCTGATGACATGGGATGCTCAGTTGCTAAAGCTCATGTTATGCCAACTATGTTAGTCTTCAGTGTGTCACAGTATTCATAGAACAGTAATTTTCGTAAGCCAAATCTTGTATTTGATTTTACTACATTATTGCTAATTAAAAAGTAATCCATTGAGTTTTTGTTCCAAAACATATCAGGGAACACATAACTTACTAGTGTTGACTCAAGGTTTACTGCTCTTCCGACCGTAACACACAATAAGATACATAGCATGTAAAATGAGGATGATTTGCCCAAGAGTTCAGAATGCTGTTTCATCATGCCAACAGAGACCATTTGTATAATTCATTTTCTTTGATATTAGAATATTTAATGTAACTTTGCAGATTAAAATGAAGTGTCTTTCATTATACCAGAAGGCTGGCATTAATTATTTCAGTTCTTGTTTAGAGAAAAATCAATGCTTTGCATTTTATATTATCTTAATATCTAATGATCTGTGATTGTTAGTGGAACTTGAAAGAGGTTTCACGAATTTTTTTATGAAATAGCAGACACTTCAATATTACAAAAGTACTGTATGTTAATCAATAGTTATGTGAAAAACAAGTTTGATAGCAGTGGATAGTACTCAAAAAGAAGTTCAGCAGGATCTATGAGGAGGGTGTAGGTCCTCTGGAAAATTTCCAGAACACTGTAACACACCCAGTGAAGTTCAGTTTAATAAAGAGAACTGAAGAAAGAATCTTTTCATAACTAGTTATGTGAAGTCATCAGCTACCAATTAAGGAGATAAAACTGAAGGTTTGAATACAAGTCACCAGCAAAAAGATGTTGATACACTACATGTGTTTAACCTAAGGTACTGCCCTAACATATAATTTAAATTATGGACACTGAGTTGCTTTCATCCTCTTAAATTGCTTTATCAAGGACTGAATGCATTTACAGTACAATCCTATATCAGAGGAGTTCCTCCTCAGGAAAATGTGTTTACAAACAGTCTTATAAATGTTAATAATTTACAGTTGCAGTTTTATCAAGGTTACAAAAGTTAAACAGAAAGACGTTGTGTTAGTTTACATTTATGAAGTTGCAATCCTACACATAATATTTACCTAGGAGTAAGGCCAGATGAATTCTGTAAGATTATACTTCTGGATAGGATTGCAGTTGGTTAAAATAAGAATGTTTGCAACCACATTTAATTGACACATGCATACCGTTTCCCCAAAAATAAGACAGAGTCTCATATTAATTTTTGCTCCAAAAATGGGTTAGGGCTTATTTTCACAGGGTGTTTTATTTTTTTCATGTACAACAATCTACATTTAATCAAATACAGTCACCTCATCTTCTTCTGGTTGCTGCACAGTGGTGGAGGGCCAGGTTTCACTTAAGTGGGGCTTATTTTTGGGGTAGGGCTTATATTACAAGCATCCTGAAAATTCATACTAGGACTTATTTTCAGGTTAGATCTTATTTCTGTGGAAACAGGGTATAAAATGGACACAGTTCTAAGCACACAGAATTTTATTTTTATATTTTTAGGGGTTTTTTAAAATAAAACTTGTTTTAAAGGAAAACGTTACTTTAAAATCATACTTTCTCAACTCCGTTTTGAAGGAGAAATATTCCGGCGAAGTCCTAAACAACTCATAAAATTGTGTTACTGAAGCCATATTAACGAACACAAAAGCGAACTTGTTTGGAAATGCCACACCCACTAGTCTCATATTTTCCTAGTGAGTCAGGAAGAGAAAAATAAGCAGTTTGTATGTATTCGCAGCAGATTTTTAAAAAGGAAAGAAAAAAAAGCTACAGAAAACATTTCGCGAGACAACTATTTGCATTATAAGAGAGAAGACAAGTCCTCGTTTCTACTTTACTGGCGTTGTACAAAAATCCCTGGAAGGACTCACTCCCAATTTGTGGTCCGAGGGGAAAGCGGGAACCAAGTAAATGCTGGCCAGCAGGATCACCAGAATTTGGTGCTTAAACCTCACGAGCAGCTTTTGCAAAGAGTGGTCATTAGCAAAGTCTCAAACCCCCCCCCCCCAGGAAAGGCGACTTCAAAGAGACCCTCAAATTGACTTTAATTGCGTCCCCAAAGACCCCAAGCCGGAAAGCAACACAGGAAATGGCACACGACTTAATATTAAAACAATACCCCAAATCCAAATCGAGGCAGGCTGTGCGGATAAGGAGATGGGAAACCCGTATCCTTAATGGCATTTGAAAGCAACACGTTCTACTCGCAAGTCAGCCCGCTGTGAATTGAACCAGGTTTGGTCGCGGGGAAAGGGACATACTGTACATAGACTTCGAGGAACCGTACAGCCCAAGCCCTCTGTGCGTGCTTGGCCAAGGTCAGCCCCGCTCAGTTGAATGGGACTTACGGCAGAGAAAGCGGACATGAGGGAAGGTCTACCAAGACAAAAATAGCCGCTTTCTGTGAAGTAGCTTATCTCGCTCGCTCTCCCCCGACTTTCCTCCCTTAGAAGAAGGGTGTTCCTACCCGAAGGACCACCGCCTGTTATTTCCCAAGCCCCCCTCCACCTGGTCCTCATTCACGGTGACAGATTTACCCATCACTTCTGTGAGCAAGGCTGCCCTCTCACCTCGGTGAAGGGGTCCATGGCTGCGGGAACCACCAACAGCGAGCAAACGCCTCTCCTTCTTCTCCCTCCACCGCGTCCGCTCCTCGCCCACCACTCGTTCGAGCTCTTCAGATTTGAATTTCAGCGCCTGCCAGCCGGGCGGCGCAAGGCGCATGCGCCCCACGGGACCGAGCCCTCCGGCTCCGCCCAGCCCAGTTACAGGAGACCCACCGCAGACAACAGGCCCTCCTCTTCCTCGTGCCGGCCCACTTGGACATTCAGTACTACTTTTCCCCTTGCATAAGGGAGGTCAACCTAACCGGGTGTTTTCGCGGCTTCAAAGCACACTAGCCTGCTTGTACCAAAAAAAAAAAAAGGGGGGGGAGAAAGAAAATGGTAGGACGTGCCAAGGGCGAGAAGGGTGACTGGCGTGAGTGTTAGCCATTTAGGTGGAAGTACGCCCTGTAAGTGCGGAACCAGAGGCATTTTTCTCCCCGTCCCTCATAATCCGTAACGGTATGACCAGGCCGGCGCGACTTTTCAAGGATGCGGGATTCCGCGCAGCATGGGCTGCTGCTATCGAGTCTGGTGACGGTTGCGCTCCTTCCTACGGATAAAGAGGGATACCCCTGCCGGAGTTTTTCTCTGTCCGGCAGCTCCTGTGCTAAAACACGACGTGCCTTCCCAGGGCCAAGGGCGGCGACTCTTGCCAGTATTTCAGAAATAAATGAGCGTGACAGGGTTACTCTCGGGGGGGGGGGGGGTGTCTTTCAGTTGCAGCGTTTCCTTTGCCCCAGCGCACGGTTCGGGTGCTGGTGTCACCAATTTACTTTGCAGCATATTCATATCCGCTATATGGATTCCAACTCCTGGAATTCCCATTGTGCTGTGTGTAGTGGACAGAGTGCCTGGACTAGGACTCGGGAGAATAGGGGTTGAATCCTCACTTGGCCAAGAAAACTCACTGGCCGGTAAAACCGGTCCTTAAATATCATTTACATTGAGAGCCCTATTAGGATCGCTACAAGTAGACTTTGTCTAAAAGGGCGGGATAGAAATCTAATAAGTAAAATATAAGTTCCAACTTGATAACACCCGCACACCCTTAATCCTAATGTCTTACAAGTGGATTCTGGCAGGTTTTTTTTTTTAAGCTCCTCTAGGGAAGTGTGTGTGCACTGTATTATATTTATACTGATACTTTTCGTGTTTTATTGTCCCACGTCTGTTGTATCAGGGAACTAGTGTTCTCAAAGAGGGTGTGTCCTCTTTGACTTACAGTATATGGTCATCTGGCCATCAGAAGTGAATTTTGATCCTAGGTTGTTCTTCTGCCTGCCCAATGGTGAATTTCCCTCTGTTTTGAGAGCGTTTCAACCATATGCTGCCTTGGAACTAAACAAGTGTAGCACTAAAGCTGTATGATGATTTTTTAAAAAATATAGCGGTGTCATTTGGGACAGTGAAGTGATGCACTGCAGGTACAGAAAGGAATATTGCCACCAGTGATGCGTGGTCTTCAAGTCCCACAAGCTTTTCAGCCATACTGAACTTTAGCATTAAACCAGTATCATCATTTTTACAAATACTGTACAATTTTACCATCAGTGTCACTCAGAGGGGACTGCAATAGTGTATGTTTGTCAGCAATTTATCACTAGAGATCAGGTATCCATATATGAATATGAATATCCCTGTCCCAGATGGACCTAATGAGAGTCCAGCCCCCAGGACCTGTCCACTCATGCATCCTGCACAGCAAAGGTCCTACTTGTCCTGTAAATGTCACGTGGAGCTCTACTGTCTCTCTGCTCGGCTGGCCACTCCAGACAGGGACCAGGAGGAACCATTCCCATCTGAAAGCATCATCTGAAACTTCTCTTATACAAGGATAAACATATTATTGTTCCATCTACTACTGTATCTTGCTTTGGAGTTGCTTGATGCCTAAAGACTGCTTATTTATCATATATGGGTTTTTTTTTGTAACCCATCCTTTCCATGTTGTTGTTGATTTGACTTATATGCTACCCCATAATGCTAAAGCACTGTCTGCGCGATTACAACATACTGTATGTATGCAAACCCTCACCATGAGCTGGGAACTCATTTTACCAGCTTGGAAGGATGGAAGGCTGAGTCAACTATGAGCCAGCTAACTGAACATTTATATGCAAAAACAAGTCCCAATTAATAATAGAATCATAGAAAAGTGAAGTTGAAAGGGGCCATCAAGTCCAATCCCAGGCTCAACACAGGTATACAATCAAAGCAGATATGCCAGGTGATTCTCCAAGTTTTTCTTGAATGCCTCCAGTGTTGGAGCACGCCCCAACTCCCAAGGTAACTGGTTCCACTGTTGTACTGCTCTAACAGGAAGTTTTTCCTGATATTCAACCAAAATCTGGCTTCCTTTAACTTGAGCCCATTGTTGCGTGTCCTGCACTCTGGGATGATCAAGAATAGATCTTGCCCCTCCTCTGTATGACATACTTTCAGATATTTGAAAAGTGCTATCATATCACCCCTCACCCTTTTCTCAAGGCTAAACATGCCCAGTTTTTTCAATCTTTCCTCATGGAGCTTGGTTGCCAGCCCTCTGATCATCCTTGTCACCCTCCTCTGAACTGGTTCCAATTTGTTAGCATCCTTCTTGATGAACTGAACACAAGACTCAAGGTTAGGCCTAACCAGTGCTGAATAGAGGGGGACCAACACCTTGCGGGATTTAGAAACTACATCTATTAATGCAGCTTAAAATAGCATATGCCTTTTTTGTAGCCACATCACACTGTTGGCTCATATTTAGCTTGTGATCTATAACAATTCCAAGGTCCTTCTCGCTTGTACTTTTGTTGGACCAGGTATCCCCCATCTTGTAACTGTGCAATTGGTTTCTTTTTCTGAGGTGCAGCACTTTGCACTTATCCCTGTTGAATTTCATTCTGTTGCTTTTGGCCCAGTGCTCCATTCTTTCAAGGTCATTTTGAATTTTGCTTCAGTCTTCTAGGGTATTAGCTATTCTGCCCAATTTGGTATCATTTGCAAATTTGACAAGCATTCCCTGCACTCCCTCATCAAAGTCATTAATAAAAATATTGAAGAGCACCAGACCCAAGATGGAGCCTTGGGGTATCCCACTTGTTACCTCCTCCCAGTTAGAGTATGACTCTGTAGCCAATTGTGTATCCACAAAACTAGAAATAATACCATAAAATCCAGATCTGTTTACAGAGACTCTGCTTGAGACATAATAAAAATTGAGAGCACTTTTACTAACCAGTTCATTGATCTCCATAAGATATTGTTGGTCTGTAATTCCCATCATTCTGGACCATTAACCATGCTGCCTTGGATCCATGCGAACTAATATCCAACAGTATTTGGTGGAGCTCAGGTTATTCTTCTTCTAGGCTTTCCACAGTGCCCTTCCAGGAGGAATAGGGAGAGGTACTGGCTACTATTCTTCTTTTTTAAAACTTTCTCTTTGAATCAAACTATTCAAGGCCATCAAATTTTAGGTATATTTTGGATGTTTATTAGCTTTCAAATTCGGAATGAAGGAATAGAATGCAAAAACTTGAATGCTTAGTAAATTGATTAATTTATTTTGCCTTACTTAGACTTGTGTTTAAATCAATTCTCCAAAAATAACAATGTAATTTCAGTGGTACTGATTTCATAAAATCTTCTAAAACCTAACCATAATTATGGTGCCTCAAGTAAAGATTCAGATATAGTAGGATGACGTCACAGTATGTTGACATCATAAAAGCCTCAACACAATATTCTAGAAAAGCTTGTAAAGTGTGTCAGTTAAGATACAGAGGATAAACATACTAGTCTAGCAGTACCAACTTAGTAAGACATTCAGACCACCTGGTAGAAAGCTAAGTTGAAGAATGAGAACTTTGCCCCTTTTCCAAAGGTCTGATTTTGTGGTCTAATTTTTCAGAAAATGCAGCACAAACTGAAAGAAGAGCAAAGGAACGTCTGATTCAAACTAATACTTTTAAACAGCATTCTGGATCACTTGGATATATACTGTACAAGCAAGGAGGGATATAATGTAACTCTGCAGAATACTCCTACTATGAGACTAATTTTAATTTGATAAAATAATTTCATTTTGCTCAGGTAAGTCTAATTTCCTTTGAAGGTACTCTTGCTCAAAGAAACTGCCTGTCTGCCCCAGAATGGGATTTAGGTTTTAAACTTCAGAACTGAAGCGTTCATATTCACACATTAAACATAAATTAAGAATTTACAAGGAGCTGAGGGCTTGTCTACACTAACTCTTTTGAAGTGGGCTATTGCAGGATAAATCAGTTTGTCTGGGGTCAGTCAGACATCCAGTATGCCGTTTGGTGTAATCCTTGCATCCAGACACCACATGTAGCTCAAGCTACCCTATTTGGTCCACCTCCCTCTGCTGTCAGTTTCCCATATAATGATGTGGCCTTAGAAGACTGTCACTTCACAACATTGGTAAATTAAACACACCAAAGAAGTCCCCCTCATTGCTCTCTTCCATCTCCTCTCGCTTCCTGGTAGAAATATTTAATTAAAAAAATTAAGTGACACAGTGTATCAGTACTGCTCTAATACACCGTAAGAAATTACTGCCTCTGCCCCTTCATGGAGCATAAGAACTGTTTAATTTGTCAATATCCTAAAGTAGCTCTCTTCTTAAACCACTTCATGACTTGGGAAACTGAAAATGGAAGGCAATTTGATAGCCACAAGCTCACTTTGGTTTGTTTCCAGCAATCACATGCACTGGAAATGAATCAAAATGGAGCAATTGTACCCACACCAAAAATATAGAAGCCATTGGAGGTACCAAGAAACGCTCCAGGGGGTGGGTGCTGATTTTTCTGGTCACCAGAAAAAGGAGCAAACAAGCCCATCCCTGCAGTGGACAAAGCAGCAGGACAAATGCCTATCTGATTGCACCATGAAATATTTGGTTCAAATAATCCAGAACTAACATTAGAGACAGCTCTCCTTCCTCGCTACACATATCTATATAGGCATACTGGAAAAGACAGGGAAACACCTTCAGTTTAAAGTAAGAAGTTACAGTATAGTTGAAAATAATCCTTCAAAACCAAACAAATGCAGGCCATAGATGAATTCCCATTTCTCCGTGCATGAGATGCATGTGACAAGACACTGATGTACCCCTTCTGTAATTTAACTTCTACCATTGGTAAACAGTACAGCATTACCCTGCTGGGTACTCTGCTCCCTGGGCATTGCATAAAGGCACCCTTTATGCAAGAGGGGGAACAATAGTTTTGCAAGTGTTCATATCCACAAACAATAAGAATACAGAAGAGTCCTATTCATTTATGCGACCACAGAAATTGTCCACGGACAAACGCTGGCTCTATGGCTTGGAGATGAACACCGTGCCCTAGAGTTGGACACCACTTGACTAAAATGTCAAGGGGAACCTTTACCTTTTTATTTAAAAAAAGAGAAGAAAAGAAAAGATCTCATCAGGTGATGCCTGGAACAAAAAAAAAATCAAAAACTGGTGAGTCAGGGCACCACCACCAAAGCAGGAGCCCACCCCTTTATTTATATATTGATGGTCCTAGAAAACAAAACAAAAAAATACCCCAATTGGGTTATATGTAGCCCACTGGTGCATGGAGTTCACTTTTGGTTTATTTAAAATATGTTTACTCTTCCTTTCTCCTTAAAAAGTAATCCAAGACTGCTTGCTTATATTCATAGAAGATAATGATAATGTCTTGCCTTAACTGCAGCACATGTGACATGGGGGGGTATTGCACAGACCTATGCTGTGGCTGTGGCTCATGGAAAGCTTCACTGGTACCCAAAAGGGAGCAGGAACAGCTAGAAATGGGTGTCAGTCTTTAAAGTCACCAGACATACTCAATTCAAACCTCAAGTGCCACTTATCTTGTTTCTCTAATTCTGCAAGACTCCTCTTGTGCCCTGATACCTGGGGTCTATCCCTGTCCCAAGCCTTCAAAACCAAGATTAAAACAACAACGATGCAGTGAACCGTATGTAGAAAGATAACTTACTGTTATTCATATATACTGGAATGTTTACCAATCATGCAAAGAGTTACAAGGTTAATAATGTTTATAAGATCTATTTGTATAGTATGGAATACAAATAATTCAAAACAAGAAACCAAAATGGAAAAAAAAGAGAAACAATCTGAAAATCAGCTGTAAAGATTCAGAGTTATTTAGCACACATTTTAAAAAAATCATTGTAATGGTACTAAAAATCCACAGTTCGCTGGAGAAAGGGAACAATCCTGAGAATACCACATAACACAAAATAACATTTCCTTATAAGGTGTGTAGCACTAGCTAACTGCCAAAGAGAGGTGACGAATTTCAAACTGTGGTTTTCAAATGAAGATACATACCAGAAACATCCACAAACCGAATACATGCTACTGGATCTCATCCAATAATAACTGAGGGAGGAAAAAATGACTGGAAAATGATTTCATTACAAAATGAATGCTTTGTACCTGTATCTCTTTACAAGCATTTGTTGAAACATGTTTGAGCTAATTTAACTACTGTGTAACAAAAATAGTTTTGCAATGCAGCCACATACAGTTTTGGTTTTTTTTTTGCCATCTTAAACATTCTGTAAACAAAAAAAAATCTAAAATGCACAATTGGACTACTTGAAGTAGAGAGTAAATGTGACAAGATGACATCATGGCCTCTAAATTGTCATTTGAAAGCCAGAACAATTTACTAAAATTAATTAGCTCTTTGAAGGAAAGTAAGTTAAATAATTGTGAGGATATGAATAAGCATGAAACCTGTATATATATTTCCCCTTTCCCAAAGAAGTAAAACAGTCTGTTTTATACACACATTCTTCTAATAACAATGTAAATCTACAACTCATATGCTATTGAAGCAAACTTGGGAGAACAGCTCTTGCACTCATTTCTGCATTGGGGCAGCTTTGTTTAATTTTCCAAAATATGAAGTAGGGGGAATGAAATGAAATATAATTAATAACCTCAGAAAAATACTGGCTTTTGACTCATTTCTTTTTATTCCAGGATGAGACATCATGTAGTAAATATTGTTAACTTTGTTAACTTAGGGCTGGATAGCTAGCCGTCCTGATTCTAGGACTACAGCTTCCATAATTCTTTACTATTCTGGATGCTAGGACTTCTGGGAGCTGTTGCCCAAAACATTTGGCAAGCTACAGCTGACCCACTTCTGATCCAGCAAGATCTCACAATTTTGGAACATAATAGATTCATGCATGGCCCCAGCAATTGAGACAATTTATTTATAAGTATTATCATCTCAAAATAACAATTCCTTACTCTCCATTAGACCACCAAGCCCTCAAAATGAGCTCTTGTAAATTGCAGTAAAGCAAACAGCTTCTGCTGTAACAAGTAATGCAACATTACAGAGCTGTAATTCTTTGCATGTTTTCTTGGGATTTGTGACTTACTTCTGTATACATAAAATTGGCCTGTGCACCTGATGAGTATTGGCAAGTTTACTAGGAAACTCTTGAAAGGACCAAGCTAGATATGAACCATTCATTTTTAAACCCAGGCCTTCCATCTCTGAAGCAACAAAAGCTTTTAAAATAAAAGAATAGATGGGTGTGCTAAATGCAATCGTTGTTGTTGGTGAGTTCCTTTGCCCACTGCTCACCACCCCCTTGGGTTGATAAGCAATGAATAGCTGTCTTTTTCCATACACAGAGAGGCATGTAATTCCATGTGTTGTTATCCTTCTGCCCTGTCAAGACAGTACAGTATTGATTTATAGGGCCCTAATAGGGCTTTAAAGGTGAGATTTTTAAGGAGTAGTTGTATCAGTTCCACACACCCCAGTGAGTTTCCATGGCTTAGAAACCAGGCCTCCTGAGTGTTAGTCCAATACACCACACTGGTTTTCCCCATGTAATTCCATATCACTCTCTTATATGGAGGAAGGCTAAGCTAATGTTGGA
This sequence comes from Pogona vitticeps, assembly GCF_051106095.1. NCBI lineage: Eukaryota > Metazoa > Chordata > Lepidosauria > Squamata > Agamidae > Pogona > Pogona vitticeps. Next base: position 66,718,917 of record NC_135788.1, read on the forward strand.
GGAGGGTAGAAAAATTTGCTATTTTTCATCCTGATGCACCTACTTTCAAGATATGAGAAAAAAGTAGGGGAGAAGAGTCATGTATTTCAGCTGAGTGCACTGATAAAAATACAATGTAACAACTAAATTAGGTTGGAGTTCATGTATGATTTGTAGAGTTTCCCACAGATAATTGCAACAAACTGACAGTGGGCCAGAGCATATTTATTTATGTCATTAATTTGTATACTGCCCAATTAGGGCAGAGCACTGATCTGAGCAGTTTACATCAAAGCGAAACAAACACAATGATGTAATCACAAAACAAATCACTGAGATAAAAGCAAATAGTCAAATTAATCAGAAGTTAATACATCTAAGTGTAAAACTAAGCAAACCCAGATAATGGGAAGACCGTGGCATAAATATAACAAAACATTAAAAGAGGATGCCCTTAAAAGCTTCATTGAACAGCCTAGTTTTGAGCATCCTCTTAAAGGCTGGGAGGGAGGAGGCCAGGTGCAGCTCTACTGGGAGCCCATTCCTTAGAGATCGTGCCACAAATGAGAAGGCCCTGTTTCTTGTAGATTTTTTCTTGCCTCTCAGTGTCGCAACCCATAAGAACATTGCCTGTGGGGACGGGGTGGTGCAGGGTGATGTTCTTAAGGAAATACATTCTCATGTGACTACACACCATCCAAGCAGGCTTAGCACTTTGTCAGTATGCTGTAGCAAGTTATGCAAAGCTTTCATGAACACCTGTATTACAGTATGGCTAATGTAAATAATAAATAAATTGAAATCTATATTGCCCAAGCAAATTTCAAAAATATGAACTGATAATATCTGGTGCTTTCCTTCTCTTTAGGTCCTTTATCCATGCCTTTGAGGCTTCCTAAGCACAAAGCAGCTTCTAAAAGGAAAAAAGGTATCTATGATAGACTGATAACACAACACTTGAATCATCTAGGGTCAAGACTGCAAAAGACTGTAACATACACAAGACTATCAATGGCCAAAATCCTATTGCTTAGTGAAGTATATCACACTAGAGTAAGCCCATTAGGTCAGTGGGGATTTAGTGAATCAACTCCTCTATAACTTTGACTCAAGTAAGCCTACTCCAACTGCAGTTCACTATGCTAAAGTAAGTAGCAGTTTTGAGTAGACTCGCTGAATCTGTGGAACTATCTCACTAAATATTGATTCAATGGGCATACTCTGATGCAATTTAATACTAAGCAACAGGATCTTGGCTGTTATGTAGAACAAGTCTGTCAGTGTAAGCTTAAAGTAGTTGGTTCATAGGTTTTATACATATTAATAAACTAGTTCCTGGTATACAAAGTACAGTACTTTTTTTTTTTAAACGGAGGGGATGTCGTAGATCAGGGGTCTCAAACATGCGGCCGGCTTCCGCAGGCTCTTGCTCCGCTTTGCGGAAAATATAATGTGGCCCAGCCTCACCCAGACTCTGCCTCCAGTGGCCCCCAGGTAAATTGAGTTTGAGACCCCCTGTCGTAGATCTTTTATACTATACTGTACTCGCAGATCTGGGAACAGAAATCATCTACTGGGGCTGGGAGCCATTGACTTTCCAGTTCTGGTTGGAATCCAACCCCAATGAGGCCCCACCAGTAGGGCTTCAAGGGTGGGCAACGGTAATTATAGTTCAACAATATCAGGAGTCGGGGTTTTCTGAAACTTGAAGTCGAAAATATCTGGAGGGCCAAAACGCTCCCACCTCTAGGGCGCTCCACAAATTTCTTCCGGCGGCTGGGCTGCCCGAGCACAAACTCGACTGGTGGTGGGTGGCGTCTACGCTCATCATCGCTTCTCGCCTTGCCCCCCCCCTTCCCCTGGGTTGTCCGTAGCGGCTTTCCGTCCTCGAGACTACAAGTCCCAATACAGTATCTCGCCACGTTCGCGCGCTGCCTCGTCGGCGGGGAAAGCCCCCCCCCCCAGTAACGACTGAATCACGCCCCCCTTTGCGCAACCGCAAAGCCCCGAGGTTTCCTTTTCCGACGGGGAGGGGGGCCGTGCTTGGAATGCGGGGAGGAGGGGGGCGGTGTCCTAGCAACGGGGCAGAGGCGCTCCTGAGCGGCTGTCTCGGATGTCCGTGAACGGGGTGGTGGTGGTGGAAAGCGCAAGGAAGGGAAGAAGGGAGCCGGTGTGGCTCGTCGGCCGGGAGGTGGTGGAAGGAAGGAAAGAAGGGGCCGGAGACGCTCTTCGCTCCGTGGTCTCGGCGTTCGCCTCTCCCTGTGGCTAGAAAGGGCGGGAGCTCACCCTTGGCTGTTCGTCGGTGGGGCTCGCCCCCGCTGTTCATGCGGGTCCTGGGCAGGGACCCTGTAGGCTTGCAGGGGGAGGCGGAGATCCAGAATCCACCCTCCACCCACACATCGTAACGGATGATGCTCGACTCGATTCGTGTCACTGGTGAGTAGCAGCGTTTTCATTTCTTGCCTCGTCTGGTGCATTCCGGCGGTGGCCTCTGCCGGCAAGTTTCTGGTGCCCACAGAGTCGTCGCGATGGTGTCTAGAGGCGCAGAGTGATTTTTGCCGGCCAGGCTTCTATTGTGCAGCCGCTTTGCCTCAGTCGTTATTCCGGCAGCGGGATCGGCATGCGGCCGGATAGTCGCCACCCAGTGTTTTCTTCCTCCTCCCGCTTCTGATTAGCTGGAGCATCCACCTGCACGTTTAGAGTAGAAAGCTAGGCCTGACTCAACCCTACCTGTGCAGGTTTACAGCAGGGGAAAAAAAGAAGTTATTCTGAATCCAGCAACGATAATGGAAATCTCCGGAGTAATTGATTTGTTCCTTGAGTACCTATTGATATCTTCACCCCCACGTGGCTCTTGGCTTAATTAAAAATGTGGCGAGTATGTTGTAGTGGTGGTTAAAATAGCATCTGTATTTTGAACAAAATTGACATTTTGTTCTGAATGGATAACCTTTTCTGTACCCGTCAATACTTGAGCATAGGGTTAATGGCAATGCTTTGTAGTTTTACTTCAATTTTTTAGAAACATTTTAAAGAAAAAAATTGCCCTTACATTTTATGAAGTAAAATTACAAGGCATTGTCATTTGTGTATTTCCCTAACAACATTTTCAATAAGGATTTGAATCCCACTGCCATTTCTGTACATTCATCTCTACTTTTCTAGATTGGCACTGCCTTGTAAATTAAATGTGAAATGTATAGTTTTCCACCAATTCAGATTAGAAAAACAGAATAATGCAGATGTGAGACAGTCCTCCTTTTCAGGTCCCTGTTCTGTGCTGTGGTCTTGAGCAGTTTGGATATCCTGGGGGAGAGAGGAGGACATTAATAATAATAAAAGCAAAAGTTCAGTGGTAGAGTAGACCATTTCCCCTCAGAATCAGTCCTTTGTCTTGACCGCTGGGATTTTATCTGTAAACTGCACAGAGTATGACAATGGGCAAAGAACACTGCAGACATACACTGCTTGTTGATGAAAAATACAGGCCATAATTATATATGGGAAGATTTTCAGTCATCCAGGTGAGGTTATAGGGAAGTTGAATCATGGCAACTGGACTTCTTTCTTATTAGGTTGAAACGTTTCACTACTCATCCAGATAGCTTTTTCAGTCTGAGGAGAGTTGGCAGGAGACCCCTGATATATGTTGGTTTTACTTCCCCCTGGTCTGAATAGTCTCCTTAGATGGACAGGGGTGGGGAGAGTGAAAATCCCACTTCGGAGTCCTTCTCCACCTATTGTCATGGGTCCTTAACAGCCAGCCTTTAACAGTGCTCTTTCTGGTGGGTGTGGTCCTGATCTTTCTGGGGACTGATGAAAGGGCAGCACGATAAATGGGAGACAGATTGTATCTAAAACCACCCCCATTGAGTGAGGGATTTTCTATATGCACATGTATGGCCTCCCTGACCCCTCTCTCAAACCCTCTATCTTCTCAGTCCAAAATTTTGGTCATCAAATTAGTGTCTTCTCTCCTTCAAATGAAGGAACACTGCTGATTGTGGTCCTGAGCCATTGCCCCTCCTGTGCTGGGCCATTCTCCTGTGCTTTGTCCATCTAATGAGCCTATTTACATGGAGGATATATCAGGGGTCTCCTACCAGTTCTCCCCAGACTGAAGAATGTACTTGGATGAGTAGCGAAACATTTCGACCTAATAAGAAAGAAGTCCAGTTGCCATGACTCAAGTTACAGACAGGCCATAATTATTTTCTGTAGATGCAGAGCATTACTAGAGAAATGATATCGCAGTTAGAATACCCTAAATCACATGTGTCAAACTCAAGGCCTGCGGGCCGAATCTGGCCCACCGGGCTGTTTCATGTGGTCCTTGCAATATACCAGGGCTCCCCAACCCCGGTCCGTGGCCTTGGAAGGACTGGGCCGCTGGGACAGATAAGCAGGAGGTAAGCAGCAAGTGAAGCTCCGCCTCCTGTCAGCGCGCTCCCAGCTCTCCTTCCTTTCCCTGCCTTCCTGACATGCCCTGGAGAGGTGGGGCCTAGCTGGCTGGAAGGGTGAGAGGCGCACTTGGGCTGGGCAGAGATGGGGTGGCAGTGTTGCCTTGCTTTCCTCTCCCTCCTCCATGTTGCACCAGGGCTGGCTGGGCAGGTTGGTGAGCCAGGAGGCAGGCTAATAAACCTGATCCCAAGCCCCACTGGGAGATCCATGTGCCTCCCCGTGGCTTCTCCATCTACCCCGTTGAGGACAGGCACACTGTCAGGGGTGCACAGCTGTGCAGATAGGCGTGGATCTTGGCCACCTCTGTGCCCTCCAGGCAGCATGTCCAGCCTGGACTACCTGGCCACTGAGTGCCTCGTGTTAATTGCCACCAGGGCTCCAATCTACCCACCCTCTAAGGGCTGCAATCCCAAGGCCCAGGCAACATCAGAATCCTCCTGGTAGAAACTTAAAAAAAAACCATGTTCTGGTTTTTCAAGATCTGTCTGTTTCTGTTGCTCTATTCTGAGAACAGTTATGTAACAATTTGGGCAATAAGAAAACCAATGTATTTGCTGCTTTATTTCTGTGAGGACTGATTTTTGAGAAGGTTGCCTATACCATTTTAAAAGCAAGTGTAACATTGGAGTGTACCACTGAGCTCACACTCTTTGTAGTATAGATATAAAGAGTAGATACATTTATATAGTCTTACAGATACAACCGCCCTTTGAGGGCAACCACAATGCCGATGCGGCCCAAGATTGACACCTCTGCCCTAAACTATTAATACAGCCATAATATTTCGCATTGCTTTGTGGTGCTTTCTTCTAAAGTGCCTTTGGAAAAGCATGGACAGATGGATGATACATTAAGGATACATTTTGATAAGATGCTGTTAATGATTTGTTCAGTAGTTACTGAAAGGATTACATTTGCTACATAACTTTTGTTCTGTAGTGATATAAAGAGTAAGTGTTGTTTGGAAGTATCAAAAGACACAAAGATCTTAAACTGATAAAACATTAAGGGACTAATAGTACTGTATCTATGTTAACATGGCAACATTTCATTCAAAACAAAGCATTGTTCTATCACTCTTTCTTCCTGCTTCTAGACTTCAGTTTTAAGTTCTTGAAGTCTGGGATCACAATGAAAAATAGATTGCATCCTTAGAACTAGTTCCTGTAGTAATAGCTACATACTGCAGGAAATGAACATATTTTACACCCAGTTGTACAAACTGGAAATAAGGCACTTTTAATTGTATGTGGTAGTGAGGGAAGAAACCAAATTCTTGGTGGGCTGTACCTGACACATGCCCCATCTCTTGCCCTGTAGACAGTTGAGAACATTTGTTACTCAGACCTAATTTGTAAATTATGAAACTCATCTGCTTGTATTTGACTGAATATATTTGCTTTGATAGGCGACTTTCTTTTAACTTAATATCTAAGGGTGGGATCGCATGGGGAAATATAGCAGTTTGGACTGCTTATAGAGAGGTTCAGTGTAATTTATTTCTCGGCAATCACATGAAGGACAGGGAAATGTGCTCCTGCTTTACCCCATCCCATGCCCAAGCTGAACATTTTTGGTCCTGCTGCGGGGCTTCTACTTTGGGAGGCCAGGTTAAAGCAACTTCCTAGCAGACAGAAGGGTTGCTACAAGGGAGATTACTCCCATTAAAATGATATTTTATAGTGTGATCAGGCACATGCTTTTGCAGTCATCTGATAGCACCCTAAATAAAAATTTAAAAAGCCAATTTATAGAACCCATGCCATTAATTGTTAATTTGTTCCAACAATTGCTTATATATGTCAGACTGGGAGATAGGAGATGTGGGTTCAAATCCCCATGCAGCCTCACTGTGAAATGGAAATGGTAAAACATTCCTTCAGCATCTCATATGCCTGAAGATCCTATTTTAATTGCCATAAGTTAGAAAAAATTTGACAACATGTAACAGCACTCAAAAGCGAAGGTTGTTAGTACAAAGGTTGATACTTTGTTGTAAAGAAAATCATCTCACAATTAACATCAAAAAAACTAAAGAACTCATAATTGATTTTAGGAGGAAGAGAAATGTACATTTACCACTGTACATAAACAGTGAGGAAGTGGAGAGAGTTGGTAGTTTTAAATTTCTGGGTACTTACATCTCAGAGGACCTCTCATGGACTATAAATGCCAACATGCTAATGAAGAAGGCACAGAAGAGGCTGTATTTCCTGAGAATGCTTGGCAAGTTAAATTTATCTCAGCATTTACTTCTGTCATACTATCGTAGCACCATTGAGAGTGTCCTAACCTATGGCATTCTGGCATGGTTTGGGAGTAGCTCTGTAGCGGACAAAAAAGCTCTACAGAGAACCATTAAAATTGCCCAGAATATCATCGGGCTCCAGCTACCAACCCTGGATGACATCTTCACATCCCGCTGTCTAAGGAAATCACATAGCATCCTGAGAGACTCTTCCCATCCTGCTTATAACTTTTTTGAACTGTTACCCTCTGGCAGAAGATATAGAACAATTAAGACTCGGACCACACATTTTCTCAATAGTTTTTATCCCAGAGCTATAATTGCAATTAATAATGAGCTTAAAGACCACCAGTAGTGAATAATTAGTTGGACTGTGTTACTTGGCCTGCGGTGTAGATGTTTGTATTTTTAGTGGGGGACTTTTAGTGGGTGGGGAGTGTTTGGGAATTTTATGTGTGTGCATGTGTCTGGTCTCTGGGTGTCTGTGAATTTCGTTGTATGCGTATATACTTACAATGACAATAAATAATAATAATAATAATAATAATAATAATAATAATAATAATAATAATAATAATAATAATAATAATAATAATAATAATAAGTATTATTATTATTATTATTATTATTATTATTATTATTATTATTATTATTATTATTATTATTATTATTATTATTATTATTACAGTACTTGTAAACTGAGTTTTGGAAGCTGGGATGTTTATTTTTTATCACATTCTCTGACAAGTAAGTCCCTGAAAGCTGAGGATATAAGATCTCCTTTATTTCAGCTGGGGAAGGAGGCAGGTTTCCTGGCTGTCTCCCCATTTTGGGAATGTTATCTGCTGCTCTGGCTTCTCTTAATTTTGTTCCTTACAAACATACTGGACTTCGGCTGCCATCATGCTCAGTCAGCCATTGGCCACCATGTTGTCTCTGGACGATGAGAATTGTTGTCCAATAGCTTGAGAGGGCCCAAGAAGATTGAATTAGACTGCCTGTTCTCCAGGAACTGCCCTATCCTACCAGTTAAATCAGCAGGCTGAGTTCTTCTTTGCTAACAGATTTACTTCTTCACCTTCCATATGACCCTAGCATGCTGAAGCTTTTTACAGGGGTTTTCTCTGCTGTTTGCTGTGGTGTGGACTATCAGTCTGCAAATAACAGCACAAAGTCACCAGAGACAGGGAGGGGCAAAAAAGAAGGTTTGATATAGATACAGCATTAAACAATAGTGTGATCCTCTCCAGAAGCCAGCCTCTTCTCTAGGTTGGAGTAAAATCATGCCTGCCAACAAAATGCAATGCTATTTAAAAAGTGATATCTTAATCCCTTTATCTTTGATACCTTGAAGTGAGGCCCTTGGTAAATAGCGTATAATTCTGTCCGGGTATTTGACAAACAGAGATGTTGTAAATGCAGCTTTTGCCTAGCCTGAAAGTTCCTGTGCTTAGAGATTGATTAATGCTCTTCAGGAACATTGTATTGTCATTCCTGTACTTAAATACTGGGTAGCTTTTAGTCATCTAGCAGTTGTAGGACTATAATTCCCATCAAACCTAGGCAGTATAGTTAAGAATGAGGATAATAGAGGTGCTAGTCCAATAGCATCTTGAGGCCACAGATTGCATATGCCAACCCTGTTTTTTTTGTCTTGATTCCGCTATCTGCTTTGATTTTGGCTGTGTAAGAAAGCCTAGGCACCACTGAGAGCTTTTTTTAAGTGTTCTTCCTTGAAAATTCACCCTTCCCAGGTGGGTTTGGAAAGAAATTAGTTGTTTTGCAACAATGTAATCAAATTTAGTGTGGCATGAAATGAAAAGGCTTAGCTGTGTAGGTTGAGATGGTGAATGGTATGGTAGAAGCTCACGTCTCTAATGTGAACCTGCCATAAAATTAAGTTGGAGCATGAGAAAGCAGTAAGACATATCTCCCAGAGCATTTCACATGGAGAAGAAAATAGAAACACATGTAGTGTTCCATTTTACAAATGTCTGCTCAGATAGGTGCCATATTGAGATCAGTGGTATTTACTCTCAGGTGTATCAGATTGTTAGCTCAGGTGGCATTCCTTTGCATGGTCATTTGAAAAGAACCATCAGTTAAATTAGTGGGTCCTGCTTCACAGTAACAGTCAGAGGAATGAGCTTGTTATTAATCTGGGCTTTAACATTGCATCCCAGTCAACCATGCATTGTTCCTATTTCTGAATTGCTCTAGACTTGAGGGTGGGGAACGGGAGAGAAGGTGAACCTTCAGGTGTGTTGGACTGCTGCTCCCAGCAGCATAGGCAACATAGCTAATGCTGAAGACTGTTGGGAGTTACCATCCAGTGCTACTGGGAGGGCCGCAGTTTCGTCAAATCCTTGGTCAAATGAGTTTTCCTTTTTATCAAACACAGTCTGTTATCATAGGGTGTGGAGCAATATAAAGGATGCTTTTATACAGCCCTTAGTGTACCATGCAAGGAAGAATAAATTGTTCCCCTAAGGACATTACACATTTGTGCTGTTCAGTTGTTTTCCTCATGTGTAATTTGTGCATGGTGTAAGAGACGAGTATCCTAGCTCAGCTTCCCTTTGCCATTCTCATCACCCTGGGCATCTGGGAAGGGAACGTGTTACCCTCGGGATGTTGTTGAACTGCAATTCCCATCATCCCTCACTGTTGGCTGTAGGGGCTAGGGCCAATGGGAGTAGAAGACATATCTTTTCCACCACTGATCTGCGTAGGTGGTGGCTGCCAGCAAAGGATGCTGCTCTTTCCTTGGATAGTCTTCACGATTTTCTAGGATTCCAGAACCTCAAGGAGAACTTCCACAGATAGAGGAGACTTTTCTGTATAAACAATTGCCCTCCAAGGGTAGAGAGTCTCAAAAATATGTGGGAGGCATCCTTGCTCCTCTCTTTGAGGGCAGGAGAAGTTCAAGAGCACCCTTGAATAAGGGTAGTTTGATCAAGCTTACCTTGAGCATTACTGTCAAGGTAAGCTTCCTTGAATAGGTCTAGTGGCCCTTCTGGCTGTCAGATTCTGATAGTTGGCACTCTTAAAACAAGCGTTTTCTACTTCTGGAAAGTGAATTTTGAGCCATTCTTTCTCCTATACTGAAAGAAAGGTGAAGAATTACTAGTTCTGCTTTCGTTTTGAATAACTGTGTTGTACATATTTGCTTTTGAACAATACTTTTCCACCTTCCTCTGAGGCATGTATGTTAATATGCAGCATGAACAGTAGGATTCTTCCCCTACTTCAAGTTGAAAATTGGCCCTTCCAGACTAACACTGTGTGGGGTTTGTCATCAGTCAGTCCTGCTGACCTCTGTGGAACTTCTGTTCATGTCATCATATCTGGGAGTGTGCTGTTGGTTTACCAAGGACTGTTTTGCTTGGCTTTTGCCTGGCAGGCTTATCATGACATTTCCTAGAATAGCAGTTTGTCAAGCCCTCGCTTTGACATGCAATAGAGGGCTTGACAAACTGCTATTCTAGCAAACACAGCAAGTAAGCACCTTTGGGATGGGGTTGATTGAAAAGATTGAATCAGACTTGAACTATTATGCCCTGGGCACTTTGCCAAGCATAAAGCCAAGCTTCTCCATGTGCATCATACTGTATCTCTGTATGCAGAAGGAAGGAGCTAAGTACATGTGTTTCTCTTTCCATTGTTTTCAGCAAGTCTGAATGAATTATTTCTTTGCACCCTCACTCCAGCCTTGAAGTGTGTTACATTATGAATTGAGCTGAGTAGCATTGTTCTTGTGAATATGCTCTTTGTAAGTGATGATTTAGACAGGACTTAGAGGCAAGAATTTGTTGATGTCAAGTAAATGAAAGCTTTAAGTATTGTAATTGTTTGTTGAGAGGATTAAATCTATTTAAACTATCACACTCCCATCCTGTTCCATGATTGCTTGCTCTCAGTTTGTGCATTCTCTAATTGAATTCAGTGGGGAAAGAACAATTACATAAGAGCATAAGAAGACCCCTGCTGGATCAGGCCAAGGGACCATCTAGTCCAGCTTCCTGTATCTCACAGTGGCCCCACCAGATGCCTCTGGGAGCACCCAAGACAACTAGATACCTGTCTCCTGATGCCACTTCCCTGCATCTGGCATGTTAAGGTACCTTCCTTTTCAGCCTGGAGATTATATATTCCCATCATGGCTTGTTACCTACAATTAACTTTTCCTCCAGAAATCTGTCTAATCCTTTTTTAAAGGCATCTAGGCCAGATGCCATCATCACATCCTGTGACAAGGAGTTCCACAGACTAACAACATGCTGGGTAAAGAAATACTTTGTTTGTTCTCACTCTCCCAACACCCAGTTGGAGTGGATGTCCCCTGACTCTGCTATTGTGTGAGAGGGAAAAGAGCTTTCCTCTATCCACTTGATCCATCCCCTGAATAATTTTAAACATCTCAATCATGTCCCCCCTCAGACACCTTTTCTCAGTCTAGACTAAAGAGCCCCAAACACTGTAGCCTTTCCTCATAAGGGAGGTGCCCCAGCCCAGTCATCATTTTAGTCGGCTTCTTGTGCATCTTTTCCAGTTCCACTCTTGTCTTTTTTGTGGTGTGGCAACCAGAACTATATGCAGTACTCCAGGTGCAGCCTTACCAGCGTTTTGTACAAGGGCATTATGTCGGCTGTTTTATTTTCATTTACTTTTTAAATCATACCTAACATGGAATTGGCCTTCTTCACTGCCACTGCACACTGGGTTGCACTTTCATTGAGCTGTTCACCAGCACACCAAGATCTCTTTCCTGATCCGTCATAGACAGCTCAGAACCCATCAGCCAATAACTAAAAGTTTTGAATTTTTACCCCAATTTGCATTACTTTACATTTTCTTGTATTGAAATGCATTTGCTATTTTGCCGCCCATTCTCCCAGTGTGGAAAGATCCTTCTGGAGCTCTTCACTATCCCTTCTGGTCTTCACCACCTGGAAAAGTTTCATGTCATCTGCAAACTTGGCCACCTCACCGCTTATCCCTGTCTCCAGGTCATTTATGAGCAGGTTGAAAAGCACCGGTCCCAGGACAGATCTCTGGGGCACACGGCTTTTCAGCTCTCTCCATTGTGAAAATCGCCCACTGATTCCTACTTCCTGTTTCCTGGTTCTCAACCATTTCTCAATCCATAAGAGTACCTGCCCTCTTATCCTCTGATTGTGGAGTTTTCTCAACAGGCTTTGATGAGAGACCACATAAAATGCCTTCTGAAACTCCAGATAGTCGATACCGACTAGGCACATTGTGGCACCTTAAAGACTAACCACTATATTTTAATGTAGCTTTCATGGACAAGTCCACTTCTTCAGACAGCTTGTAGAGAAGTCACTGACCCCTGTATGTTTTTTGATTTTCAGCGCAGAATGAGACAGGGAATTGTTGGGGTTTTTTGTTGTTGTTGTTGTTGTTGAAGTAAACCTGGTTTCTTAAAATAAGTCTTGGAAAAGTAAAAAAAAAATCTTATTGATACCTACAGATATGTCAACAAAGAGGGCAAAAAACAGTTTCTTATTCTCGCGCAAAGGAATAAGAAGGCAAGAATGTATATGTCTAGTTTGAGTGAACATATCTAAGCATTTCAGTATGTAGTTCCAGCAACTTCCTTTCTCTACAGTTCCTTATGTCCCTTTTAAAGGTGCACTAGGAAGCCATGTTCTCTCATTGATTGGGACTTCCAGATTAACACAAGTGAAAAATGAAAGAGGCTTTCAGTTTTTGAGTCTTTCATAGCTTCCCAACTGAGAGCATTGGAAATCCATAAACTTTGAGATTCTGGAAGAGAGGGTATCGAAACTTACATATTTTCTCCATCAGGACACCTCCATTTGACTCATGCTGTATAAGTAAAATCTTTCCCTTCTTGTCATTGCCTCACTGTTGCAGGGCCCAGTCTTAACCTGTGCTCTCACCTGTGCCCTCACTGTCACTAGACTGGTTCTTCCCCATTCCTGTCATTACCTCCCTGCCACACATTCCATTCTTGCTGTCTTCTCTCACATCATTTTCTCACTAACTACAAGCCTGTTTCTTCCCGTCATTTTTTTCATCACTGTAAGACTGGCTCTTTCCCCTCATGTCCATTGTCTTGCCTACACAAGTCCTGTTCTTCTGCTGCTTTTCTTCCATTTCCTCCCTGCTGCCACTATGTTCCCAAGCCCCATTCTTCCCCTGTCATTGCCTCGCTGCTGCAGCCCTTCTCCAAAACCTGGTCTCGCACACCCCTTCGCCTTGTCACACCGGGCTTTTTTACTGTCAGAACTCTGAATGAGAAACCCTAAATGAAATAACTCAACAGAGCAATCATGTTTGGGTTTCTTAATGGACCAATACCCACATAGACCCAAACCAAATGAAAAGCTTCTCCAAAAGAACCTAAATAGAACTAATCTCAAAAGTTTTCCTCATGCACATTTCTAGTGTTCAGCATGTTTGGTTTTGAAATCCTAGATTTTGCCAACTTCTTTTACCACAACTGTACAGCCTTCCATGGGTTAGCAGCTGATGGAAGGGACGGGAGTACCTGCTACCTCGAATCACATGTGAAAGGGGGTCTTCTCTCTTCTAGTCAGGTGGGGCTAGAGAAGAGGGATTGGCTGATGAGCAGGGTAGGTGGGTCCGTGCACCATGAGCTCCTTTCCCCTGTTTCTACAAGAATAAGTAGGTTCTGTTTCTCTTTCTTGTCCATGGGGTCTATTATCACCAGCACTCACCAACTCTGTAACAGCTAGAAGACACACTTGAGCTCCTGTGTTCTTTTAAGGAGAAAGTCGGGGTAAAAATATTTTAAATAAATAAATAAAATAATAAAAGTTGTCATTCTGCTGAATAGGAATAGTGCTGTTAGTCTAGAAACATGGCAATGATCTAGAAATGTGGTATTGCACTCCTATCTTAATTCTTTATATCTGGTTATAATCAGCTGTTTTGTCAGGCAGTAAGACAGAGAATAGATAAGATTTTTTTTGTTATTACTATTGTTGGGACAACTATTACTGATCTCCTAGCATGCAAGGTTTTTTTTGTGAACAGTTATCTTTAGAGATGGGGATATTCGTATATGAGTATGAATATCCCCGCATAGCTGGAGTTAACAAGAGTCCAGCCCGTGAAGCCAGACCATCCACTCACATGTTTGCCGCTGGCCCAGCTCATCCTTCCAGTCGCTCCTGAGTGCCTTTCTCTTCCCGGTTGTCTAGTCAATCCTGGCAGAGGGATGGAGAATGAATCTCCCTGCAAGGTTGCTGAGTGGCTAGCAGAGCAGTGCTCCGGAGCGATTGGAAGGTAGAGAGGGGATGCCGCTGCTGCTGGACATGTGAGTGGACGGTCCAGCCCCAGGGGCCAGATCCTCATTAACTCCAGCTGTGCGGAGATATTCATATTTGTATACAAATACCCCCATCTCTAGTTATCTTCATTGGCAGTTGAAGAGTGCTATAAAGATTTATGGTTCACCTTGACATCATGAGGGGGCCTACAGATAATTAGTTTCTGAACTATAATCCTCCAGCCATTTTGAGAATAGTTCCTTATACACAATCTTCATATTTAAAGATTTGAGAAGAGAGCACTCTTTTCTGCATTTAATGCTTTTGAAATGTTTGGGATAGGTTTGTTTGTTTGTTTTCAAGTTTAAAGGATAATCTCAAATTGGTCTAATCTGTTTATTCATTTGTATGAAGCAAATATTAGTTGGGAAACTTTGGACATACAGTGGCTTGTTGGAAGCAGGAAGCTTGCTTAAAGTAGTATTTCCTTCAGCCCTTTAAAAATTGCATTGGGTGACGGTCTTCATTCTGTGTTGGTCATAAAGGATTAAATCCACAGGGCAGATTGAGTGGCATTTCTGTGACTGTTTCAGTAAAATGAGTAGAGTAATTTTGCTTTTCTTGTTCATGGACACTTACACATGGACAGAGATGTTTTTGGGAAGTTCAGACTCATGCAATGTTTGATTGTGTGTGGAGGTGACACAGTTCAGGCATTTAGCTGTGTTTAATTTTTCAACTGAAAATTTTGTTCTATATTACAGTGTAAGCATTTCATATTGCTTGCTAAACACAACCCTATGAGAACAGGAAAACAGCATTATACTTTGAATTTGTCATTCTAGTGTCATTTTTGCTTTGTTTTGTCTTCCTTTCACACAGAGAAACTCCATTGGCCAAAAGAAGAGTTCTCTAAAAAGACAATCTTGAGTCCTGAAGAACACCAGTTCATTCTTAAGAATGAAAGCAGTCTCCAGCACCTCTCTAGGTCTGGAATCCTTAAGGACACCTTCACCACAGGTACTAGCAGTTACAATGTCCTCCTGCAGAGCAAAGAGGAAAAAAAGCACCTTTACCAGAAGCATGCATCAGCCCCCCACAAAAGACTTCGAAAGTCCACCAAACCTGCTCATGTTTCACAAAGCAATGAACGCCAGAAGATTAAGGGGTCAAGGTCTTTACTCAGAAATGGGTGGTATTGCCTCAACAGACAGTCCTCCCTCTTTGTCCCCAATCCAATACCCAGCAGCGTCAAGT
Source organism: Pogona vitticeps (assembly GCF_051106095.1). Taxonomy (NCBI): domain Eukaryota; kingdom Metazoa; phylum Chordata; class Lepidosauria; order Squamata; family Agamidae; genus Pogona; species Pogona vitticeps. Next base: position 66,734,145 of record NC_135788.1, read on the forward strand.
TAGCACGCAGCATTTCTGTCGCAGGGAGTAGCATTGGCTTGCCAGCTCAAGTAAAAACCAAGGTAAAAAGGCACTCCTTCACCAACCTAACCAAGCCAAAGCAGCTGCAGATGTCCAAAAGCTGTATAAAAGAGGGAGACACCAGCGGGAGAAAATTCTGCATCCTCACTGCCATCAAGCCTTCCAATGTGGAGAGAGAGAAGATTAAGTTCTTCAAATCAGATTTTACCTACAATCCTCAATTTGAATATGCAAGTTCAGCTCTGTCCAGTGTGTTAGCAAAGCACAGCCAAGCATCCAACAGATTTCTCAAGCAGGTAAGAATGCTTTTACCACACATAGTTCTCATGCACTTATCACCATTCGTGCCAGTCCTTTTCCCATGTTGTTTTTATGTCTGTTCTCTGTGAATTTTGAACTTGCTGCCACATCCTAATTTATTCAGCCTCCCATCCCACCCAAACATGCCTGCCTGCATGAGCACAGAAATTATGAGACTTTGTGTCAGGTGGGGCAGGAGATTCAAGATTGGCAAGCAGGTTATTATGAATTTTACTTGCTTTGGGGTTATTTTCACACCTGCTTATTTAATGGACTAAATAATACATTTACTGTATTCTTTTTGTTATTGTTAAAATTGATATTATAATCATATATTACGGAATAGACCATTGGTCTAGAGATGGATGGGGTATAAATCTAATAAATAATTAAATAAATCAAATATATAAAGCCAATTACTTAAGTAGTAGTGGTTTATCAAAGTAAAAAGTTAGAGAATGGTTATGGAAGGGATCACAAACAAAATCCTATTATCACACTGGCCTTGTATAAATCCATAATACGTCACAGCTGGGATACTGTGTATAGTTCCAGTTCTCACATGAACAGAAGTATGTTGTAGAATTGGAAAAGGGCCACCAAAATGACCAGGGGACGAAACGTAATTCCCCTGTGAGGCAAGGTTCCAGTGTTTGCTCACCTTAGAAGAAAGACAGCTATGCAGGTGTATAAAGTTATGCAGAGTGTGGAGAAAGGAGGTATAGAGAAGGACATTGTTCTTTCTCAAACCCAAAGAGGTCACCCACGGAAGCAAAATGGTAGGAGGCTGCAGATAAAAAATTAATCTGAAATTGGGAATGTATATTTATTGTTTAGTCGTTAAGTCGTGTCCGACTCTTCTTCACCCCATGGACCAGAGCACGCCATGCCCTCCTGTCTTCCACTGCCTCCCGGAGTTTGGTCAAATTCATGTTGGTCGCTTCGATGACACTGTCCAACCATCTCATCCTCTGTTGCCCCTTCACCTCTTGCCTTCACACTTTCCTAACATCAGCGTCTCTTCCAGGGAGTCTTCTCTTCTCATGAGATGGCCAAAGTACTGGAGCCTCAGCTTCAGGATCTGTCCTTCCAGTGAGCACTCAGGATTGATTTCCTTCAAAATGGATAGGTTTGTTCTCTTTGCAGCCCAGGGGACTCTAAAGAGTCTCCACCAGCACCACAGAATGTATATATTAATATATTAATATTATGAATGTATATACTGTATTAATATGCAAATATAGTATTTTCCAGCCTACATTACACACATCATTAGAATCTAAGCCTTCATTGTTTAAAGTATTAAGAGAAACTAACCAGGGATCATATGCAGATCCCAGAAGAAACCCTACCAAAATATGTTTTATGAATGCGGCTCACTCAGGATGACTGATTCCCAGCTTTGTTGGCTTTTGTTCTTCAGTGGTGCTACTGCACAGATTCACAATAGCTGAGTACACAGCGCAGTAGATAGATTCAAAATAGCAGATGTAGTCCCCTTCCTTCTGCTTCTCTCAGCTCCAGGTGATGGCAACTTTCTTGGCTTAGTGAAACTAGTCAAACCTTAAAGAATGTACACTGCGTCCTTGAATTGCAATAACTGAGTAGCATAGTTTTGGTTATACACATTTGGAAAAATAAATAAGTATTTCAATATATTCGCAAAGGCTTTCAATATATTTGCAAAGTATTTCAATAAATAAATATTCAACAATCCTTATCCATCCCTGTGTGCCACCTTTCTGGGTTCCTGTGGAGCAATTGGTTTTTCCAGTGCGGGTAGGACCACTTCATTTTGATTTGGCTCCGACATGTTTGTTCACTGAGATCGAACCAAAGTGAAGCTGTCACTTTACTTAAGCTGCTTCACAATGTAACAGTTATTGGTTTGAAAGCTTCCTCCTGCTCCTCTTCAAAAGGGGAAACAGATGTGAAGTTTTTTGGAGGGGTTTTAAGCCCTTTGAATCCAGTGCTTAATCGGTTGCTCAGAAAACCAATTCAGTACTACGTCACATTAAAATGATCTTTTAAAAATTGAAACTTCCTCTTGCTCCCCATAGCAAAGGAGACATTGAGAGTTTGATTGTTTTTATTATTTTCCTTCCCCTCCATTCCCTTCTTTTACTTTCTTTCTTTCCTTTTTTAAGGGAACCATAGACTAAATAGGGTTGCTTGAGAAGTGCAGTGTGGTGTCCTGCCCTCAAACCACCCAATCCGTGCATGGGGATTCAGAATCACCCCAAATAGCATATAGCACCTTTGTGCAACCTCAAGCAATTCTATTTAGCCTAATCCAGCCCGATTCAATTTGGTCATCTAGTCACACTCTGTTCTTCAGAAATCTTGGTCTGTTTGGCTTCTTCTGAGCAGTAGCATTTGACTGTTGAGCTGAATCCACATTTTAGATTAGCAAGCAGAAAGAAAAATACATGGAGCAATTTTTATAATCAAGACGTTATTTAAAGAAATGGAAATTAGGTTCTTTTTGCTGTACTGCGCAATTTTATGGTAGTATGATTACTTTGAAAAATAGTGGTATTGATGATTCAAGGAATGAAGGAAGAAGTCAATTATCTTTTCTTGCTTGCCCTGCAGTTACACTGAGTGCATTAACATGTATTGATTGGGGATAGTTGTTTAATTAGCATTGGATACTTTCACATAATACATTTTGTTCACTTAGGCGATGGATTGGTTTCTGTGCCCTTGACCTTGTTTGAAAATCTGTGTCAGGGACTGGCAGAGAGCAAGATTTGCCTTAGTTGAGACGTTTAGCTACCTATTTTGGAATACAAGGTCTGTTATCTGTTCTTTCTGATTGGATTATTGGATTGGATCCAGATTTGGGCAGATGCAACTGTGCCTGTGAATGCTACGCAGAAGGGCAGGTACTCTTACTGAATTTCAACACTGCAGGATATTTACTAATACTGCCATTTAATACCATTCATTGAACATTGGCCACACTGACTGTGACTTGTGGGAGCGGAAGCCCAACAACATCCAAGGACATGAGGTGTGGGGAGTATATGGCCATTTCCAATGTTGAATTTTAATTCCAAACGTCCCTCAACCATTAACTGCGCTGCCTAGAGTTGATGAGAGTTGTATTCCTACAGCATTGGGTGGCCACATGTTATCTTGTCTTAATGCCTTATCCATAAGCTCAGGCTAATCAAAGAAACATAAATGATTAAGGCTTCTGATGGTGACAGATTTCTTTGCTTCAGCCTAGCTCTGCCTCATTCACATATGAAGTAAGTGATTTTAACAACATTCTCCAAATGTGGTATGCAGGACTGATCATGGTACCCAGGCATCCTCTGATACAAGAAATTAGTTCTTTTAGGAGAAACGTGCCTCAGAAGGTTCTGGACAGGTAAGGTTCTGAAGCGTTATGGTTGAGGGAACATAACGCTTCAGAACCTTACCTGTCCAGAACCTTCTGAGGCACGTTTCTCCTAAAAGAACTGATTTCTTGTATCAGAGGATGCCTGGGTACCATGATCAGTCCTGCATACCACATTTGGAGAATGATGCAAATCCTATTTGGTCATTATTCAACCTGACATTGTGAATACACTTAAAGGGAAGCCCATAGAACCACCACCACCACCACCCCAGTCACTGCAATCTAACAGTTTCAGAACCTGGTTTAAAGATTAGAAAATTCCTACTCAAAAGTAGTCTACACACAAGCAATGACCTTCCCTTCAGAACTAGGTTTGAACCCATGAAGAATATGAATGGAGGCAATGTTAAATGCTCCCCTGTATGCTAAATGATCCTCTCTAATTATGTTCATAGTACTGGGTTGCCTAATAACTGAATAGGGCTATAAAGAAATTGAAATGAAAATAATTACGACAATACCTCCCATTGGGAAAGGCTGGAGAAACGACCTGGGGTTCTATCCCAGATAGCTTGACTCTGCCTTCTATCCTTCCGAGGTTGGTAAAATGAGTACCCAGCTTACCTGGGGTGGTAATGTATAGCCTAACTTGTAAACCACCTAGAGAGTGCTTTAAGTGCCATGGGGCAGTATATAAGCAGCACACTTTGCTTTGTAACTTAAGCCCATTAGAATTTTCCTGCCTCCTGTGCAGAAGAAAACAAGTTTATGCTTTATCTTCTGTTTGACAGCCCATCTGAGTTCAACTGTCACACCATTGTCCTCTCCAGGTTAAACATATCCAGTTTCTCCAGTCTTTCCCATGAGGGTATAAATCAGTGATTCCCAATCCCAATAAATTGCAAGGCTATTGTCCGGTCATGCTGACATGTGAAATTTTTGACAGACTAGTGAGACATTCTAAAACATTTTTCAAGCTCTGACAATAGGACAGTTTTTCCTTCCCATGCATTGCTTTTTTTTAATGACAGACATTAAAAGAGCTGTCTACTCTCCACATGTAATTGGACCAGATACAGGTTAAAACAAACAGATCTTCTCCTGTGATGCCTAGTTTGGCTACAACCTTTAAAATTTCATTAGAAGCCCATGGAAATTATGCTTCTGGAAAAACTATCTTCAAGCCTACTTTGTGTTTCCTTCTTATCCTTTGTTGCTGTTGGAAAAAGGGAAATGATAAAATATTAAAGGGAACAGTCTTTTTAAATGAAACAACGGACTGTTGAGTAGAAACTGGATCTCTATAATGACTGAAGGGTGTTATGAATACCTGTCAAAGTCCTGTGTGGCAAAGACTTTGTGATGGAAACTGGAAAACTAGCACATTGAATTATTTAGTTCACTCATGGTTGAATTGTACATTGCTCTTCTCTTGTACAATGGAAACTACATTTTCCTGTAAGTATCAAGATCGCAGACATATAAGTCAGAATCTGCAAATGTCAGGAAGGCCACCTGCCCCACATTACTTAAGACAATCCTCTGTTTAAAGGGCTACCCAGTCTAAATTCAGTTGAAAAGCAAACAATGGGAAGAAGAGAGAGCAATGATCATTAAAGTTGCCCTTTATTTGTAGGCCCTCCACCATAATTAGTTGAATAAATGGGAGATGGATATCAGTTATCACTCTCCCTGTGGTTTAGCTGTCATGACTTTTAAAATGCTTGCATTGTAATCTTATTAGGAATTTTGTTAACAGAATGAGAAAAGTATGTGCTCCTGTTAGGAACGTGAATCTCTCTGTGTTTTGCTCTTGTTGAGAAACATGAAAAATATCCTTCTTCTTACAGTGAAATTTCTCTGCATCAGTTTTTTTCCTCCACCAGATTCCTACAAAAACTCACTGATAACCTCACAGAGTTTTTCTGAAGTTTCCAGGGTTTTTTTTTCAGAAGAAACACTCACAACTGTGCAGAATTATTACAGTTTTGGCATTTTTCTGCTAAGCATTCTCCATAAGTGGTGCAGTCTTCCCCAGAATCTTGCACAGGATTCTTTCGAATTTGGCCGATTTTGTGCAGAATGGCCTGCTTCTTGCACAGATTTCCCAAGAGTGCTGTACAGGATTCCCCAGAAAAGGCATTGACCTGTGCAGAATTTGACAGTTTCTTGCATAGAAAAAACAGTGGGGAAAGTGGGAGCAGGGAGAGGGAAGAATGGAATCGGGGACATTGCATTAAGCTAGAAGGTTTGGCAGTAGCAGCAGCAAGTATAGTGAGACTCAGAAAAACAAAACAAAAATTTCAGTAGTTCTCTAGCTCTTATATCAATAGTATGGGATTTACAGAGCTCAAGTGGAAAGGATATGTTAGTTCAAGGGTAATCTAACAAAATTTAAAGACTTTGTTGTTGTTGGAACAGTGATACATGCTCAACCAACCCTTTTATGTGTATCTCCCATTTTCCTCCTACAGATCAAGAACAAATTGGAGGGAGGGACGTGATCAGAGATTAAAGTGCATTTGGAATATTGTTAATGTGTGATGCACAAAAAGGACTCCCTTTACAAATTTATTATATAACTTTGGACATAAACTCTCTCACTGCCTAAGGATGGGGGTGGACAAAGTGCAGTCCATCAGTTGTGTATGCCCCACAGGTGTCCAAAGGTGATCCCCAAGTATCCATGCATCTCCCCACCCCCAATTTAATGTTTTTTTAAAGGTTATTTTTTGGGGGGGAGCTGAAAAAGTCCCCTTGTGCCTTCTTAGGGGTGTGAGGGGGTAATTTTATCATGTTTTGACCTCCTCATAGCTGGGAAATGTTTTCTGTAAATAAAGAAAAGTGCTTTGAAATGTTGGCCACTTGGAAGGATTGAGGAGGCTTTATCAGCGCCATAAAAGATAGAACCTTTTAAAAAGAAATATATATTTGGAATGGGTGGGGTGCAGGAGCAAGTGAAGCCCTCCAAGGTCCATGATTCTATGCATGCAGCCCTTGGAGTTCTTGGAAGATGACCATGCATGCTCTAGGGATTAAGCAAAACTGGAAAAAAGAATTCAGGACAGAGGTGTGCAGAGATCATTGGAAAGTGTTTCTCTATGTTAAGTCTTAAAGGGGCCCTATTTTCTTTTTCTTATGGCTACGCAATCACCAAAACTCTATCACTTCTCTGTTTAGAAGCTAAAGCCTGTTTTAACCTTTTTATCTGACATGCTCTTGTCCTTTTTGCAGGCTATCAAAATTATGGAACTGACTTTGCAAAAATATGGAAGCTATGAAAATTTTGAGCAGGCAACTGGAGGAAGCTTGCTGCCCAAAAGTCGCATCTGGAATCATGTCAGGAAATACATGGCGAAAGAAGGCTGCCTAGGCGAGGTTGGGTCACTTATCCAAGCACTACCTTAAACTTCAGAATCACGGCTTACCCGTGAACACCCCAGTCATATGCTCCCTACAGTGCAATGATATCACATTGGTTGCTCATTGAGAAAGGCTGCAGCAGCAGCTACCCATCTGGCTCTGAAGATGGAGCAACATGATGGTGTTATTATGTGAGTCCTATAGTGGAGCAAGACAGAAGAAGGTGGTAAGGAGGAACCCCAAAAGTGACTTTAATTCACTTTAAAAATTGTGGTGATCTGTCATGGAACAGCCTCATTGAAGAAGATTACCGTGGTTTCCCAGACCTAATTGCTTGTTGCAAAGGGGGCATCATAACAATTCAAGCTTCAGGGCCCCCAAAATATAGGTCCAACACTGTTTCTTGGTGGGTACTTTCTTGTTTGTTTATTTCAAGCACTTAAATCGTTTTTTTCTGCTTCAGGATGAGACATTTGTGGGTTACATCTGATCAAAATAATCTAAAGATTAAAAAAGAAATCACATGAAGTGAAAATAGCTTAGTATTTTTGAAGGCAAGACAAAGCAGCAGATAGCAAAAGGGTGACCTTTGGCCCTCCAGGTGTCTTGGGAGTTCAGTTCCTGTCCACATCCCCCACTATGGTCAATGGTAGGGAGCTGAGAATGGAAGTCCAAAACACTGGGAGGACCGTTCACCACCCCGATATACACCAAATGGCATCAAAGAGTGTTAGCATAAAAACAAATGCTCAGGGTAAAAGTAGTCTTCAATAATAATAAACTCCAAGTGTCCAGAGACCTTTTGCTATAAGGTTTCCAGTACGGTACATAAATCTTTCTGAGAAGGAATAGCCTGGATCTCTTGGCCTGGATCAGGATATTCCAAACCCAGTGCATGGCCTACAAGGAGACCCTGTGTTGCATTTCAAGAAATCAGGATTCAAGTGTTGGTGAGACAAACAGCAGACCCTCCTGTCCTGATGACCTTAGGGAGCAAATAGATTCATACAATGGGAAATGACTCTTCAATCTAGCCTACAAAAACACAGTTATAGTAATCCCATTGTGAAGTAATGCCTACACCATTTTGTGTGTTTTTCCCCACTATAATAACATGAGAAAATTTTAGGCATATGGAATATGGAAGTGTTTTGTTTGCTTATTTGTTTTTTGTAATAATAAGTATATAGAAATGTGAATGCCACTAAAACGGGAAGAAAATGGCTTTGAGATCTCAAGCTTCTCTTTTTTCTTCAGATCGTGGTTCATCTTTCAGAAGATTTGCTTTCTCGGGCCTCAATGACGGTGGTGAATGGCCGACCAACTCTCACAATTAATATTTCCACTGCCCGTGAACACTGGCTGGAAGGCATGTTGAGGCATGAAATAGGTACAAAAATAACTAGTGTGACTGCTTTATTGAGGTGTACCCACAAATATTTATTATGTGCCCTATTAACAAAGAGTTCTGCTGCTTAGTATGTTGACCAATAAGGCTTCCTTCTATGAAGACCCTGGGGTTGACACTTGAGAGATATGGATCCAGTAGTGGGACCGGTGAAGTAAGTCCCTTCATTTGAGAAACTGGAAGCTGTTGTTGACATGCCAGGAGACTTTTTTTTTATACAAGAAATGAAGAGCAGGCAAGGGATAATGGAAACAAAGATCCGAAACAGAGGTTATTTTAAGAATTTAAGTAACTCTTCCAAGCTCTGATATGGCTTTAAAGAAGTGGTTTCTTAGACTTCAGATATTACAGGAACCAATAAGAAGTCTGTCAAGAGTCTGGGAGATCTCGTAAGAAGGAGAGAAATGTCTCTTAAGAGGGTAGGCAGAATTGATGTCAGAAATAATCACAATAGTTACCTAAACCACATGTTTCATTCATCCATTTGTAACAAAAATGGCAAGGAATACACTCACAGAAAAAAATATTTTTGCCTTACTGTAGTATCTTCCTATAAGGGACATGGTGGCGCTGCGGGTTAAACCGCAGAAGCCTCTGTGCTGCAAGGTTGGAAGACCAGGAGTTGTACAATTGAATCCACGCAACCGAGTGAGCTGCCTTTGCTTGTCCCAGCTCCTGCCAACCTAGCAGTTTGAAATTATGCGAGTAGATGAATAGGTACCACCAAGGTGGGAAGGTAACGGCATTCCGTGTCTAGTTGTGCTGGCCACGGAAACTGTCTTCGGACAAACGCTGGCTCTGCGGCTTGGAAACAGGGATGAGCACCACCCCTTAGAGTTGGACATGACTGGACTAAATGTCAAGTGGAACCTTTACCTGGTATCTTCCCATATCGCTAGCCTTTTTCTTGTTTTTTCAAAGCCGGTTTGTGCTCGAGGCATTTGTGGGGAAGTGGCGGACAGGAAAAGAATGCTGAATCCTATGCCCGTTAATTGTCTGCTACAAATTCCCCATATGAGCCATTTCAAATTCTCTGCCCACCCTGCCTGAACTGGGATCCAGCTTGAGAAATGATTGGTGGGGAAATGGGTAAGAGTAAATGATGTAATCAGAAAGTACAGAAGAAACACTTCCTACCATGCTGGTTCTCCTGCCCCTGTATTAGTCTTATTTCCACACAAATGGTCCTGGGAACTTGTTTGCCAATGTAACTCTACTCTGGTCTTCTCTGCAGGGAAGAGGGAGAATAAATGAAGGCAAGTATTCTTACTGAGGCTTGCACATGCTGGTTGTGCCTAATAGAGCTCAGCTGGCACTTGGATGTCCATCTGACAGTGGCTGAAATTCAGTGTTTTATTCCTTCTGCCCCCTCCCAGCATGGGGCAACAGTGCTGAGTGGTAAAGCTCCATCTCATGCATCGGCTGGGGAATAGGTGACATGGGGGCACACTTACTCTAAGATTATTCAACCAACAGAGAGAGGTGGGATGGGCAATATGTCTGACACTCTACATCGCTCCTGATTCGTACATTAAACATTGAGCCTATCCCACCAAATGCAAGTCCTCCCACATCATTTTTTCTGAAATACGTAAACTGGAGTCTCAGAGGAACTGATGTGAAAGCAAAGGCTTGGTGCATTGTGTCAACTATCAAAATAGCTTATTTTGTTGTCCCTCACCCAGAGCAATCCTGAAAGGAGATATCTTTGTTTCTGATCTGTCAGCAATTTCAACATTGTTCGGTTAATGTTCTGGCATTAAGAAGAATTGGGCAGCATCAGAGCAAGAATTAAAATAGTGCATGAGACTCTGGATGGTGAGAAAAAAGGAAACAGATACAGCAGAGTTGCTGAAGTGTCCTCTAACTCCACAGCACTCCTGCACAGATGCCCCTGAAGAAAGATATTATCCAAAATGTAATTTTAAAAAATGCCCATAGTAAAATGCCTGCTGAAGTTTCTTCTATTCCTAGCTGCCTCTTCCGCCCCACAATTCTGACATTACTTGGTAGGCTGATTTTGTTTTTGTTTTTTATTAGGGACTCATTATTTTCGGGGCATTAACAACAATAGCCAACTGTGGAGCAACTGGAATGGACGTCGAAAGCATGGGTTAAAACCCATTAACCCCACAGAGGAAGGCCTGGCAAGCATTCACAGTGTTTTGTTTCGAAAAGATCCCTTTTTGTGGAGAGCTGCCCTCCTCTACTACACTGTCTACCAAGCTAGCCAGATGTCCTTCCAACAGCTCTTTCAGGACATTGGGAGATTTGTCATGGATCCCAATACGAGGTGGGACTATTGTGTTAGAGCCAAGAGGGGCTGGACCGATACTTCTCAGCCAGGTGAATTGTGGTGGTGGTTTCCTTTTTCAGGTCAAATATTTATTTTGATCAAGCTAAAGAGGTGAAAGCTTTACAAGTGGAAGCCATAAAAAGTTCAAAAAGACAAGAAGCTTGTTGGGCATATGGCATAGTTGAAAATGCAGATTATTTAAAAGGAAATTCTGTAATCACAATATGAATAGGTTGTTTGATCTTCTGTTGAGATTATCTTATCACAGTTTGGCCTTTAATAGCTGTCATCAAAGTGTTGCCCCAGATTGTCATTGTAGGGTATTCTTTGCTCTAGGCTCTGTTCATTTATGATGGTATACTAGGATTAAGAGAATTAGCAACCTAGTGATAAAAAAATTATATAAGTTGAATAGAACATATTCCATTCAAAAGCTTTTGTTTTTTCCCCATAATAGTTAATCCATCCAATCTAAAATGTTGACATGGAATGTTAGTCTTCCTTCCTTCAGCAGAATTCAGTTATCTCTAAATACTTTGTTTAGCCAGGTTGTTAGTCAATCTACTGATCCTCTAATATGCAGCCTGATCCTAAGAATATTTGTCTTAAAAGTAAGCTCCATTGAGTTCATTGGAACTTAATCTTTAGTGAGTCTGTTCAGGCTTGAGGTTTTATAGTGCAATCCTGTGTATGATTGCTTAGAAGTAAATTCCAGTGTTCAAAGTGACTTATTCCCATGTAAACAAACATTGCGTTTGCAGGAGCTGAGCTAGACTGTTCATAATACAGTGTTTTGTAGGTCACTTAATCATAGGGCTACCATGGGTCAAGGGCAACTTGACAGAAAATAGCAACCATGCGTAAGATTGCAACATTAGTCTGCCTTTTTTAAAAAAATGTAAAAATCATGTTTGGATATACAAGGCTTGATGATCTTTTCTTCTGCAGACTTACATTGGAAATTGTTTCTCAAATATACTGTAAATTCGTTCTTTCAGGCTGCTTCAGTAAAGATCAGGTCTACTTGGATGGTATCCTCCGGATTCTGAGATACCGGCATTCTATTGATTTCTTCTTACTGACAGCTCTTGGAAAGGTGAGTGAAATGGTGGGGCATGGAATAAACCTATATGAAGTGTTAACCGATGTTGAGTATACACTCTTTAAAATGTACAATTGAAGATTTGAGAACATTGGCATGCAAGTTAGATAAGAATACGCTGATCAGGAAATTAGTAAAGTTTGCTGAAAATGACTACCTTGTCATGGTTTTCAGAATCCTCAAATTAATTGCTCCTGGTTTATATTCAGAAGTCTTATAATTTGGGGGGGGGGGGCAAGTTTGTCTTTTCCTTGGAAAAGCCATGGTTTTGTTGAGATTTGCGAAATACAAACATCCAATTGGGAGCTGGTCCATTTGTTTACCTTCATGCTCTTAGAGCAGCACCCATGGTCTTGTTAAAGCCCCTTCTAGAAGGAGCTCCACATACTCCCCCCTTACATTTTATGCTTTTTAGAACTGTTTTCATTGTTTCTCTTGCTACTTGTGAGAATAAAGGTAACTGATATCTTTCTGGCAGGCCTCTTTGGGTGGTACTGCTCTGAGAAATCTGTCCTGAACTTTTCCCATTTGTTGATCCTTTTTATGCAGTGCATGATTCCAACAAATAGTACTTGAAATGCTGAAATAGGGAAGTGGAGTGACTTCATGTGAAATTAAGCCAGACTCAATTTAGTCCATAGATCAGGAGATGGAGATCCTTTGGCTCTCCGGATGTTTTTTGGTTTCTACTTCCAGAAGCCCCAACCTGGTAAGAGCTTATGAGAGCAGTGATTCAAAACATTGTGTTTTGGGCAAAGATTTCCACCCCCTTGTATTCCCTTCCCTGTCATGTAAACTGTTTGCTAACGAACATGTTAGTATATTCACACTTAGAAATAATGACACGTATCAATTTCATCATGAAAAAAAAATACAGTGGTGCCTCGCTTAACGATTTTAATTGGTTAAAAAAAAACATTGCTATGGGAAAATATCACTAAGTGAAACACGTTTTCCCATAGAGATGCATTGAAAACCGGATAATCCGTTCCAATAGGAACGGATTGCCGTCCTTAAGCGAAAATCGCCATAGGAAACATCGCTAAGCGATACAGTGTTTCCCCCATTGGAATGCATTGAAGCCTATTCAATGCATTTCAATGGTTTTGCGATGTCCGTTTTTTCCAATTTTTAAAGTGTCTTAAAATGTTCAAAAACTGTTTTAAATGCTAGGAATCGTTAGTGCACCTTCTAAAACGTGTGCAAACTTAATTTGGCTTTGTTCTGACTCTTCGTTAATTTTTGGTGAATTTTTTTTCTCCCCTATTAGAATGCATTGAACCCGATTTTGACAGCTGTCAAAATCGGGTTCAATGCATTTCAATAGGGGCGAAAAATTCGCCAAAAATTAACGAAGAGTCAGAACAAAGCCAAATTAAGTTTGCACACGTTGTACAAGGTGCTCTAACAAATCCAAGCATTTGAAACAGTTTCTGACTCTTCGTTAATTTTTGGTGAATTTTTTCTCCCCCATTGGAATGCATTGAACCCGATTTTGACAGCTGTCAAAATCGGGTTCAATGCATTTCAATGGGGGGGGGAATTCGCCAAAAATTAACGAAGAGTCAGAACAGAGCCAAATTAAGTTTTCACACGTTTTAGAAGGTGCACTAATGATTCCTAGCGTTTAAAACAGTTTTTGAACATTTTAAGACACTTTTAAAATTGCAAAAATGGACATCGTTAAGCAAAACAGGGGACCCAAAACGCATTCGCTATGCGAAGCATGGTCCCGAAATCGCTAAGCGAAAATCGCCCATAGGAAACATCGTTAAACGATGCAGAAAATTCTTTAAAAAAACCCATCGCTAAGTGAATACATCGTTAAACGAGGCAATCGCTAAGCGAGGCCCCACTGTAAAGTAAAAATTACAATGCTGAAGTGAGGTTGTTTACTATCCTATATCTTTTCAAGTGGATCTAAAATAATCTCACTTCAGAGGCTCTACTAACAGTTTCTAGCTTTGCCCAAGCCACGGTTGTGGTTGAGATAGCAGGTGAGTGTTGCAGAGGATGGCGGGCAACTCTTGAGGAACAGTTTTTTCCTCCTAAGTCCAGCAAAGATTCAGGTGGGCTTGGGAGTTTCTGATGTAAGCACAAGAGGAAGCCGTCTGTTCAAATGCCTTCTTTTAGCCCATTGGCTTGTTGTTATTTGTTGTGTAGTTGTGACATGGATCAAGTTGATTTTTATGATACTGGTGTAACTCTGCTTTCTGTAGTATTCTGGGATGGTCTATATGCATTGAGAAGAAGTGGGAATAGTTTTAGGTTCATCTGAAAAGGCACTGGATAGTGTCCCTGCCCATCACACTCCACTCCAACGTTTCTGTGCTGGTCTCCAAAAAAAGCAGGGGGTAATTGCATGTTTATTTTTTTGAAAAAAAAGTCTCCCATACGTCATTATACCTATCTTTGGAGGTCTCTTCCCATATTTTTTTATTTTACACTAAAGTTCTGAACTGGAGTCAGTCAGACCACATTTAGAGAATTAAACACTGAAATGAGATTACCCCAGAATGATTTTTTCCTCTTTCTTACATAGGTATCCTATGAGGATGTGGATCGGCTCAAGGATTTAGGGATCACTGAGAATATGAGGTTGCCTCACTTCTTGCAAGACTATCGTCGCTACATGGAACATTTGGAAAAGATCATGGAAGTCAATGAATTATCTGACACTGAACTCCAAACTCTTGTACCCTAGATCAGCCACTGGGTTTTTTAAATCTACCATTCACATCATTTATATCAGGCTGGAGCACATGGAGCCCGAATTCAAAGAAGATGATTCACTAACATTATTTTTATTGCCTGACAAAATCTATATTCTTCAGATCTGCTTTTTTTGTGTTGTTTCTTTTTTTAAGAAAGATAAACCATGGCTACAGATCTAGATGTTCGTATTTAGATTAAAAATCTGTATGCTCATTTCCATCTGATTTTATACCATATAAAATATTTTGTCAATTCCTCAAAGTTTAAATTATAGATGAAACACAGACTCATTCTTTAAGAAAAACTTTATGTAGAAATGTCCTAATTTCTACATATTTGACAGGTGTTTGCATTATTTCATTTAGGGCATACTTCTATTTACAACATAATAGACCCATTGGCTTGTCTGTGGGATTTGGGTACTCAGTAACATATTTAAACCTTTTTCAAAGAGTTAAAGAACTTCTGTACAGTTTGCTATGATCAGTCATTCTTTCAGCTCATCACTGTGTGTCTTGCTTTATTTAGCAGAACGATATATTCACAGACATGTATTTATTAGTCCTAGCATATATAAAAATAGTTTCCACTGCCAGGTTCTGATCATATATTAACATGTTGACTATGTTTCTTCATAGTCAACATGTTAACATATGGTATGTAGCAGAGTGTGTTGTTTCTTTTTCACAAGAGATCAGCAGTCTACACTGTGTTCTTGCCCACTTTCTTTGCAGTTTAGCTGTGGGAACCACAGAGTCATTGGTTACACAGTGTACAGTCATGGCCAAACAAAAAACTAATCTTCAGACTATAAAACAGTTTTACTGGATTATTTCAGAATTAACTGGTATGAAGATTACAGCCTCCCAGGATATATGATGACATTGTTCTATTGATATCAGTGGGATTATTTGTTTCATCTGTATTTTATGAAAGATAATGTCTCCCAAGTATTCTTGATATTCCATGAGACAATTTTCTGTCTTGCATACATACTTCAGGGAATTTAATTCCAGAAAACTGCTTTTTTTGTTGTTCATGTGTTAACAGTATTGCAAGAGAAACAGTTGTGGAAACTCTTCATTGATTGATAATCCATATGGGAGATGTGCACACATGTAAGGTATTTGCAGCTTTAGTCACTGTACATCTTCATCTCACTATAGATGTGTCTCTCTATAGTAGTACAAACTTAGTTTTCCACCTATAAGTGAATAGACTGTTGTTTCCTTACTGAGGGATGTTTGTTATCCAACCAAGGAACAGAATCAAGCTTAAAAACTCTCTTCCTATTCCACATGTTGTTCCTTTTCCATTACTCTCAGTTTTGAACTGGTTCCTTTTCCTTTATTGCCTGTACACACCTGCAACACACACCCATTGCAGGCCTGACAGGGGTGGGGAGAGAGACAGACAAGTTTTCCTAGAACTGCCACTCTGTTCCAGCACCAGAGATCCACAGGTGTGAGCAACTTTCTGTCTATGTTGCTGGTATAAATGCTTGTCCACTCTGCATTGTGCTTCTCATTAGAACCCTGTAGAACTAACTAGCTGGATAGGTCTTCTGATACAAGTGGGGAAGTGTATCTATACACATGGTTTTGGCTAGGTTGAGTCCTGTAACCACAGAACTCAAGCCCTATCAAAAGAATATTTGCCTTTCCTTAGAACTTCAGGGGCTGAGCCTGCTTCTCTTGAATATATTCAAGTCACTCAGGTAGCACAGTGTTATGAAATGATTTTAAAGAAGTGTTTAAATCTTACACACAACCACATGGGAGTTCCAGGATGGAATATCTTAATTTCTAACCTGCTGATGTAGCTTTGGAGAACTTTGCTTTCATTGATTTAATAGCATCACCACCACAGTAGATTCAAGCACAATGGAGATCATTCCAACTTTAAAATTGTATATATATATATGGGTTTATAATGTTGAGAGTTGATTACAAAGCTCTCATTTATTAAGAGAACTCGGCAATATTTAATAATCTAGCTAGATGCCTGAAAATAGCATTCTGCAATGAGTTATTGTTCGAGTACAGTTTTTTTAAACAACTACAGTTTACAAAACATGGACCAAGAACACACATATGATAGCCTTAAGTTTCTATTGTTGGTACAACTTATAGCTTAGGTGCCCTCTTTACCTCACTGAATTCAACAGGATCATGGGCTGAATGCACAGTTTGAACAGATAGTATTTCTCACAGATGTCATATATGTTTAGATCAAATTCTGTTAATTTAGATGTATGTGCCATCAATATTCTGTTAATGCAGGTAAACACACCAGCAACCTAAACAATAAGTAACTCAAGAAAACATACCCTACAGTAATGTTACATAAGCTCCTGCCTTAGTGTTCAATTATGTGTTCAGCAGAATGGGCTATAGAGCCCAAATTGTTGTACCATAGGTTACTACAGCACAGAGCTATAGTAACATGCTATTAGGCATGCTGTCTTCCCAAGTGCTAATATATTAGGGATCAACGTATTCTTGCCCTCTCCTTGGTTTCTTGCTCTCTATCTCCAGCCAACTATTATATAGGAAGATTGATAGGCTTCATCCTTAGTGAAAAGTAAACTGTTGTAGCACACTGATGTCCCAGCTTAGGGAGTGAGGATGGTTTTTCAGTTTTTCTTTTGTGTGAACCTAGCTGGCATTGGCCCTCTTTTGCTTGTTATAAATGAGATTGAAAAAAAGAATGAACCATGGCGCTTTTGAGCATTGTGACGTGTGAACAATATGTTTCACATCTCTCAGGTTAAATTGCATCCATCATTAGGATACAGCCATTGGGAAAAAGGATTTGCACCAAGAAAACACTAAGCCAAACTATTTTTAATCTAAAGTTCACAGTTCAGCTTTCCAATTAAAATAGTTGACTGCTATTGTTATTAAATTCCTTAGACAAATTTTCCCTTAAAAGGGGAGAGTCAAGTCATGTTGTAACAATGTTTCATATTAATTTATCTCAGTTGGATTTTCAGCACTGTAAATAGCAATATGAAGTAATTAGGAGTCCTTTTGGTCGATGGAAATGGTTCCCCTAGAGCACTGGTTACCTCTTTATAGCTTGGCTACAGGTAGCAGTCTTATACAGTATTTTAAAATGTGTGGATTTATGCATTAATTTACTGCACCTCAACCACTGGCTGCTGTTCTGCAGTGTGTTATTGGAAATCTGCTCCTGTTCATTGCACATGTGACTGGTCAATGATGCATCTTGTGGCAGAGCCTCCTCGCAGGCACACAGAATAACTGAAATATTAGCTATGCATCCTTAGTTCCTGCGTTCTGTTGTTGTAAACACAGTAGTTGTCTTGTATTCTGTTAACAATGGACCTTAAAAATAAATGTGGTGCCATTTAAACGCTTATTATTAACACCCTATTTTTCTGGCTCATTTGTATAGTTCAGTGCAAGTCATGACATTTATAGTCAGCATAGTACAAGTCCCTCAACAAGAGTACCACGTCATGCTGTTTTTCAGCACCAACTTGTTCTCTCCTCACCCACATTTTAGATTGTAATTGTGGTTTTGTAAAGTTTTATTTTTAAAAAATGCAACAGTCTTGCTATTAAATTGTAGTTACTGTCTTGTCAAATAAGGAAGGGTCGTATTGGACTCTCTGGAAAGTCTTCTTGATGGTTATGTGCTGCCAATAAGACATTTTCTATTCAATAGAGCTATTGTTCTTTTCTGATGGCAGAAGGCGAGGAGGAATTTAAAAACTTAATGAGGGTGAAAGAGGAGAGCACCAAAAATGGTCTGAAGCTCAGCATCAGAAAAACTAAGATCATGGCCATTGGTCCCATCACCTCATGGCAAATAGACGGCGAAGATGTGGAGGCAGTGACAGATTTTACTTTCTTGGGCTCCACAATCACTGCAGATGCTGACAGCAGCCACGAAATTAAAAGATGCCTGCTTCTTGGGAGGAAAGCAATGACAAACCTAGACAACATCTTAAAAAGCAGAGACATCACCTTGCCGAGAAAGGTCTGCATAGTCAAAGCTATGGTTTTTCCAGTAGCGTATGGGAGCTGGTCCATAAGGAAGGCTGACCCCCGAAGAATGGATGTTTTTGAATTGTGGTGCTGGAGGAGGCTCTTGAGAGTCCCCTGGACTGCAAAGAGAACAAACCTATCCATTCTGAAGGAAATCAACCCTGAGAGCTCACTGGAATGATAGATCCTGAAGCTGAGGCTCCAATATTTTGGCCGTCTCATGAAAAGACTCCCTGGAAAAGACTCTGATGTAGGGAAAGTGTGAAGGCAAGAGAAGGGGATGACAGAGGGCGAGATGGATGGACAGTGTCATTGAAGCTACCAACATGAATTTGACCAAACTCTAGTAAAAGGCGAAAGATTTATACGATCTGAAGAGAAACCAAACTCTAGAAGGCAGTGGAAGACAGGAGGGCCAGGCGTGCTTTGGTCCATGGGGTCATGAAGAGTAGGACATGACTTAACGACTAAACAACAAAAACAATTCCACCAGATATATTGTGATTTATAATGATAAAGTGTCCAGAACTGGTGTTTGTGTAAGGTTTGTGTAACTTTCCACAAATAACTGAGGCTGACAGCATTATGCCCGAATGCACAACTGAGAAGTACTCTTGGCATCCCATTAATTAGCTGCAATGAGTTATACAAAATATAAACAGAAATAGAATTCTGGCCACTCTGAATACTCTGGAGAACAATATAATAATAAAAAACAGGCTTTAAGACTGATGAGAAGAACTTCAACATGGCAAATTAGTTCTATAAAGGCTCTAAAAATGTAAGTATTGTAGATTTTCAACTTTCCCCAAATGCCAACATTTTACCTTTTTTTCCAAACAACTCCACACACACACATGTAGCTTCAAAATTTCTTTAGATTTTACATGTCTAGTCGGTACTTTGAAGTAATCCATTGTAGTGTTTGTGGTACCATTGAATGTTTACCAAATCAAGATGAAAGAACCCTGACCTACTGGCAATGGTGCGGCTAAAAATATTGTAAATAAAATAAATTTATTTTTATTTATTTATTTATTTTTATTTATTTATTTATATCCCACACCACCTGGCAACCAGGTCACTCTGGGTGGCTAACAACAATATAAAGATTATAATATTAAAAACAATAAATATAAATCTGGAGTCCCAATCTGGATCAATGCCATGAACAATAAAGTTGATTTACTAGCTGCTACTTTCTATAGACGGATTCTAGGGATTCCCAATTCAATCAAATTATCTACTATAGCCCTAGAGCTAGGCCCGCATCTTCCTTCAACGACGGTGTGGGCTCTTACTTTCAAATTCTGGCTGCGCCTCTTTTTTAAAATAAACCCAGATGCTCTCCTTGTTCACCTTCTCAAAGATACTTACCAATCAATATGGTTTTCACAATGTGAATCCAAACTCATGACCATTGGCTTATCCTCAAACTCTCTATTTAACAGTAATTTTAATCAAGCACTCTCCCTTATCAAGGAGAGACTATGGGAGTCTGAGTACCTTCAGTTAGTTTCTAATGTGAATCAGACATGCTCCCCAATTCATTTCGGTGTTTTTCCCTCCTTTGGTTATGGATATTCTTACTTCCAGTCCTTGGTGAACCCCTCTATTAGGAGAGCCTTTATGTTAGCCCGACTGAATATCTTCCCTTCAGAGGTGCTTAAAGGACGATATACCCGGGTGCCTTTTGAACAAAGAATTTGCAATTTCTGCGGTTTAGAACCAGATTCAGTCACACACATCCTTTGTCACTGCCCTGAGTTTAAAGATATGTGTGCTTGTCTATTAGGTTCAATAATTTCAAATTTTTCTGGCCCTCCTCAGTTACTCACAGGTTTCCTCCTTAATGACTATTCACAAAAAATAACGGCCTTAGTAGCCGAGTTTCTTACAAAGGTTCTCTCCGCCCAGGGCTCTAAAAATTAACTAGACTACTCCAAAGTATCTCCTATTGTGTTTTTTGCTGTTGTTTTTTTTTTAGCCGTGTAACTACCATTATGTGTATCTCTATTTGCTATTAATTTCCCAGTATAAGTTTTTTTTTAAGTTTCCTATGCCAATAAAGGTTACCGAATTGAAATAAATATAAATCAATACATAATTAGGGAATTAAAACAAATGGCAATAAAGGTGGTAAAAAGAGTGATGGAGAGGATGGCAAAAAGAATGGTAAAAAGGGAGGGCGAGATCCTAGTGCTCTGGGAAAGCCTGGTGGAAGAGCCAGGTCTTCAGTGCTCTTTTGAAACCATCCAGCGAGGGTGCCAGGCGGATCTCAATAGGTAGGTTGTTCCATAGGCAGGGCAGGGGGGCAACCACTGAGAAGACCTGGTTTCTTGTTCAGAAGAATCTATCGGAAGAATCTGAATTTATCAGAAGAATCTGAAAGATAAGCTAGATAACCCAAACTAGTTATATTCCTTGAGTAGGATATTATAAATGAATACACCAATTACACAAAAGAGATAAATTTAGCTAGTTTAATACCTAAAGATTATTTTCAACTGGATCTGTTCTATAAATAGTAAAATCTGATGCCACATAGTTAAAGCAAAGTATAAATTGTTTTACATTTAAATTGGCTTTGTCCCATTATTCTGATATTGCCCCTTTAATGTCTGATGGTTGACCTAGTATATAGTTATATGTTTTCTGCTTTTATCTTCTAGACAGGATATTTCCTGACAGAGGAAGAATAAATATGAAAGGCAAACTTGAATAATACATCAGTAGGAGGGGCCTGTTCACAAACTTCATGTTGTACACTGGGAATTCACAACCCTACCCAAGCAAACCTTTTTGCCGGAAAAGAAAAATTTATTAAGAAATATAAAAAACTAATAGTTCCGACCAACATCAGAGCCATTTCAGTCAACCAGTGTTCACAAGACAGCATTCATGCTCATATGTGCAATGGGATTTTGAAAACTATTACAGAGTAACCATAAACTGACATGCTAGTCTTAATGAGAGCGGAGCACTGATTAGATGTAAGATGTAAATTCTGTATCACCAGAATTTGTAGTAGCAATTTAATAAGGAAAGTTCCTTCTATTCTGTGTTAACTTCCAAGATGACAGAAGTTAACTCGAGTGTGCGAGGTGAGGAAATAAATTTGAACTCCCACCCCCACACTCTGCACTCTTCTCAAAGATGCACAGAAATGAAATACAGTATCAGGTTTTCCTATGACACTGAGGATCCAGGTTACAGTTCTCCACGTGAGGAGAATGATAGCAGGTGTTGGCAGGGCAAATGAGCTCCCTTCTACATTAAGGTTCTTTCCCAAATGCCCATTTAGGGCTCGCTTATGCTCAATTTCAAGATTCCACTTGAAGTGATACAATGAAAACTTGTGTCACGTGAGTCAACATTCACACGGCAGGGTTGTCTTTCGTTTTGATCACTGAAATATCCCACACATATTGCAGTGCACACTAAAAACTCAATTGAAAAACTGCCCTCCTAAGGGCTACATCTGTTATAGCACTATTTTATTAGAATTTAGAGAAAAAGAGAGCATTGAAGTACAGTATTAAAAAGTGCATTTTATTTGAAATTATTTGGGTATCCGAACAGAGAAATGTCCACCACTGTCTTCATAAAAAGTCACATATATTCCATGGCAATGGATACCATAAAACATCTGTAAAGGGGCACAGAGGTAGGAACGGGAAAAGGAGATGTTAAAAGCAGAAGCTGATTCTTTCTTAAATGGGAAAAAAGGCAGTTCTGGTTCACCATCAGGCCTTGCGCAAAAGGGTCTTCGGACTAGTCCTTTCATGAAGGCGAATGCAGTTTCAAATTTCCATTCATCATCGTTCATGTTTGCTGTTTAAGTCACTGCATTCCACCATCACTCCATTTCCATTTCGAATCATATCCTTTCTATTCCAGTCCTTCTCTGTGTAAAATTCAGCTAGTACCGGGCAGTGGCTTGATGCTACTCCACCCCATGACCAGTTATCAGGGATCCAGGGGTTTGTAAGACCTTCTCTTACAACTGCCCAATGACCTGTATAAACAAGTTTGCAAAGCATTAATGTTGGGGGAGGGGGAATCTACGTACTGTATTGCTAACACAAAAGCAAGCATTTGCTTTCTGGTGCAGGGTCTGGAAAATGAATGCAATGTTTCAGAGTTTTGAATTTTTTGTTAATTTCCTCTATTTGTACAGCAGATGTGTAGAGATCCATAGAGCAGAATAGCTTCAACTTCCCCAGAGCAGACCACCCCTTTTCCTCATTAACGTGGACTTAACAGTGTCAATAACTCACTCTGGGACATTAGTAGGAGAAAGAACTAAAACTATTTTCTTAACTTACAGTTGTGAACTGATAAATAACACGACTGTTGTTCAGCAACAGATTTTAAGAGACTCACAGCTTTCAAAAGACAGAAGAGAGGGAAAAGGCACAGTGGAGAGGCAGGCTTCTTTTTGAATCAGAGGCAGGGAAAGAACTATTGATTAGTGCTGTTAGTAAGCGACAATCACCCCAGCCCAGAAAGGTCCCTCCCAGCCATACCTACTAGAGGTAGCATGCGAGGTTGCAAAAATTCCAACATGCATTACTCTTAATTGGTTAAAATATTCAACAGTAATTTAAAATATTAATATTTTGCTTATTAAATACAAGTGACAAAGTTTTGGTTCACTTTTTTTGGTAACGATTAAAATTTCACAGTATTTTAATTTGGGAAGAGAGTCGGAGTGAGTTGACTGTTTTAATAATTCTAAACAATGTTTATAATTTAATAATTTGACAGTTATCACTTTATTAAAGAAATGAACTAATCATATAATTTTTTCTTAATGCTAACTAAATTAAAGTAACACTTTCAAGCTCTGCTGCAAAACTATTAAATCTTAAGTACAGTGGTGCCCCGTATGACCACGATAATCCGTTGCAGGAAAATCGCTGTACAGTGAAATCGTCGTCATGTGAAAAAATCCCCATTAGAATGCATTGAAAACCAGTTAATGCATTCCAATGGGGAAATACCTCATCGTCCAGCGAAGATCGCCCATAGAGAACCGCCGATCAGCTGTTTTAAATCGCTGTCTTGTGAAGCTTCTGTCCAGAAAACACCCATTTTGTGAAGGGAAGCCAGCCATATTGTGAAGGGAAGCCATTTTGCGGAGCTGGAAAAATCGTCATTTTGCGAACAAACAGTTCGCAAAGCAAGGACCTAATCATAAAGCAGATTCCCCCCATAGGAACCATTGTTTTGCGAGCGCTATAGCGATCGCAAAAAAGTCATACTGCGGTTTCGTCATACTGCAGGGTCATCGTATTGCGGGGCACCACTGTAGTTGTCAGCCTGCTCTGTGTCCGAGCATAATGGCAGAAAGCCTTGGATGACTGCTCAGGTCTTCTGAAGATCAGTGTAATATAAATAATGGAGTTGGAGGGAGTACAGAAACAAGCATATATGTAAGAGCACCATTTGTCTGGTGCTCCTGGCCAATGAAATCTTCTGCTGTAGAAACAGTACATTCTCAGCCACAATTGATGGCTGTGGAAAGAACCCATATAAAGTACAAAACAAGCTAATACAAGATAGCATGAAGTTATATTTCCACTTAATAAACAGCAGACACATTGCAGGAGAACCTCTTTGATCAAGTTACTTCTGAGCTTGTAACTGTCATAACAATAAAATACATATTCATTGAAGCCTGCTATTTTGAATTTTCATCTTCTCCTGAAAGGAAACCTTACCAGTGAAAATCTTCTTCAAGCTACGGTTTATCCAGATGTTATCAAGGGATTTGGAACCCTGAGGGTTCTTCGTGCTGATGTTGGTAAAGGTACTGGCAGGAACCAAATGGTGGAATTTTTCCTTCCGTAACAGGTCGTGGTCACTGCTGTCTGGAGCTTGGCCAAAGTCTCCTAAAATGATCACATCTTTTTCCCCTAGGGTTGGCAACAGTATTAAAAGATAGAGGATATGTGTGTTAAGCTGTGGATTGTGGAGAATGACATAAAGAAGGCCATCCAAACTCTCAGTCGTAAACCATTAGTCCTTCAACTCACCAATCAGAGATTTTCAGCTCCTTAAAACAATTCTGCCCAGCTCCTGTGGCTACTTCCTAAGCAAGGAATTCCTTCCATGAACATGTATCTGATGCCACCATCTCTTCCACTAATTTCTCCTTCAAAGATATGGGTTTGCTCTTTTTCCCACGAGACTTCTAGGCATTCAGGCACATTCATGTAGTTGTTATAGTATTTGCTCACAATCACTCACCACTGGAGATAGGCATGAACTGAACTAAAAACCAAAAAACCTCCCATGATTTGGAATAGTTCATGGTTCGGTTCATAGAAACTGTTTTGCTGAAATGAAATTAGGTGCTGAACTTTTTTCCACTCAGCACTTCGTTTTGCTGCCTGTCCCCTTCTCATTGCCCCATCACCTCCCTACCTCATCCCGCCACCTTGTCCCCCTCTGCCGCTGTTGTCATCACTGTTCTGCCAGCAGTGGCACAGCCTTCAAGGAGCCTGCGTTGCTGCCTTCTGCACAGGTGCCCAGCCACTAGGTGGTCACCCTCATCAGCTGGGAGGTGGGTGCAAGCACAGAAGGCAGCACTCAGAATCCTTAAAGGCTCTGCTGCCGCCACCGCCATTGCTATTGCCACCACTGCGGCAGTGGCATAGCAGTATCACAGCAGAAGAAGGTACACCCCACCACGACCAGGCACAAACATTTCTGATTGGTTTGTAGTGGTTCATTATCAGCTATGAAGCATCACGAACCATTATTTTTCAGGTTCGCGCCCATCTCTAATCACCATACACTATCCACTTGTTGCCTTTTGTTGTCTTGCCTAGTTTAGACTGCAAACAACCCTTTTTTCCTTTGGTGTATATAACCCCATTAAAGGCTACGTACCCTGAATAATAAAGTGCCACACACAATGAAAATAAAACAGTGTGGCTATTTTAGTGCTCTACACTAGTCCATGCATTCAGACAGAATGACACAACCGGCTGTGCGTTTCTTACTACGTGAACCCTCCTCTTTGTCCAAGTGCCTCCACTGGTTTTGAAAGCTGACAGTACTTTGCGAAGATACATTATCAGGCTCTGCCACCAAAGGAAATGCACTGTTGTGATG
Organism: Pogona vitticeps; assembly: GCF_051106095.1. Lineage (NCBI taxonomy): Eukaryota > Metazoa > Chordata > Lepidosauria > Squamata > Agamidae > Pogona > Pogona vitticeps. Next base: position 66,759,843 of record NC_135788.1, read on the forward strand.
CTGTACTGACAAAGACCAGAGATTCAACATTGAGGAAGTGTCCACAATGAACATACTAGGAATCACAGTATTTTGTGAAAGCCTAAAATGTATTTCTCCAGTACAGATGTTGACCTACTATTAAAATAGATTGATTAATAATGAATTGTTTTAGCAGACTTTATTTACTTTCTGAGTAGGAAATATTTTTAGAGTACAGTATCTGCTGTTGATGTGTCTTCTGCTATGCAAGCAACCAGCCAGCAGAGGGAACTCACACTCAATAGCAAACTCAATCTCTTTGTCCGGCACAGCTTCACCAGGCATAGGACAGCTCCACCTGCAAACGACTGCAGTTCCTATTCAGAACACTACATGCTTCCTGCCCCGACTAATGGTCCTTTCTGTGCAGGGAGAAAGCAAGCACCCCTTTTTATGATACTCCATGCATGACAGATGCACCTCTCTGAGTATTGCACCTCTCTCACTGTACAATTTGCAAAAGAAATACATGTAAATATCACAGAGGTTTTAAGTTTTATTTCCTAGATGTGTGCTGTTTTGAAAAGTAACAAGTCATCTCAAGTATTTTGCTGCTTCAAAACTGGTCAAATGCCTCTCTAAAACTATTCTACTTTAAGGAACAAAAACAAGCACAAATTAATACTCGGCTAATAATCAGTAAGGCAATTCGCCAGAAAATCCTAACATATTAGGACGTAGCTAACATTGTAACCACAATAAACAGAGAGTGCAGCTACAGAGCAGTTTCAAAAAGGGATGAATGTGCATGTTCAACCCCAGAAATCCACGTATACCTGTTATTTCTTCTCACATTGGTCCCTCTAATTCTGTTCCTGACAGTTTCCCATCCATTACATTTCTCGGAATCTTACTGGATCTTTTCCCTCCTTGTTTTCCCCACCCACTGTTGTCAAACCTTCCTTTCTTCCATACCATCCATCAGGGAAAACACTCTCTGAGCAGTTCAGAGTGAATTAAAACGTCCTTGTGATCATGCAAACAAACCCACAAAATGCGGTGAATACAATAAAAAGCCCCGTCTCTAGCTGAATCAATAACCCTCACATTTTGACACAGTTTCTTTCTAATTTATTCATTTTTTACTTTTTGTTTTTCTGATGTAGAACAAAAATACTTCATCATCCAGCAGTGGTGTAAACAATTTGGAAAGCAACATTTTTTTTTGTTCTGCTTTGACTCTGTTGACACTAGTTTCAACTTCACATCATGTGGACACTGGGATGTAAAAATGGAATCAGAGGAGCAAGGAAAGGTGCATAAACGATGCCTTTAGTAAAGAAGCAACCTGTGCTGATGTCAGGGGGATTTTTCTTCTCAGTAAATATGCTTCAAGACACATTGCAAATCTCCCTGAAGGTAATTTATTTTTAACTTCATATGAACCAGAAATAAATCAATACAGTACTTGCCTAATAATCAGAAAAATTACTCCAGAAGTTGTTAAAACACACACCTTTGGGACAGTGGAGGGAGATGGAATGCTAATCATATCTTTTGCTTTACATCTAGTTCTTTAAAGTAGTGCTGAGTTCAAATCAGGCCCATAGAGCACCCTATGCTTAATTCAAGGCAATAAAAGCTAGCAAAGCATCAATCGTGTCTTGCAAATCAAATAAAAGGTTACATATTTCTGTGCACTTTTTCCTGAAACTGGAGATAGATTCTGGTTCAGAATGTTTTGAGTGCTGACCTTGAAAAACTGAGATAAGTCATCTAACTTTTGTTTTAGCTTTTGTTAAACAGTAAACAAAGGGTTAGCCTCTCATCCCCCACAACTGAGGCCAGTAACAATATTAACTATGGTGAGATCATGACAGCTTCACAGGAATCTCTTTGACTCTAACCCAGGGGTCTCAAACTCAATTTACCAGGGGGCCACTGGAGGCAGAGTCTGGGTGAGCCTGGGCCACATCAGATTTTCCACCAAGCAGAGCAAGAGCCTAAGGAAGCCGCCCAGGAGTTTCCTTAGCCTGTCTGGAGCTCCGAGGAGGAGGAGGAGGAGGAGGGGCGTGCAAGTTCTCGTTGCCAGCCGTGACCCCCTCCAGCTCCTTCTTCACTAACACCAGCAGCAGCACAAAGAAGCGGAGAAGGAAGGGAGCACCTGTTACCGCCTAGCCGGGGGAGGGGAGGGCACGACTTAATTGTTTTTAAAAAAACCCTCACAGAAACGCCTTGCCAAAGGAGAAAAGCCCCCATTGGTACCCGCACGCGCGCACACACACACACACACACACTCACGGAGGTCCGGCAACCTTCCTCTGAGGGCCTCCCCTCAAAAAAAGGTGCACTCAGCAGCAGCAGCTACCCCCACCACGACATAGGAGCAAACTTTGCAAAGCGAGCCCAGGCATCCTCCAGAGCCGAGGCGGCTGAAGCAGGACGAGGAGGAGGAGGAGGAAGCACCGCCGGGCACTGAGGCGGCCACTGGCCGGGCTGGTGCTGGGGGTGCTGAGAGAGAAAGAGAGCCAGAGAGCTGCTTCCCTGGAAGAGGCGGTGGCAGCAGCAGCTGCTGTTGGCAGCTTGGAGGCGCTCTTCAAGGACGGGCTGGGAGCGAGCTCTGCTCTCAGGCATCGTTCAGCGGCGGTGGGGAAAAGGGCCGGCTGCGCACCTTGCTCGCCGGCTCTCCTCCAAGAAAACACCTCTTGCACCCTCCATCTGAAACTGCAGCCTGCCAGCTGACAGACAGGCTGAAATTCTGGATGGAGGGTGCAAGAGGCGCTGTCTTGGGAGAGAGCCCACGAGTGAAGCGAGGCTTCTTTTTTTTTTTACTCTTGACAGCAGAGGACATGTGGCTGCTTCAGGGGGGCAGGCAAGGCGGGGGCCACAAACTATCGTCTGGCGGGCCACAGATGGCCCCCGGGCCACATGTTTGAGACCCCTGTTCTAACCCGAGGGCCAGCAAAGGGGCTGGAAATTAGAAAAAAGGAACACAGCCCAAAGGTCTGGTGCATTAACAGGCAACATAGCCAGAGTCCAGACTAGTGGCAAATCTGGAAGTGTCATATTTTAACACAGTTTACATATAAAACACAGCCAGCAAGTGCCTCTGTAAAAGATAAGTTCCCTCCTGGAATGAAGAGGAGAATTTTCTAAGATGACACCTGCTTGGAAAAATGCAGATACCATCAAAATATAGTGCACACTTTTTAAAAATATGTTATTTTCCACACAAATATAAACATACAGTGGGGTCTTGACTTAAGAACGGCTTGAGTTAAGAACATTTTGACTTAAGAACCACTCTCACAGGAAAATATTGACTTGACTTACATACTTAGATTTGAGTTACAAACTGAAAAAAAAACCACGTGGGAGGCAGGGAAAGTGCAAAATTTGAACTTTCAGTTAATTGTTGGCCAGTGAAAAGGGTGCCTGTCTGCTTCCTCACTCCTGCCAGCGTTTAGAGAGTGGACTGGGAGACGGTCTTCGGACTGCCTGGTACTGTACTGCCTGGACTGTATTTTCCCTGCCTTCCCTGAACCTTTCTTGACCTAAGAAAAAAAGAAACAAAATATCGCCCTCTAGTGGTCGAAGGCGGAATAGCAGCTTCCCATTAGTTTCTATGGACGGAAAAGAGCAGATACGGATCAAATGGTTTTCAATGCATTCCTATGGGAAATGCAGATTTGACCTGAGAACGTTTTGACTTGAGAACCGCCTTCCAATACGGATTAAGTTCTCAAGTCAAGACCCCACTGTAATTAATCAACTAATTCTTTTGATCAAAATGTATACACTGGATGCCAATGGTTCTGACATATACCTTCTGATGTTCTTACACATTCACAAAGAAGAAGAAGCCTAGCACAAGGATAGTGTAAAATGACTACACCAATCTGTTAAAAGTTGATGTAAATTTTAAAAATCACAATGAAGAATCTGAGTGAGCAATTTTCATTATTTTTAACACAGCTGGCTAAAACTGAGGAAAAATGTAGCCTTACCTTTCAGTGTTTCCTGGAGAGTCAGTGCAAAGGCTGATAATTTGTGGCTACTGTGGTTCTTCACAGTGTTTTCTCCCACTGAGGGCAATAGAGTCAGATGAAGATTGACCAGAGTTAGGTCATTCATTCCAACCTAGACAGGTGAAGCAATAGTAATGAAAACATGTCAGCAGTAATGCTTAATTCTTTTAGTTGCTTAGTAAATACTAATGAAATCTATTAGCAACCAAATAGGTTTGTATTGTTCAATCCCAAAATTTTGTGTTGAATTATTCATTAGGAGAAGACAAACCTGTTTTGAGCACTCTTACCCTGAAATGTGCAATGTATGGTTGAGGATAATTCTGCCTTCCATTACCATTTGTCTGAGTGTTCTCATAGGAGGTGACATCCTTCAGCTCTATCCCTGCAGTCGTGTCCCACAAGAACCCAGAATACTCCACACACTGGGATGCAAAAAGGAAAAAGGTAAGCTAGTTACGGTAAGGCACTATTCATTTCAATAACAACTAACTTATTTCAGTTGGGCTCCTCTAAGCATGACTACATCTGGATTCAGTCCATATGGATCCACGTACAGTAGACATATATCTTGACTGTCGATTACCAAAAGGAGTTGAACGGACTGCAGCTTTCGTCCTATTCTTGCATTATAACCTCAACAAGTGAGAAATGAATCCCTCTAGCTCCACTCCTCTCTGTATCCAAGGTTGACACTCACCTGTATATTTATAACTGTAATTTATTTGTTTGTTTATTATATGCCGCCCACACTACCCAAAGGTTTCTGGGCGGCTTACAACAATTAAAACACAGTAAAAAGATAGAACAATTAAAATATATGCTCTGAAAATTGCCATCAGGACCCACAATTGAAATTTCAATTAAAAGCCTTCTGGAACAGGAAGGTTTTGACCTGGCGCCAAAATGTCATCAGCGTTGGCGCCAGACGAATCTCAGTTGGGAGGGAGTTCCATAGTCTGGGGGCAGCTGCCGAAAAGGCCCTTTGTCTACAAGCCATCCCTCTTACCTCCTTGAAGGCTGGCTCTTTCAAAAGGGCCCCCTGGCTAGATCTTAACTGCCGGGTAGGCTCATATGGAAGGAGGCGGTCCCTCAGGTATCCAGGGCCCAAGCCATTTAGGGCTTTATAGGTCAAAACAAGCACTTTGAATTGGGCCTGGGCAGCAACTGGTAGCCAACGTAATTTAAACAGAATTGGCTTGATGTGTCCCCTAGCGGCCCCACCACTCACCAGCCGCGCAGCTTGATTCTGGACCAGTTGCAACCGCTGGACCGTCTTCAAAGGCAGCCCACGTAGAGTGCATTGCAGTAATCTATATGAGATATTACCAGTGCATGTGTAACTGTCATGAGACTCCACTCATCCAGGTAGGGCCGTAGCTGGTACTGTTTCCGCAGCTGAAGGAAGGCAACCCTGGCCACCGAGTCCACCTGGGCTTCCAGAGTCAGACTGGGGTCCAGGAACACCCCCAGGCTGGGGACCCTGTCCCTTAGGGGGAGTGTAACCCCATTCAGGGCAGGGAAATGGCTCTCCAGCCTATCTAGCAAAGCACCCACTAACAGCACTTCCGTCTTGTCTGGATTGAGTTTCAATTTATTAACCCTCATCTAGTCATTATCAGGTTCAGACACGAGTTCAGCACAGAAACCACCTCACCTGGATTAGTGGGAAATGAGAGGTAGAGCTGAGTGTCATCAGCATATTGCTAACTCCTCAGCCCAAACCGCCTGATGACCTCTCCCAGTGGTTCCATGTAGATGTTAAACAGCATGGGGAACAGTACTGAGCCCTGAGGAACATGACATAAAGGCCATGGGACAGAGCAACTGCCCCTCCAGCACCACCCTCTGGACATGGTCAGCGAGGAAGGAGCGGAACCACTGTAAAGCGGTGCCCCCAACTCCCAACCCAGCCAATCTGTCCAGAAGAACACCGTGGTCGATGATGTCGAAAGCTGCTGAGAGGTCCAGGAGTATCAACAGGGTCACACTCTCCCTGTCCCTCTTCTGGCAAAGGTCATCGTACAGGGCGACCAAGGCAGTCTCTGTACCAAAACCCGGCCTGAAACCTGATTGAAATGGATCCAGAAAATTTTAACCTTCCTTTTCAAAAGCTGCAAATATATGTTTTTACATACGTAATGTTTCAATATTCTTAAATAAATGCACTGGGAAACATAATTTTATTTAAGCAAAACTCTTTGGGTTTAATGCAATTGTTAGTCTCAATCAATGGGACTTATGTAAATGACAACTTAACTGAAGACCCACTAATTCAATGGTTCTATCGAACTGGTAATAATAATTTGGTTTAGCCTTTCATTTTCCTGGCATAAAATTTGCTGCAGTCTGACAAAAACAAAAGAAGCAAAATCAATTAAAAAGGTTCAGGAAAAGCGAGTAACAAATATAATTACATCTCTGAGTGGAGAAACAGAAAATTTACGAAAAACTCATGGTGTCTGAACGAGGATACCTTCTGTGGTTGGCCTGTAGATTTCTCTGAAACGACGGCCTTCCAGCATCCCCGTGGGCCCTTCCATCGCCGGGTGTTTGGCAAAGTTGGCTGGTTCAGTTCCGTGCAGAACTGCAAAAGGATCAAAGGGTAAAAATCACTGAATAGACCTTTTTGAAGAATTTATACAAGAAAGGTGAAGGAAGTGTCTCTCTTTTTCACTCACACAAAGATCAGCCCCTGAAACTCAGTAAAGTATGTCAAAAACACTGTGCTACCATCCTGCACATTTCTACTTATTACTGCTTTATTGTTGCTTGATGCTGCACACCCATAGGGAGCTAAGCAAATAGATACGAACAGCAAAATTAACACATAGTTTCAGGCAGAGATTTTGATGAGCTACCAGGCCAGTTACCTCAACTGGGTGCTCAACTGGGTACTTCTAAGTGTGTAACATGAAATCAAACAACTCTCCTGCTGTGCTATGAAGAACACACTGAGCTGAACACTAAAAAGATCCTGTGAAGCTCTGGGCAAGTCCCCATATAAACAAGAGAGCAGATAGAGCATATGCTCACAGGGGTGCTCAGAGGGCCCTCCTCAGAGGGGTGGCAGCTTAGCTTGGACACTGAGTTTGGACAATGTGATGAAGTGTGTGTTGCAAGTTCAAAGTAAGAAAAATGTGTACCACATCTCTGGCAAGAAAAAGCTAAATTCCATGATTTGTATAAGCTATGGAGATTTGCATAATTATTCCTTAATTTACATTATCTCTTCTGCTTTTAATATTTGTTATGGAGGGGGGCAGTAAGCTCCCTGGCACACAATAAGCCTGGCTCTTGGCACACAAAATCTCATGGAGCACCTGTCCTGCCACATACATCCACCCTTGTCTTTTTATCCACAATTGCTACAAATATGCTTCTTTCTAAAAATTAAGTATAAAGTTCTCAGGATGTTGGATTCTATTGCCAATATCCAGAGCTTTTTTTAATTGGAGGGGGGGGATATCTTCTCCTTGGGCCTGCAGAACTAAAATATACGTATCTCCTGTCATATTTTTTTTTTGTACATGAAGAAAATGTGGCAAGTGTACTATCACTCAAAAAGAAAAGAATGTAAATACAGTACATATATAAGGTTACACCAACAGCATAATTCAACCAAAGTTTTACACATTTCACTCATGTAAATTAGTGGAATGTTAGAAGCCTGTTTAACATTGGGGTGTGTTACTTTATTTTCTTGCTGTAGAAGTCTTAATATTTTTGAGATTATTGTTATCTTAATTTTTGTTTTCAGTTTTCAGATACAGTACTACTGCCATTTTCAAACTGCACAAACTGTTAGGCAAATGGAAACCAACAAGAGGCAACTCAATTTGCAGATATTTTAAATTAATAGGCCATTTTTTTCGATGCCAAGAAACAAAGTCATCAGGGAGAGGAAAAAGATGAAAGGCTTATTGGTGAGAGCATCAATTTTAGAAGACTTATAAATGGTTCAGCAAAAGAACTGAATTCAAAACAGGAGAGAAGAAGAGGACACTCAGGAACCAGCCCTGATTTTCAAAGAAGTGATGCTATTTTACATCCAGTAAAACATCTGAAGGAGAATACAGAAGCAGCCTCAGCAGCTGGAAAGAGCTAAATAAGGCACTAACTCTTATAAAAAAAAAATTAAATATGCCCTCTCAACAGAAAGGGAAGATGGCTGGTCTCCAAGTGTTTCAGGCCCCATTCGTGCTGATTTACAGCCCCCTCAGCCCTTTTAGAGAACTGGCTCTTGGTACTGTGCAGGAGGTGCATTGATTAGGTCATCCTTAAAATGGTATTCTCACTATACCAAGCACAAATGGAAGGCAATGCAGTCAAATCGTTCTTTATTAAACTGGGTCCTAAGTATAAGAATTATATTCAACTAAAGTTATCGAGTGACAAGCATTTATGTTGCCCTTCTGCTTACAAAGGATGGGGAAAGTGATTTCCACCAACTCCTTCCTCTGTCTGCAAGCCCTCTATCATATCTCACTCTGTTCTCCCCCAAAGCAGCTCTGGGTGCCAAGAAGCTGCAGAGGAAAGAATGAGGCAGGGGGGAAAACCCACCCAATTTCATAAACTAAGTTTGTGGAAGGAAAGTTAGGATCTGGGCCATTGTTATCATCATCACTATCACTAAGACACTATGATTGTGTTGTCAATGTATAGTGGTGTTGTTGTTTTTTACAGGATGGCCTAACAACAAAGACATGCTCCTAGCCGAAGGAAGATTAGATTCAATAACTTTTTCATACTTCTTTCTTTCCTGCAATCTGTTCCCACTGCGGAAGATTACACCGTGCTAAAAATACATTTTAAAAATACAGTATTTTTTAAATTAAAAAACAATGGCTATTTAAAATTTTTAAAAGGCTTGAGAAAGTCCATACAGGATACATACTGACACCTTGTGAATTCTATAGTGCCAGGAACTGGAGTTGTAGCTAGCATTTGTTTGGTCCTGAATCATTTTCCAATACTTCAATATTTTAGAGTGAGAAGACCAAAGAACCCTATCTGAGATAAGGGACCTCAGCCACAAACTGGGACAAGGACTGCACTTATCTTTATGGTGCAGGTATCCCAATAGCAAGCCAGAGTATAAACTATGGGATGGATTTGACAGTGCCTACTTTTTAAACAAAGCAATCTATCACGACTGCATGGAGTGCTAGCAGATCTCTCTTCCAGTTATCTTGATATGAACAACTGTCTGGTATTTTATTTCAAAACAAAGCCTCGTTTGCTGAATAAAAGGATAGAATAGAAGATGGCTCAATTGTTCCTGAAAAGAACATATTTATGTTTGTTGCAAAGTTTCTAAGAGAACCAACAATTCTGCTGGTTTAGCTGGTTTTTTATTTTTGCTGTTATTGTTGTTGTTTTACCAACAGATACATCACATTTGAAAAACCTCTCCTAGGAAGAAACAACTAAACACATTATGGCATCTTAAAGGCTACCACTTATAGCTTTGCTCTAGAATGTGGGCTCCGCTGGTGCTTGTCGCCGAGTGGAGCTCCTTTGTCCTCCCCTCAGGATAGCACGAGACCCGCTATTCTCGTAGACACCTGGGGGGGGTGTACATCCTAAAAAGGACGCTCCCCCATGTGCTCAGCCTTTTTCGAAGCTTCCGTCTCACCTGCCCGCCCAATATCCAGTGTGAGTCTGACTGGTCATCCTATTGGGGGCTGGATAGGAAATTTTGACCCGCTACTCAATTGGCTGAAGTAGTTGTGGGAATTTTTCACCGATCCCACACTGGTATGTGGTTAACATAGTTTCATTGCTATTTAATTGTTTTAATGTTTGGTCACATGGCAGATAGAGTGGAAGGAAACTGTCCCAATGAGTGCCCATGGAGTTCAAGCAGTGCATAGCGGGTCTGAACTTTTGCTGCTGTGGATCGTGAGGTTGCAGTGCTGGGAGGAAAGACCTGCTGGGGCCCTCCCCAGGCTAAGAGCCACCAAAGGCTGGGGGCTTGCATGCCTGGGGGGCTTGATATTTTCCCAGCCGGGGTCATGCTGTTTTAGCATGACAACAAGGCATGGGACTCACCCATACAGGTTGGTGAGGGAGTCCTGTGAGACCTTCGACACCAAACCTGATACCATACTACCACAGGCCCTTGGTTTCTAACCATAAGTTATGGCATGTTAATTTAATAAAGTGTGGCCCTATTTATACCCATCACCAGCGTTTCACCCCATTATTCCAGAGTGGGAAGGTAATGAGCTTTTCCTGGCTACAGTCTAGGGAAATTTGCAGAGGACCTTCTTTTTTCAGTTCAAGAATAAGCTCACTGGCAACCACAACTGAATCCAGAGCGCGCGCGCGTGTGTGTGTGTGTGTGTGTGTGTGTGTGTGTGTGTGTTTTCCCATAGGAGGAAATGAAGCTGAATAGCAGAACACATGCTTTGCATACAAAAGAACACCCAGAAAGTACTAGTCCTGAAAGCAGTACTGGTTTCTCTTCCTCCTCTGTCATAAAAAAACTGGTTCCTCCTGTACCACCAAAACCACTTCTTTCCAGTCTGCTAGGATAGTTCTGAGCTCTCCCTCACCCCAACCCTTTGCTGGCTATATTTCAAATTCCACTGTGTTCCCCTCCAGTTCTTGCCCAAGAAGTCTAAGTAATTTGGTGTTTTATACCATTGGCCATCAAAAGCCAGTAGAGACCTGAAACAAAACGTTGCAGAGCGTAGAGTGTTCCTTTTCCATGTTTCTGCCAGTAAAACATCTCCATCTCAATTCCATTCCCCCTCTCACTGGACTTTCCTAATAGTCATCCATGTCCACTGAACATGCTCAGTCCTCATTGAAGCTTTTTCCTAAGGGGTTTCCTCCCCTCCCTATACTTCTCCAACTTGAGAGTGAAGAATGAATGGCCAAAGACATAATGGACTTCTTTACAAATCTCTAGATTTTCCAGACAGTTAGCTCCCACCACAACCAGCGCACAACTGCACCCTGATAATGCTGCCTGCCCAAGCATTCTATCAAGCCACTTTACCAACTCCATGTTGACTGGCGACCTCTCGAACTTTAGTCCAAAAAAGTAAGTTTTCCAAACTCTGTTCTTGCTAGAAAAGTAGAGGCAGATCTTTGAGAAAGCAGAGATATTGATTGTCTTTTTCTCTACAATAGTGTGTTAGCAAATTGCTACAAACTGGAAGGGAACTTGTAATCTAACTTTTTATTCATGGAAAAACAGAATATAGCATGTTGTTCTAGTTGAAAAATTAACTCATCAGTACTTAAATAACCACACTCCCAAGGTGACTTTTTTTCAACACTGTGGTAATAAGAATGACAAGACTTATTTTCCACTAGTCTCCCATGCCAATCTTTGGTGCAATATTCTGATCTGATACAATTTACAATGATACTATATATACTTTATACTATTTTTATACTATTTTGTATTATTAAAAGAGAAAGAGACAAGGAATATGGCAAACAGCCCCCACTGTATAGGGTTTTTTTGACATCTTTCTTCACACTTTTCCGTTGCTCAAACCTTCTTTGTTATACATAGAGAATGCAACAGATCTTTAACATGGGAATTAAGGGAAAATCTTCAGCTACTTGCTCCACAAAAGCCAGAAAACATTGGAATTTATTGTTAAATATATACTATAACACACTGAAAACAATATCCTCTAATTTCTATGCTGCAATGGCAGTCAATATGACCCACTCTTATGTTTTATTTGCTGGCACAAGAAGTCTTAGGCTCAAGCATTAAATTAAAGTGGGAAATTTACGTGGACTTTTGCAATAATGCAATTTCATCAGGTCAACTTGGTTTAATTAATTTTAATATGCATCAACTTTGATAAACCGGCAAACTGCACAAATCAAAAACAATCTGTACTAATTCAGTTAGTTTTGGCTGGATGGTTTAATAATTAATCTTGGCGAGACAAAACAAGCAAGCCAAGTAAATTACACAAGACCAAGCCAATGTGAGCATTTGCAGTGTTTGCAAATGCTGAAATTTTTAGCATCTGCTTCAAGTTCTAAAAGTTTTTGAAAAGAAAAGAAAAAGATTATCAACCGACTCATAGGATGACAGACTACTCCTCTGGGCATATACACCTGGATATTTCTGATCACCTCCTCCTGTGGGAAAACTCGCCCACTCTAAGCTACAAACTTGAGAAAGGATCCTGGAGCCTGCCATCTGTTAAAGAACAGGCTTAGAGTTCAGTTGGCTGAGATCTCAACTGACCCAGAACTTGGAAAAGTTATGCTTGGCCTATTACTCACAGCATTCTAAGAAAGGAACTTCCCTAAGCTCATCCCAGGGTACAATGGTTTTCTGAATGGGCCGTCTACCAAAGGTTAATGGAGCTCACTAGTCTTGGTAAGAGGTATAGAGCCAAATAAAAGAGAAAACTGCTTTCCTTTCTTGTGTGTTCATCTGAGCATTTCTGATGCGGCTACACTGGAGGTTCAAAGACCAAGTATGAGCAGAGTTAAATCAGACTCGGACACAAGATCTCAGATCAGATAAACATAAAACACATGACATCAATAATCAGACAAGTTTACTGAAGGTTCTGTGCACTTAGGAATAACATACGGACATTGTAGACAGAGATGGAAAAATGTTTTTGTTTTGTTCTGTTGCACTCCCAGAATTCTGCTGCCAACATGGTCCCTCTTTCCCATCTCTGACTGTGGATTTTTAATTAACTGATGGATGTGGACACAATTTGCACTATTTGTGGCCCCTCCCAAAAACTGTTGAATGTGTGGAGTTCTATTTCAGGGCAGTTCTTCCCCTATATTCTTATTACCCTAAGGATGCTATCAGCTGAGGTTTTCATTGTGCTGTTTTTCAGTCTCATTGGTATGGCTGAGGCTGCAAATACATGGTCAAATACCATGAGATTTGCTCCACTTATAAAATGGTTAAATGTTTCTATTGATCACATGACGCAAAGGCTATTTGAACCAGTCCAGTCATTTTTACTACCAAAGCCAATTTATTTTCTATGCCACTGTGGGCTTCTATCTTTTCAAGCTGGAATGATTTGAACAGGCTTTTTCCTATGTGACTGTGATACATTATTACAAAGATGGGGGGGGGGTGTTTATAGGCGACAGGCAGTTGGGGCATGATGTTCAGGACCAGGGGAACATGCCCCCACATTCTTTCCTCTCCCCCTTTCCTCTTCCTCTCGTCAACCCCCTGCTCAGTGCAGGAATACAAATCAAAGGATATCTGCCAGGTGGTTGTCTAAATTTCTCTTGAATACCCCCAGTGTTGGAGCAGGAGAAGTTCACAGTGCTTATGTTTCAGCAAAATGGTCAGAAGAAAGCCAGTCAGAAACAAAGGATCACTCAGTTAAAACCTGAAGAAGCATGGAATGGTTGAGGGATGAGGGAGATTGGCTGCCTAAGTAGGAGAATGGTGGTGGGGTGGGAATCACAAGTTAGGACTGCCTAGGTAAAGCCAGAAGAAAATCAGTTACCATAGCAACAAAGCCAACAAGTTTCCTTCTGTCTTTATGGCCTGATTTATCAGTGCATGCACAGACCGATACATGCAGCACAGTATATTCCACATTGCATGGGCACAGTAGGCAGTAAAGTACATGGTTAACTAGGCTGATTAAGAGAACTAACACCCCCCCCCCGCCCTGCACGTTTGTAGTTAAGCCAACAAAAAAGTGGGAACTTTGTGTGTGTGTGGTGGGAGAAGCAGCATTCATTTAAGCAGCACTCTCTTTTCTGCTTAACAGTCAACTCATGAACAGTCTGCTTTGCTGTGAAAGTGATTATGAACTAACAAAGATAACAATGGGTTTAATCACTATGAAAAACTGATCTGGCTGAAAAAAACACTAAAGCTGACCGGGAGGAGGAGGAGGGAGATGGCTGCTGGAAGCCCATAGGACTCCGTCCTTTTTAATCCACAGACTCTGTCCAATTCAAAATGACATACAATACAGGAAGAAATGCCAGTATGGAGAGCAAAAAGAAGCAACTTAAATAAAACATAAACTTGTTTCCCCATTACTGCATATTGTTCGATGAGAAAAACAAACACAGTTCTAACACAAAACACAGGCTTGGATCTATATACATTTATACATCACTGCCCTGACAACAAACTTAATCACAGAATCATAGAAAAATGAAGTTGGAAGGGGCCTACAAGGCCATCAAGTCCAACCCCCTGCTCAATGCAGGAATACAATCAAAGCAGATCTGCCAGGCGATTATCTAAGTTTTTCTTGAATGCCTCCGGTGTTGGAGGTGTTAGTGGCAGAATGACAATAGAAGAAGAGCTAAAACAAAAACATGGCATGCTGAGTATTACCTGGCAAAGAAAAACAGGGGACTGGGGGAAAGAGGTGGAGTTGAGAAGGATGTGGCTTACTGGGTATAATGCTGAATGGGAGCACGTCTGCTAGGTCAGGAGCAAGAACTGCAATATTTTGTTGCAGGTCCTATTCTACAGTATTTTGCACAACTAATCAGAAAGCCACAAAAAATGAGGAAAGCAAGAAGAAAATATTGTGAACCAGAGGAGCTCGATAACTAAAATCAAAAGAGTTACTTTAAGTACCATCTTGATGGGATTTTTTAATTTCACCTCCTCAACTCGAACAAGCACACTGTCCTTGATGCACAAAGCCACAATCATAGCAAAAGTGCTTTGAAGCTCATCTTAATTTTCTAAGCGTTTCTTGTGAAATGTTAGTGAAACATAAGTGCTACAATCTGGGCATTCAGAACTAGTTGTATGGATCTCTGGATCTTTGCCTGTAAAAAAAGGCAGACGTACAGTACATAATGTAGTGGTTAATCAGACTGGCCATAAGAATACTCACAGAGAAAAGATCAAGACCTAACAGTTTGTGCTGTTTCTGCCACAGAGTGGAAAAAAAGGAAACAGTAGATTTCCAGCTGGGAAGCAAATCTCATTCCACTGACATAATGTAATTTGCAATGTATTGGGGGGAAGGAAAATCTCTTATTTATATGGCATGAGTCACAGTAAATAGAGCATCCTGTAGTTAATATATGATTTGTGCTCAAATAGATTTGTGTCGCTTTACAAACAAGCTTAAATACCTTTTCCAGTGAATCTCTGTCAGCCAACTCCTGCACAGCCAGAAGCTTGATGCTGTAAGAAAAAGAGGGAGAGAAAACAGAAAATATGTCATTTGAAGCAATGTGGAACTAGCTCCTGGACACCTGAAAACATTAAGCAGCAAGTTATGAAACACCGATTACAAGTTGGCCAATCCTTTACAAAAGTGTAGCCCCTATGCCATTTATGTGAACAGTCATGAAATCGACATATCTCTGTGAACTGCAAGCAACATGCAAGAGATTCCTTCACTTATACTCATGAGGCTGCATGCTCCGTTGAAAACAGATGCAATTTCTGAAAAGTGCTTTTTACTCTTTGGCCACAATTTTACTATACCAAAACTCAGTACATAAGAGCCAAAGGAATAAAATATATACCACACTTTCGTGAATCTGGTGCCCACCAAATGCCACATCATTGGGCATGTGGGCAGCAAATGATGGGAGTTGTAATTCAAAACATTTGGAGAGCACTTGATATTTTACTACATCTGAAAGAGGGTTCCTGGAATGTTACTGTTGAAAGAACTGTCATGTAGTATCAGGTCAATGGGAGAAGCATGCCACTGTCAGCACTG
Organism: Pogona vitticeps; assembly: GCF_051106095.1. Classification (NCBI taxonomy): domain Eukaryota; kingdom Metazoa; phylum Chordata; class Lepidosauria; order Squamata; family Agamidae; genus Pogona; species Pogona vitticeps. Next base: position 66,775,519 of record NC_135788.1, read on the forward strand.
ACGAACGAAATGATTTTCCATAATTCAATTCAGACTCTAGCTATTCATCCTGAAAATCAAGAGTCATATTCCCTTTTTCCTTTTCAAGAGAGATGTTCCATCTCAGAGCTAACAGAGAATATGACTACAAAGAAGATTACCCAAGGTTGATGCAAACTTCTCTATGTTGCACTCCAGCATTTAAACTGCTGCCACAGTTTACACAGAAATCATGATTATACAAGGAAGGAACGTATCAAGTGTCCACACATCATATAGCCTTCCATCTTCTTCACCCTTCTCTAACATTATCACCACTCTCTTACCCACACCATTCTCTTCTTTTTCTTTTAAAGTTTAGCAAGAGAAACAGCACTGAAAATGACATGACTTGGTAAGCACTTGAATTTGCACTGCATCTAGGAGAAAGAATGTTGTTAAAATGCAAAATACATTGTAGCCGTAGTCCTTAAGAGTATGAACAGAAGGCAGGCAAAAGGAGCAAGGTTCATTCACACATCCTACTCTGTATATCATTGATGATGTCATCTAGAAACACCCAACAACGGCCTGAAAGGATTGATATAGATTATCACTGTAGAAAAAAACAAGAGAAAAGAGCACATCCGGAAGCACTATCAAAAGACATCGAATTTTACCACATGCTGAAAGACTGAGTCTACTTGTGATTAGTGGCCATGCTGTTTTGTAAAGGGAGTAAGTATCAACAGGAACAGTGAGAAACACAACATAAACCATCTAGATGCTTTCAGACAGAGCAAATATAACCTTGTGGCACTTTAATAATGAACCCACTTGGTGGATTGTGGCCACTTTTACAGATGCAAGTGTATCTGACATTCATACAAACAAGAGGAACTGGGAAATATAAAATGTAATGGAAATGTCATTTCATTCGATATTTCCTTCCTCGCTATGTTTATATAAACATCTGTCTATTGAGGCTACACTCCATGCATCTGAAGAAATGGCTTACGCCAACTAAAACTTACTAGTCTTAAAATGCCAAAAGAGTCTATTGTTTTTGCATGAATGTAACCTCTTTTCTTAATAGATACTTTGTTAGAAGATTAACAAGCTATGGGTCACCACTGCACCTTGTGGGCAGGTTGCATCAGCCAAAAGAAACTAAAAAAACCATGAAAAGGTGTCTGTTTCTCATTATTCTAATACTGAGCTGCATATTTCAGGAAATCTACTTCATTTCATAATAATAATAATAATAATGTTAATTCTGTCAACATTTTTGTAATGTGCATTGACAGATGCAACCACATGTTCCAAAATGTAGTAAAAAGGAAAGAAAAAAAAGAATGAAGATCACTTGTTTGTTTATTCTTAAGTTCAGTCAAGCTCCTGTGTTGACTAATTGAAAGTATAAGGTTTCTAAAGAAGCATAATCACCAAGCAAGGATTTATAGCACTGCATAGTGAAGCAGAGATCAATTTATTTAAATGGGTGTGTGGCAGCCTGGCATCACTGCCTTGTGCAGAAAGCAGAACTGATTGGACATCTTCAGTGGTTTTCCTAGGACTAGCAGTACAATTGATCTAAAAATAGGAGGCAATTATTGCTGGCTGTCCAATACATTACATTCCTCCAAGGTTTTACAAAGGACTGGAAAGGTTGCCTTCTTTAAAAAATAAAAAGCACCATTACATAGCCAGCCACAGGGAAGGATCATCTGCAGAACAGGTACGGTGGACCCTTGACTTACAGACGGCTTGACTTACAGACTTTTTGAGTTACAGACTTCTCTGGCCGCAAAATTTAGATTTGACTTGCAGACTGAGATTTGACTTACAGACCAGAAAAAAACCAAAATGGAACAAAAACGGCCTATTATGGGATTAATCGGTTTTCAATGCACTGTAGGTCAATGGAGACTTGACTTACAGACTTTTTGACTTGAGAACCGCCTTCCAATACGGATTAAGTTCTCAAGTCAAGACCCCACTGTATAGTACAGAGGCCTTAGACTGAACTTGCAAACTCAAGATTCTGCCCAATTCTGAGGTGAAGAAGCAAGATCCAGAAAAACTAGCCTCAGTAGCCCAAACAAACAAATAAATAAATAAACAAACAAACAAACAAACAAATAAATAAATAAATAAATAAATAAATAAATAAATAAATAAATTTTAAAAAATCTAATATTTATACCAAAGCAGCTCAAGTGGTAAGGCTGGACCCGAACAAAGGATCTTGGGTCAGGATTACTTTGAGATCTGAGTAATAATCTTCTGGTAGCGCCTCTGATCACTGTTGCCTCTCACACATCCAAAACTTAACACAAGCCAAACATGGCAGTAACCTACAGCAGGAAGGTTCACTCACCCATTTCACACTAGTTTGCTTCATCCCATCAAAAACAGTCTGTATTTCAAATGAAGCATGGAAGCCAGACTGACCCTGCACAATACTGTATATTGTTTGCTTCATCCTGGTATTACTAAGCTGTTCCAGAACTTTCACACACTGCAGCCCCCCCCCCCAAATCACGGGAAACTGATCAGCACCTCTGTGTCCAACAAGGAAAAAACAAAAGTCTTCGGCTGAAAGCAGTGACTTAGGTCCAGGTCTGGGGCAACTAGCACTGCAGGAGAAGTGAGCACTCCGAATCAAGGGAATGAAGCATGAGAATCAATCCTTCCTTCCTTCCTTCCTTCCTTCCTTCCTTCCTTCCTTCCTTCCCTCCCTCCCTCCCTAATGGAGTGAGTACCTGAGAAGTTACAACCAGCCTTTTTACCATACACTTGGACCTAGTTTACTTTAACATTTCTCACTGTAACATAGCAGGATGATATAAACAAAAGGATCTCAATCTTTTAGAGACCACTAATCACAGTCACAAAGAACCTGATATACGGTCATGACTTCTACCATTTTATGTATCAGAACATAATAAAAATCATCTGGTCCTTAGCAGGTCTGAAGATTAGGTAAATACAACCTCAGATGAACAACACATGACGTATTACACTGTGCCGTGATTTATTTTACAAAAATAAAGCCAAAATGGAGACGCCATATGTGAAAAACTAAGTACTGTACATCCTTACTGTTTCCATAGGAATTAAGACACTAATAGCAGCCAGGTTCTGCTAACCAAATACTCTTTTGAGTAATTGATCATCAGCAAGTGTAGCCATCTTTATAAAAGCCACAAAGTTTTAACAGTTTGCTGGTCTGGATTACTCAGGTATGTATTAACACAATGCCAAGGAACACATTAGCAATGATTGTAGAGAAGCAATTGTTGCTGCCCATAAATCTGGGGTTATAAGGATATTTCCAAACAATTTAAAGTCCATCATTCTACAGTGAGGAAGATTATTCACAAGTGGAAAACATTCAACGCAGTTGCTAATCTTCTCAGGAGTGGACATACAAGCAAATTCACCCCGAGGTCAGACCGTGCAGTGTTCAAATTGCAAAAACCCCAAGAGTTACATCTCAGACTCTATAGGCCTCAGTTAACAGATGAAATGTTAAAATTAATGACAGTACAATTAGACCAAGACTGAACAAATATGGTTTGTTTGGAAGGGTTGCCAAGAAAAAGCCTCTTCTCTCTAAAAAGGACATGGCAGCACAGCTTAGATTTGCAAAGTTGCATCTGGACAAACCACAAGACTTCGAAAACAATGTCCTTTGGACAGACGAGATAAAAATGGAGATGTCTGGACATAATGCACAGCACCATATTTGGTGAAAACCAAACACAGTATATCAGCACAAGCACCTCATACCAACTGTCAAGCATGGTGGTGGAGGAGTGATGATCTGGAGTTGTTTTGCAGCCACAGGACATGAGCACCTTGCAATTGTTGAGTCGACCATGAACTCCTCCGTATACCAAAGTTTTCTAGAGTCAAATGTGAGGCCATCTATGTGACAGCTAAAGTTTAGCCAAAATTGGGTCACGCAGCAGGATAATGATGCCAAGCACATCAGCAAATCTACAGAACGGCTGAAAAAGAAAAGAATCAAGGTGTTGCAATGGTCCAGTCTAAGTCCAGACCTCAACCCAATGGAAATGCTCTGGCGAGACCTTGTGAGATCTGTGCATAAACTAATCCTCGCAAACCTCAATGAACTGAAGTAAAGTTGTAAAGAAGAGTGGGTCAAAATTCCTCCACAATGATGTGATAAAGTCATACAGGAAATTATTACTTCACGTTATTGCTGCTAAAGGTTGTTCTACAAGCTATGGAATCGTAAGATGTACTTTTCACACAAGGCTTCTCCATTTTGGTTTTATTTTTGTTAAATAAATCACAATGTGGTGTAAGATGTCATGTTATTTACCTATTTTTCAGACCTGCTAAGGACCAGGTGATTTTTTAATATATCCTGATATGTAAAACCATAGAATTCTAAGAGTATGTACTTTCGTTTTCACATCACTATAAATCATGAAAGAAATAAAATACTTCTTTCTTCTGAGAAGGACACATATATGTTTATAGGCATCCTGTTACATATAGTTAAAGCCTGTTTTACAGTTGCATTGGTGGTCAAAGAAATCATGTGATTAGGAGAGACGTGCAGTATCCAAACTCACTATCAGTGAGCTAAAAGGGCACAGATGGATAATGCATGCCAGACAGAAAACGACAGCACACTGTATTTGCAGAAAGAGATGGCAACATGATTAATAACGAATTCTTATTTATTGTTATTAAATCCTATGCCACACCCCAGGCTCCTTCCATCTGTTATCAGTAGATACATGCACCCTGGTTGAGAATGGCTGAATAGACAACCTGTTAGGAAGGCAATTCAATTACATTTAATATTTTTCTCCTCCGCGTGTCTCTATAAAACTCTGTCTACTAAGGCTACACTTCAACTGGGAGAGAAGGACAGGATAAAAATCAATCAAACAAATGAAAATTCATTCATGAATCTGAAAAAGCAGGCTGCAGTCCTCAAAAGCCTATGTTCAACAGTGTGTTAAGTTTTTAAGGTGCTGCAGGACTTCTTGTTCTTTCTGAAAATGGCAGAAAGCTTAGCACGAAAGCATCGGCAGCTTAAAGCTTTGTTTTAGTTAGTGTGATAATTTAAACATCTACCCTTGATTATTTATTTATTTATTTATTTATTTATTTATTTATTTATTTATTTATTTATTTATTTATTTATTTATTTAAATTTATATGCCGCCCATACTACCCAAAGGTCTCTGGGCAGCTTGCAACAATTAAAATACAATACAATTTCCTCGTGATTACTTGCACGAGGAAAGCAAACTCTGTATGTTAATGTAAGTAGTCAGAGAGTTAAGAGTTCTATTTTGAGCCAATTCTCAACAACAACATTAACTATGCCTCACACTTATGCACACCAATATTAGCACCATTTTAAAAACTGACTACTGCAGTTTTGATATAAGATCTAGTTCCCCCCTCTTCCAGCTCTAAATAATTTACTCTGCTGCCAAATGAGGCTGCAGGCCATACTCTCGCAGAACTTCTCTTCAACTTTCTCACCCTTGCTTTTCTTCCACCAGTAGTAAAAATGTTTTTAAAAATCATTATATGACAAGGACTCCAGCAGCAGGTGCAGCCAAATATTGCATTGGTTTGCAAATCAGCAATCAGGCTCAGGAATGCATGCTTCTGTCCCTCACTCATTAATGTAAATTCCCTTCCATAGTTAGCCTTTACTGTGATTCAGCATCTCTGGGGAAGGGAGCAGGAGGGGGGGTTGGGGGTTGGGGGGGAGCATGCATTCTGGAGGCTGGATTCGGATGTTCGAATTGTGTTTTTCAAAGAGCCAGCATTATATGCTCTCTAAATACTATTCATAGTATATCATTGCTTAAAAACAAATGTCTGTGTTTACACAGAGTCTAATCTATATTTGTTTGTTCTTACATTTAGGAAGGGTGTTCAGCCCACTTCACTGTGGCTAAAACAGATCTATAGTTACACAAAATCTCCAAAGATTTTTTTTCAAAAGTATTAATGATGCATGGCAGTAGCCATTAGCTTCTGAGAGCTTTTGGCAAACTTCGTGCCTCTTTTTACTAAGATGTTTAACTTAGATATGGATGAGTCATTCTACTGATTTTTTAAAAAATTATCTCCTGGAACAATAACAAGCAACATTTAAAATAAAGATCTAATGATTAAAAACAAAATGCTTGGCTTCCAACTTGCAAAACACAAACATTATTTGGTAAATAAACAAACTATTTAGTATGGCTCCTTTGTTCTTCTGATTTCTCTTGTGGGTTGTTCTTGATGCTTCTGAAATATCCTTTTCTCCATTTAGTTTTGTCTCATGGATACAGTGCTATACCTCCTTGATTTTGGTGTGTGCAATTTTTTAAAGACATGGCAAATGATTTCCCATTATGCAGCAACATAAACCACAACAAAAACTGAAACTAAAGGACTGTGGAAGGGACCTGGAAATAGCAAGGAATTATTCCTTTGATGAGATGGTTGGACAGTGTCACCAAAGGTACCGACTCCAGGAGGCAGTGGAAGACAGGAGGGCCTGGCGTGCTCTGGTCCATGGGGTCACGAAGAGTCGGACACAACTAAACGATTAAACAACAAAATTCCTTTGAGGGGCTTATCATCTCAAGAACTTAATTTTGCATCTTTGCCAAATAGTTTTAAATTCACCAAGAATTTTACCAATGTGAAATCAGAGCTGAAAGATAACATGTTCATCTGAAACATCATTAGAAATTGGAACAGAAAATCAAATATAATTTAAGGCTGTGTGGTTCCCTTTTATAGTGTCAAAGCCCAATTCTGTTCTGTTCTTTCAGTAGGAAAGTACATGTCCTACTAATTTGCAGTGGGTTTTTTTCTCATTTGTACGCTGAGAACTTTCAAAGTCTAACTGATTTCTTTCTTGTTGTCTCCTATTAAAGGCACTAGAGCAGAACCAAAAAAAATGAAATAAAAGGTTGGTGTTACATGTCACTAATTTGCCTCAGACATAAGAGTGATCCTAATAGGGCTGTTGAACTTCTACTCTCAGCAGACTTAAAGGCAGTTAACATACCATTATTCTCCCCATAACTGCATTTTTTTGAAATTATCTCATAGACTGATGAATTATTTACATAAGCTCTCAGTCCCTTAAACTAGAAATGCATTTTTAGCACTAAGATTTCATACTATGCCTTTGCAATATGTGGAAGGGTGCTACACCCAGACATCAAGAGCGCTACTAGAGAGTTTTCAAAATTATTTACTACACTGCTCAAACTTGCTTGATATTAAAGTTGTGGCAGACAGAGTAGGAAGATTTGCAGCAGCTGCATGAAAATTGAAGAGAAATGTTGCAAAGATTGATACAGTTAATTGTAAATATTTAATTTAAAATTTATGGTATTGTTTATTTGCATTTTTTTAACCCAGTATTTTGTGAATGTATGTATTTTTTGCATTTTTCAGCTTGTTAGAGCTGTGTTTTTAAGTCCACTCTGCAGGTGTATATATTTCTATTTATTAAATATTATTTATATTCATTTATTTAATATTTTTACCCCGCTTTTTTCCTTGAAAACAACGTAAGGCAGCTTACAACATTGAAAGACAATATTTAAAGTTTAGAAAAATGAGTATAAAGAGGCATCTTACGTCATTAAAAGGCAATATTAAAGCTAGAAACAATATGTATACAAATATTAAAAGAGGGAAAAAATGTCATTCTGAAAACCCAAAAAATGGAAAACACAACAATCCAACTAAAAATCAACACAATAATAATCCATCTAAAAATCACACACAGGTAGCTAAATTACTAAGCAAAGGCTTGCCTGAAGAGAAAGTTATTTGCCTGTTTGCTGAAGGCCAGCAAAGATAGCCCCTGTCTGGCCTCCTGTGGGAGGGAGTTCCAAAGTCTGAGAGGAGCACCAGAGAAGGTCCTCTCCTGTGTCCCCACCAAATGCACCTGTGAGGGCAGCGGGATCAAGAGAAAGGCCTCCTCTGATGATCTTAAAGCCTGGGCAGGATCATAGAGGGAAATGCGGTCTTTTAGACTAGGGTTCCCCAACCCCCGGTCAATGCCCCAGCAGCAGTCCGTGGCCTAGGCAGGACCAGGCAGCAGACACAGATCTCCTGCCCCCTCTGTAAGTGCCCCCCGCGAGTGCTGCTATGTGCATGCGTGTGAGCAAACTCTGCCTCCTGTGAGCACACACGTGTGTGAGTGCACTCCACCCCCTGCGGTATCCATTACTGATACCAAACACTGATTTAGAGCCAAAACAGCTTCCTTTAGGTGGCAAGGTGAGATAGAGCTGGGTGTCATCCACAAACTGGTGACACTGAACACCAAAACTGGAGAATCTCTCCCAGTGGTTTCATGCAGATACTAAATAACATAGGAGACTAAACAGAACCCCGAGGAACTCCACAGATCAGAGCCCAAGATATTGAAAAGGAATCCTCCAGCACCACCTTTTGAGTTCTTTTCTCCAGGAAGAACTGGAGCCATCATAAAACAACGCCTCCAAGTCCCATTTCAGAGAGATCCGTCAAGAGGATAATATGGTTGATAGTGTCAAAAGCCACTGAGAGGAGCAGCAAAACCAACAAGGACACAGATCCCCTATCCAGTTCCTAGTGTAGGTCATCGACCAAAGTGACCACAGCCATCTCTGCCCCATAACCAAGCCTGAAGCCAGACTGAAATGGATCTAAATATTCTTGTCTCATCCAGAAACCTCTGGAGCTGAGAGGCCAGAACCCACTCTAGCGCCTTCCCCAAGAATGGGATATTAGATACTGGTTGGTAATTATTCAGTATTGTGGGGTCCAAAGAGGGCTTTTTTTCACAATGGCCTCCTTTAAGCATGTGGGGATCCTGCCCTGTTGCAAGGACGTGTTCACCACTCCTCCTACCCAGTCAACAGTCCTTTTCTCACATATTTTATGACCCAAGAAGGGCAAGGATCCAGAGGACACATGGAGGTGCTCACCTCTCCAAGGGTCCTGATCACATCATCAGGCTGCAGAAGCTGAAACTTATCCATTACCACAGGGGCCACAATTACATTCACAAGACCTGAATCAACTAAAGCACCCAAATCAGAGCAGACTGGAGCAATTTTGCCTCCACAGTGATTTAGGTTTTCATTGCAATTCTAGTTGTGATTAAATGATCAAAGTGTTTAAATCAAGAATAAAGATACCAAATTATTAGAATACCCTAATAGGATTTTCTAAAAATGTGAGATACTCAAGAAATGGCCCAATGAATTTCCATGGTTGAGTGGGGATCTGAGTCTTGGTCTCCTGAGTCCTAGTTCATTATCTGTCCATGACATCACAATGGCTCTGAGATGCAGTAATCTAGAACGTCCTCAAGAATCACCATGCAGCAGATCTCAGATGGGTCTTAATGTTAGCTTCTGACTGCCAAGATCTATGCTGTTCCTCTGTATCCTTCTGACTGAGCCAGGGACAACTTTCTCAAATCACCTGAAATTCACATAGTGGACAGACCAACTTGTCTTATACTGCTCAGAATCCTGGATCAGAACTTGTTTTAAAAACGGCTAAGGAAGCAATGACCCTGCTCAGACTCAGACAGATGCCGAGAGAGATGAGGAGTCAACGGAATCCATGTTCTCCAGTGTGGGACGAGTCATCTGGTTGCCATCACACATTCCTGAACTTTGCACACTGGTGTCCTTTATAGTTTATTAAAAATGGCTAGAAAGATGAGCAGAGAATGGCTGAAAGATACAGTAGGTTAAATATATGCAGCTTTGATCCTGGTTAGTCTTAAGAAAATTTTGCATAGCTTTTTGAAGAAAGAGCAGGCTAAACATATAAACAATGATGTAAACAATGTTAAGTAAGGATGCAGGCCATAAGCCAATGTGAAATTAGAGCTGAAAGCTAATATGCCTGTCTTCATTAGAAACTGAAACAGGAAACCAACAGCAAATCCATTTTTCTCTTAAAATTTTCAGGCAAGTCTTATTAAAGCAGAGCTGGGAATCATACATGGGATTTTTCTTTCGCTTTTAAAATGAAGCAACATGTTCCTTCAACAGAACTGTATAACTTTGTAAACATCTTAATCATTTCATCAGCCAACTGCTACAATGGGGGAAATAGTAATGCTTCTGTCCTTTCTCAATGTCCTACAAGAATTTCTCAAAAACTATAAAGATGCAGCTGTTTATCCCTCCACCCACTCACCATAAAGTGCTTAATAGTGCTATGTGAAATCTGAATCCTCAGATTTGAGAGTTGCAAGACACACAGCCATTGCTCCCATATGCTACTTACTGTACCAATACTGCTAATGTTTTCAAAAGAAATTGTGAAGTGCTTTTGACTAATACATTCAAACAATGGGTCAGCTTTCTCTGTAATTCAATTTCGGAACAGCATTATTATTTTATTTTACTCTGGTCTGCAAAGCAGGAAGATGGGGTGGATCTCTATATAACCTAAACCAAGTGATATATCTAAAGAGAAAGGACCAAGATAAATCACAATTTCTTGTAAAGCTGTAGAGAACAGTTCTTGGCAATATTTAGGTATACTGTAATATGGTTGCCTTCAACTTGCAGTACAACAGGAGAACAAGAATAATCTTTCCCTTATTCTACCAGCACAGCAATTCTATGTACAAAAAAAAACTCAAATAAGAAAAAAAGAAAGAAAACTCTTGAAAGGGCAGAAGAATGTTTCTGTCTGATACAAACTATTGAGTAACGGCAGCCAGAATTAATTGATTTTTTTTATTTGTTAGCATGACTGAATTATATCCACAAAAGGTCATGTCATAAATTTGTTAGTTACAAGATTCTTTTATTTATTAACTAAGCCAGAGCATCAGGGGGGAAACAGTTTAGCAGTATTTGCATGACATATCTGAAGTACCTGTATGCAGAATAACAATACTATTGCTCCATCCGCTTGAATGCTTTATCATTCTGATTGTTTTTAAACAGGCCTTAAAAACCTGCATGTAGGGACGTGGTGGCGCTGTGGGCTAAACCACAGAAGACTATGCTGCAGGGTCAGAAGACCAGCAGTCGTAAGATCGAATCCACGTGACGGAGTGAGCTCCCGTCGCTTTGTCCCAGCTCCTCGCTAACCTAGCAGTTCAAAAGCATGTAAATGCGAGTAGATAAATAGGTACCATCTCGGTGGGAAGATAAAACGGCGTTCCCTAGTCACGCTGGCCACGTGACAACGGAAACTGTCTTCGGACACGCGCTGGCTCTACGGCTTGAAAAGTGGGATGAGCGCCGCCCTCTAAAGTCGGACACGACTGGACTGAAAATGTCAAGGGGAACCTTCACCTTTACCTTTAAAAACCTGAATATTCCGGTCTGCCTTTAAATGAATTAATGAGCACTTTAATTGTATAAATTCTTGCTTTACTGTGCTGTCACTTTAAATGCTTTATGCTTCCTTTTGTTGTTATTAACTGAATGTTATTTTTTGAATATTTTACTTTATAAACTGCCTTGAAGAAGGTATAAAATGTGTTGCAAGAGGTAGCATAAAATATTTTAAATGAAATACTTTACCTTCCCTGGTGTAATGAATTAGATATACTCCTGCCACTCTGCCATGTCCATGCCTTATACCATAAACAGCTTATGCAGTATTATTCTTGCAGAGTCATTTCTGTGTTGCCGCTGTTAGCTAATAAAGATTAAATGGACTCCCAGCCAAAACTCAAGCTGTTGTCAGAAGATTACCCTTGAGCTTTAAGATTTCTGCAGCTTGCACAACGCATCTAAACTACAAACCTAGATCACAGAACTCTGGCATTAAACGTCATTCCTTCTCTGGAGACAAATGTTCAGGAATAGGGAAAATGTCCTAGCATATATTTCTCTGCATAACCAATAAATTACAGACACTTAGTATTCTCAGTGATTTAAATATCCCAGGGCATCCCCTAAGGAAGGGAATGGTGAACGATTTCTGAGTATGCGCTGCCTGAAAAACCCTGAAAAGGGTTGCTATAAGTCAGAATCAACTTGATGGCATATTACTTTTATTAATATTCTTTGGTGGAAAGCCACAACTCAGTGATAGAAGACTATGGCTGTAGGTTCAACATCCAGCCATTTCCAGTAAGGGCTACTACATCAAACTCTGAAGAATCCCTATCAATCAGTGTCAACAATACTAGGTTAGGACTCATACACACAGTGGTGTTGCTGCTGGTTGTTCTGGTATTTCCTGTCGCAGATTTGAAAAGATCATCCTAGTGTATGTGTCCACACATGAGGAGGGTGTTGCCAGATTAACGCACTGGCTTATTCTGGTACCAGCTGTCCATATACATCCAGAATTGCTCCTTGATGTCCCACTCCTAACATTGTCTGTCTTGCCCTTTTGCCTATATTCTTTATTCCCATCCTTGTTTTATGCAACCACAGGGCATAGGGAGACGAAGAACAATCAGCAGAAAAACACACACAAAAACACACTATCAAATGATACCCACAAAATGCACAGACCAGCACAGAACAATGAAGGATTAGGGTCCGCACAAGCAGATCTTGCATTGGAGCAAATCAGATCAATGTGGAAGAGAAAGAAAAAAAACCAGCACGCAGCAGACGGGTAATATAACCCAGAAAATAAGGAATTTTTTTGGTTATACTTGAGCTCTGTTGACGTTACTTTCAGCCCTGATTCTGTGGACACCAGGAGGCAGTACTGGTGCAAGGAGAGCTGAACAAATGGTCAGTATGGACAAGCCATTAGACGGAGCAGCAGTCTGGCTCAGTATAAAGCAGCTTCCTATGTTCCTAAGTTAGGCTCATATCATATTTGCAGTGTGCACCTTCCTTAGTGCCAGGGCTGACTTATGGTCCCAAGGATAGCATTTATTATCTATTCATCCTTCTTACAAATCATGTGTTTTTCTCAGTAATTAAAGAAAAAAAGAAATAGCACTGGTACTGTATCAATCCTCAATTTCTCCAATCAGATAAAGTAAGAAAAGGACAGTTGTTCTGGGTTTTTCAAGTTCTTTGGCTGTGTTCTGAACGTTGTTCTTCCTGATGTTTCGCCAGTCTCTGCAGCCGGCATCTTCATTAAGAAAGGGACACTTACTAATTGACCTGGAATGTTCTGCTCTAGTTCTGGACAAACTTGATAATTCACTATTAGAATAATAAATTTATTATGGGAGAGCTAAGTAATATTCAACTTTAAAATTGGTTGGTTTTATGTGTTGCTGTAAGGGCTCTCCATGTTCACTCAAGGTCCATGATCTTAGCACATGCACTTTTAGGCAATACAGATTTGGTATCCTTTGCTGTGGCTTCTTCCACCTTCACCACTGAGGTACAGCTGGACAGCTGTTGAGGGCTGAGCAATGGACCTAAGTGTCAGAAGTGTCCATCTGCTGGAACAGACACATGGAATCTATGCAGCTGATGGTACTATCCCATGTTACAAGTACTCAACTGGCAACTAATGCCATTCACATAGTAACTGTGCAACTCAGTAAGATTCTCTTCTCTTAAGCGAATGGGAACATACTGTATCTCATTATGGCCTTCTCACCAAATGACTAGAGAAGAGCAGCCTAGCAACTAAACTACAACAACACTGTCTCATGGTCTAAGAGACAGAGGGAGTTCCCATAGCAAGCTGAACGCAAGAGAACAAACCACTAGTTTCTAACGTCTAGTCATTCTTCCTTTCACCATGTGTCAGTCTGCACTGTCAGCAAAATCTTTATTAATTCAATATTGTTTTGCTTCACTTCCCAACATAAAAAAATTGGAAGCAGTTTACTCCAAAAATGTAAATTATATCCATACAATCATATAGAAATACAACACTGAATATTCAGCAATAAAAACATCATTTAAAAAACCCAAAACACTGAAAATGTGTTTCCATAGTACACAGGTTTAAGTACTGTAACAAATATTTTCCCCAACTCCACTCAGGCTAGACCAATTCTCATAAAACAATTCATGTGCTTATGATTTTTTTCTTTTAACAGGCTGCTTTTTTATTGGCCAGATTTTATTTCATGGGGATGGGTGAACATATGTGGGGAAAGGTATTCAACTCTACAACCCCTTTCCTCCTCTACAACTGCAGTCAAAGGCAGGGAAATCTAGAGTAGCTTTATCATCTGTTTCATCTGACAGTTCCATGTACATTTCCTTGGACACATGGCATGGCTTATCCGCAATCAGAGAAATGGCAAACGGACACGTTCTGGGTACATCCTACAACTACTCACCAAAGTAGAACATCTTTACCTCCTGCTTGTCAGAGGCAGATGTGTCAGAATTCCTGCTCTGCACATGCAATTTACAAGTGAGGCACACGGATCAAGTGAGCACAACAACTATTCACATGACTAAAAGCAATTGATCAAGCACATGTCATGTATTTATACATATGATATGACTGATTGTGACTAATGTGGAGGAGATCCAGCTCATCTCTCAGCCCTGGGTGGAACAAAAGATCTATGATCTCAACTGAGGATTGTTCTTCGATTGCATCTCTCTGATCCCTTTCTGTAGGTTATGATCCTTAAAGCTGGTGAAAATGGCAGTCCAGCAATATTTGGAGAACCACAGTGTCCCACTCCTTCTTTAGAAGGATAAAGAAAAAAACAGCTGGTGTTTTTAATACAAATGCACACAATACATCATTTCTCATATTTCAGTTGTAAATTGTTTATGTATCATAAACTGAAACCTGGTGAGGGTTCTTAACATGTAATTTACGAAGAAATGAGTAGAGGGAGCTACAGAGCCTGTTCATATGTGCCTAAAGAGTTTCCTCATTGTTTTATTACAGCAGACCCTCGACTTACAGACTTTTCGAGTTACAGACTTCTCTGGCTGAAAAATTTAAGTTCGACTTGCAGCCTGAGAATCGACCTACAGATCAGAAAAAAACCAAAATGGAACAAAAACAGAACAAAAACAGCCAGTTATGGGATTAATCAGTTTTCAATGCATTGTAGGTCAATGGAGACTCGACCTACAGACTTTCTGACCTGCAGCCACCGTTCCAATGCGGATTAATTCTGTAAGTAGAGGGTCCACTTGTACTGACCTTCCTAAGGTTACACTTGAGGAGCTGGGTGTGAAAGATTATTATAATGAGAGCTCCATTGCTAGACTTGGTGAAGATGACTTGCACCCATTGGGAACCTGCAATCCAAGAACACTTAACCTAGAAGTAGGACTTACTGAAATACTCTTCAGTATGGGTTATTTATGAGTAGGAAGGCATGCACAGAATGGCACTGTTAGAACATCGGACTTCCTAATAATACACATATTTTGCCAAAACTAGTCCAGTTATATATCCAGACTAGTCATACATACTTACAAACCCATCTGTCTTCTGTTATCCAGCAGGACCCACTGCATGTTGACCTGAATAATTATCCACCCCCTTTCAGGGAAAAAATGTTCATTCTAAAGCCTTAACTCTGCTTTTCACCTGAAATTCCAAATTAATTTAGAATACGGTTAAAATGGCAGACACATACTACATGTTTCTAGTTAAATAAATAAATAAATTTTGCATATTACAGCAGACTTGGTATTTCTTCTTCCCCTTTGCCCTTCTCATGATTTATCACACACAACTGTAGAAACTCCCTGAGGAGTGTATTCTGACCAGCATGAACTTTGTAAGAGCAAGGTCATTGAGCTCAAGTAACTTAAACACCGGCAAAAATCCAAACAGACGTCCTATTTGCTGGAAATATAAGACTTTGCTAAAAGTTTTCAGGGAGCACCATGAATACAATTCTTCTGACTTACCAGAGCTTCTGTTTTTCTGGTAAGCACCAACCCGCCTGCCCCTCCTTCTAGTAACTTTTCCTCTACAGCATTTACTACCACTGTTTTTAGAATGCATGCCACAGCTAGCTAGCTTGGGTCTATGTATACTTCTCAACTACTGCCAAACTGGTCTGGCAAGAAGTAGGACATTTATTTGTTTAATGAATTTTTACTTTACTCTTCAGCAAAAAAAAGGTTCTCATAGCATCTTCTGTATCCATACATACTTGGTCGATCATTCAGATCTCCTAGGGAAGCCCTCCTCTGTGCCCCGCTATTGAGAATGGTACAATGTACAGAGATCCAGAGGAGTTCTTTCTCAGCTGCAGCTCCTCAGTTATGGAATGTCCTCCCCTTGGATATGTGACTGCCTCTAATACTGCGCGTATTTCCATGTTTAAATCTATATGTTCACTTGAATATTGAACTATTATTGATCATCAATCCTTCTATATGCTTTAATCAATCATGCTATTTGTTAGGGTTTTAAAATGTTTTCATTGTTTTAAAATATTCAACTGTATTCGTTTCTTCTAATGTGACCTTGCTGGTTGTATCCCACCCTGAAAGCTGTCGATACAGAGCAGACTAGAAATGTTTGGATGACCATTTTAAACTTATAGCAATTTGTCACTAAGGTATGCCTTTCATATAACTACATAACAGGATTTCAACCAATGTCTGTTTCAGTTATTAACTGGATCCACTCTAAATTCCATGCCAGAATTTCTATTGAAACTGCACATAAGAAATTTGATTTCCTTTTTTTTTTTTAATTTGAGGACTCAACTACACATCAGAGTACTCCTGTTTTTGCATTGGGTTTGGCATGCTGGAAAGCAATTTAAAAATCCCCAACTACACAACATAGAACCAAGTGTACATTTTTTCAGCTGGAAAGCAAGTTTTTTTTTTTTAAATACCCATGTGAGTATTTATTTTAAATAAATTCTGGTCATGATTTTTTAGAACTTGATTTAGCATGTGTGATCACCTGTGTTGGAGTAAATAGTGTCTGTGGAGATATGCAGGGTTTGCCAAGTTTTGGATGCCAAGTACAACAGGTTATGGACTGCAGGATATCCTGCAATCTGAACAATTCCTCTTCCCCCCACCTCACCTGCTTTTATTTCAGCGCTACATCAATCTAGTGCTATGCCAGTTCAAAACTTATATTTAAAAACTGATTATTAAAAAAACACCCAAAAAACAGGGGACTGGCTGATGCTCTCACTCTGACATCTGCACTAAAACTCACAAGTCTTGCTCTCCCATCCTTCTCCATCACACCAGCAAATGGAGCTCTGAAGCTTCCTCCTCTGCCATGGAGCACAGGTAGCTTCATGTCTTGCTGGGAACCTACTCTGCTCTCCTCCCTTGATTGATGCAATCAATGAATCCAATGTGGTCACTTTTTGGAAACTCTTCCTCACTGGAATGCAGGATGGTGCCTTCCCTCTTGGCTCTGAAGAGCTCCTGGCAGTTAGAGAAAGCAGGGTGGATGGTCTTCATAGAAAGGAGGAACCACCACAACTTCCCCACCCTCCTCAACCCCGAGCCTGAGAGGAGCCTTCACCTGGTGGAAAGCTGGGATAGACTCACCCTCCCCCATCTATATAGAGGTAAGACATGGGGGTGCAGGAGGTCTTCCTAGGCCATCTTCCATGAGGACATACACACCAACTGAAAAACCATGTGACATTATACAGTATTGATTTCTAAAAAACTGAAGCAGCTCCCAATTTAATTCAACACTGTAGCAGTGTCCTTAGTTGCCCAGCAATTTACTGTTTTAAATAAAACATTTATTCTCATTGCCTCGTTATTAACTAAAGAAATGCCTCAAAAGAAAATTTTCTGCTTCTTATAAAAGTATAAAGGAAAAATAAGCTTGGATTGCAAATATTTAATATAGAAGAGACAAGAATTCACAGCTCCTTTATTGCTGCAACTTAAGAGACACACAATGTTTGCATGTGTGGGCTTGGTGATGATGGGTGAACTCACACTCTGTTCATGTCAAAATCTCACCAGAAAGAGTTGTTTCAAAATATAGCAACAGGGAAAGCAAGTCATATAATTAAAAATTAGGAAGGAGTTTTTCCCTACACTGACTAAAATCGCTTAGACCTGGATTTCTCATTTAGAGTAGGGGTGAGGAATTGTTCACATAAAATAACATAATTTTGTGTTCTCACTCTATCACAACATTCTTATGATTGTAATAGAGATGTTAAGCAAATCAAAGTGTTGGGGGGGGGGCCTAGGTGCAATGCTGAACTCAAAATCTCAGTCCATAGCTGGAATCCTGTATATATTTAATTGGGAATACGTCAATGATATATCCTAGGAAAACTGATTGTAATAAAGGTTAATATTCAACTAGTAAGGCAATGAACTACAAAGGAGGCTTAATCCAGAGAGGACAGATAAGAAGTCATCCAAAATGTATTTATTAGAAAACATTTAATGACTCTTCATCCTCATAGGTACCAAAGTGAGGCACAAATACAGTAAAAATAAATTGCAACAACATCAAAAACATAGAATTATGGGTCATATGCAGCCATCTAGAAATTTTGTGGAAAGTCCCCAGTCCCTTCCACCATCAAATTTGATGCACCACTTTTTTCCCTTTAAAGCAAGAGATGTACTCAATATACACAGAGAGATAAACACACACACACACACACACACACAACTTCTAAATTTCCCTGAAGTGTGATTTCCCCCTCTTAACAAGGTACATAGAGAACACATTCTTTGTTTTAAAGGGGAAACCCCACTTATTTTCTGCCATTGCTGCCACAACAACAAATATGGCAACAACAGAAGCTGACTCCTGGAGGCTGTTTACCCTAGAGATCATCAACAGCAACCAACCAGCAGATATAAATCAGGTGCCACAGTTGAGAAGGCCCTTCTCTTGCTGACAGATAATACCTACAGAAGAGCCTCTGCTGGTGATATTAAATCACATGTAGGAAGAGGTGGATCCTTTAGATATCTAAGTCACTAGTGCTTAGGGTTTTAAAAAACAACAGTAGCCACCTGAACTGGACTTGGACACCAACAGGCAATCAGTACACGTTGTTCAGAACCAGTGCAACCCTTCTCTGTTATTGGCTGCTTTAATGGTTTTTAAACTAGTACATTATGCTGTAGATCATGAAATTTTTATATGCTATTTTTGACATTGAATACACAGTAAGATGGCACACTGTTTTTTGTTCTGCAATAAAGAAATATTGATTAGCTGGTCAAGAGTTAAGAACTCCTTCCAGGTTATTAAGACAGGAAGATGTTGTTAAGATGAAAAATGACTCTGTGTTTTCTTCCTAGTATATCAGAAAGAAGCATAATAGCGTGGATGGGGAAGCAAACTGCTAATATATCTGTTGCAAAGAACTGATTTGTGCACTTACTAGCAAGGATAACACAATATACACCCCATCTTTCTCCACCAAGCATGTGATTTAATTGTGAGGATTACAATTAGGTACACTCAAGGGGGATTGGATATTGGATTTCTTCCTTTTCTGACTTGTATAGTGACTGTGAAAAACTACAAGACACCTCCACTGCAGGCATATCATTATCCACATCGATGCTGCTGCAATCTTCAAGAGCACATAAAGCAGAAATTCTGTTATGTTTGACTTGTTTCTTTCTGCTCTTGTTTTTATCGTATCGTGCAAGGATGGTAGTGGTGGGGAGTTAATTGCCAGTAATCACTGTTCCAGGAAAAAGTTTCAAAAGAATTTTCAGGAGACAATATTAATGCAAGATTAATACCGTCAGAAAAAAAACTCATGGGGGAGAAAGGAAGCAAAGCAAAGCATGCTGCTTATATACTGCCCCATAGTGCTTCAAGCACTCTCTGGGCAGTTTACAAGTTAATTATGCAGGCTACACATTGGCCGCCCCCCCCAGCAAGCTGGGTACTCATTTTACCGACCTCGGGAGGATAGAAGGCTGAGTCAACCTTGAGCTGCTACCTGGGATTGAACTCCAGGTTGTGAGCACAGTTTTGGCTGCAGTACAGTGGTTTAACCACTGTGCCATGAGGCTCTTCAAGGTAAGGGTTTCAGAGAAATGCCTGGTGATGTACTAAGCCATTAAAAAAACAAGCTAAGATTTAAGTGTTGGCAGAAAATGTACAAGGCCCCTGTATATAAGTCCCGCTGACATCACTTAATAGTACCTGTGACTCTGACTCTAAATTGGAAGGGGGAAAAAAGCACAACTGTGGCAGGCAGGATTAGGGCACCAGCATATGGATCATCTTTCTCCAATGCAGCGCCTACAGAAGCCACAGCAGTAAAGAGGGGTGGACTGCTCGTGAGGTTTTGAGCCCATTGCCTCTCTGAGATATATGCATATGCCTTTGGATTTTTAAAACTGTGACCATTTTAGAAGGTCAGAGAAAAATCTTTAAATCGATATTTTGAGGGCTAAAACTCTCAGAACTACCGAGTTTCGTATTCATATCCCAAGGGAATATGAATACAAAAATCCCATGTCTACCTGGAACAATTGGCAATAAAAGAAATAAAAATGTTGCCCATCTTTAGTTTATTGATTTTGAATGAGGACTACAATGTATTTTGGTTGGCTGTTTTTTACCATAATGTTTCACATTAATTACTATGTGTGGTACTGTACTCAGAGGGATAATTATTTCATTGTTCCATGCATGTATGTCTTTTACAATATCATACAATTCTATATCTGAAATCAATAACTATGATTAGGATGCTTAGGGTGTAAATTATGTGTTTTAATGAAAAACTGCACAATTCTTGTAAAGACAGTTTATGCTACAGTGTTATTGGGAAAAAAAAGGTACTGAAGCTATATGACTTACAGAGAATAACTTCTCCACTATTCTTGGCTTATAAAGCCATTCAAAACTTCAAATACTGTACAATCAATCTTCTTTCAACACAGATCAGTTCACTCTGTAGTATGTGACAGCACAACTGGGGAAATGAAGTAATATTCCAGCTTTATTCCCATTCATATAGTGTCTAATATCAGGGGATCTGGAAGCATTCTTTATATTGGCATCATTTTTAAGACGGAAAAAAGAAAATCTGGACAAATTACTATAAAATGAAATAAGCATTTAAACTTGGTTATACTCGTTTCAGCTGCTGAAGTGTGAACATCTAGGGCTGCATTATTTGTACAACTCCTATATAAACCAGGCCAGTTGTTAAGATCTTCACCAGAGACCCATTCCTTGGCAACACCAATTTCTGAAGTGTGGTGGTATCTACTAGAGGCAAACATGCTACCAAGGAATCCCTCTCCTTGTCTGAATTTACCAGCACTAAATTTCACAGTATTTGGGGATCATGTAGAAGCAATCCTATTTACTGAGTCTCCTCAGCATCTTAGAGAATTTCTAAACCTTCCATATTTTATGACCTGCACGCAACACTGGAGAAGACAGAGTGCGAAGGGATGACAAAGGACAGCACAGTCGGTAGTTCTGAAAATGAAATCCTTAAAGTGTGGAATTCTCTGACAAATAATGTTAAGTCAGTGAAAGCACTTGGAATTGCTCTTCTTTCTTTCTTTGGGTCATTTTATGCTTGTGAGCAGCAGTTTTCAGCTTTGAATTACATCAAATCTGATACCAGAAACAGACTGATTACCTGAGTGCTGCATGTGTTTCTCTCAAACTAATTCCGTATGAGCTGACGTTTGACAAATGATCAGCATGCATACAACATCAAAAATCACATAAATTGTGCAAAAGCATGCCAAATCCAAACCTTTACCTAATGTAGTGTTTGCAATCCAAGACACTAGTTTAGGAGTTGCTTAAAGTGTGATAAGCAAGTTTAGTTTTCTTGTTTATCTCGCTCATACTAATACAGGTTGACTTTTTAACTTTTACTAATCCAACACCTGTATAAGCAGGGAAAGGACCTGGAGTAAGGCTTGCCCCATACAATTTCAGTCTGGCATATAATATTACAAGTTGAGTATCTCTTATCCAAAAAATACATGCACAGAATTATTTTAAAAGTTTGTACAAATTACCTGGCTTCAGGCCATGTGTACAATGTATTACTTTAATCATTTTTTCCATTTACTAGAGTTGATGGGTTTTTTTCAATAAAAAGGTGTTTGTATCATTGAAAGCTCTGTTACTGGGTATTTATTTGAAGAGAAAATGTGTTGATTAGTTCAGACAACTGTATGAGGTTTTTTTTTTTCCTAAACTAAAACCTCAGTACAGTATTCAGGTTTAATTGCAGTGTTGGCACTTCAAAAGAAATAATTTGGTTTTGTGTTGCAGTTTGGGCACTTGGACTCAAAAAGGTTCACCATCACTGGCCTAGGGGTACCACAGAGGTTTATCTGTGAGCCTTGAGGCAAGGAAGGAGAGAGGGAAAGATGCCAGGGCCAGGGTGGGGCTACATGCAATAACTGCCACTATTGTCAGGGAATAATGCCTGATTTTGTACTACCCCATGACTAGGTATCAGTACTCACAAAGAAAAACAAAAGAACTGTCCAAAGACAGTCTCAAGACACTGCATGTGACACAGTATGTTAAGGCTAACACATGAAAAAGAAGTAAGAACTCTTCTAAGATGATGATGATGATGATGATGATGATGATGATGATGATGATGATGATGATGATGATGATGATGATGATGATGATATGTAAAAGAGGAAATTTCAGCAAGTGGTGCTTATCATAAATGCTGCCTCTTCTGAAATACATCTCCTTCAGAACTGTTACACATAGTGATCTCCAGTAAGTGCTTTTCATTTAAAATTGTACTAAGCCTTGTCCTCTGTTATGTCAGCACCTTAGGAAAGCAAAGAAGCTCTATCTCTTGGTTTTCTCTTTTTTATGTGTGTGACATTATTAAAGCCCTGATAACAAAATATGGCAACCTTACCCTTCCTAACTTTGTCATGTAACTACATTATAGTTGGTTTCATTAAGATGAATGTTTTCCCCAAATTACAATCAGACTATTCAAAGGCACATCCTTGGGTCTATTGGTGTTTTTTTTAACCAGACATGAAACCAACACAGCATCATACTCTTGAAGAAACTTGGGAAGAAATAATTTGCAAAGAGAGATGACACAAATCAGCTACGTAGGTTTTCTTACACCTTGGTTTCCAGGGAAAATAGGCAATGCTTCACTGTTGCACTACCCACATCTAACAGTATTTTCCTAAGGATTCACACTCTGAATTCCATGCTTTAAAAATAAAAATAAATCTGCCAGAATTGAGCCAGTGGATCCAAAGAATCAACTATAATCTCTGAGCTATTTTCGTATGCTGTTAAGTAACAGCACGCTATAAAGTTTCTTTGCCTTACAGCCAAAACCAAAATATTCCATGCTGCCTGGAAGCCAGGCATACATTTCAGTGTAAGCAGAAGGACAGCGGCTTTTAAAACAGAATTGGTTTGTAAATGCTGAAAATGGACCAATCTGTACAGCTGAAATGTTAAGCATTTTATGGTAGGAACCTAGTCAAATTGCAACCTGTTCTTCCCTCCTCCTACAAGCACAGGTAGTTTTCTTACACTGATGTCATTGGTCAACTAACCTTAGTACAATTTTAAATGAAAAGCAATCACTGGAGATTACAATCGGGAGTATGAGACTAGCATGTTTTGGAGGTTTATCTTCTCCTGAGGCTATGAAAGCATCTGGAGGTGGGAGAATTTTTGATCAAATAGATAGAAGGGAAAGCAAAGTTTAAGGAGCTCTTTTAGTCTCCTGTATTTGCTTCTTATTTAAAACTTCAATCAACTGATGCCACCAAATTCAATTCATATGGGATCGTGTGCACACTCACAGATTGTCAATAAACCTAAGCATGTCACCTATTCTTGGAACTTTGCTTCTGACATTCACATTCAAGCTTATTGCCATTTGAAGTTAATTACATAAGAGCTGGAGGTACTTAAGATATCAAATCTGCCAATGAACTCTCTAGCTATCTCTTACTTTATGCATATACTTAACATCTTATTTTTTTCCTACTACATAGTCAAGGGCTCCAAGTATCTAATGTAATAACAAAAACACACATTTCAAAAACACACAAAAAAGCTACAAGTCAGAAAACTATGGAAACAATATACACAGCAGCTGAAATCCCATAACAGGAGCACAGTAAGCTGCAACTAGAATAGGGCCACTGAGTCAATGGGGATTTGGTAAGTCAACTCCTTCATAAGTTCCAATGATTCAAATGGGCCTATTCTAGTTGTGATTTACTACACTACACAATAGGATTTTAGCTGGTAAGAGGCAAAATTATTACCTATCATATTAGAAGATTGGCAAATCAATAAGTCCTTAATGGTACGGCTGAAGTCATGGAACCCCTTATTAAATGTTGCTTAAGACTGAAGGGGAGCTACAGTGACATCTAAATCTCAGTGTTCATTAGTTAATTGCCAATGGAGTGTAGGAACAATGCATATTTTACTGTAGAAATCCCTCAATCCACCTTTTGGAGGACTATGAACAACAAAATATCATTTTGCTTTGTCTGTTTGTTTGTTTCTGCATGTTGATCCCTCCTGCCTTGTCTAGTTTACCTAAGCTCAGTTTGCTGTGAGCGCCAAACCAGGCACACTACAGTTAATACTAATCCTAGCTGGCCCCTAATCTATTATTTCAAACAGAAATGAGAAGCATTGGTTTTGGGCTACCTCTCCCAGAATTCCCCACCTGGCAAAACAGCAGCCATGCTGGCCCATGTTTAGCAGGAAGTAGTCCCAAAAGAAGAGTATCAGGCAATAATAATAATAATAATAATAATAATAATAATAATAATAATAATAATAATAATAATAATAATAATAATAATAATAATAATAATAATAATAATAATAATAATAATAATAATAATAATAATAATAATAATAAATTAATTAAAAATACAACAAAAATGTTGTGACACCTTAAAAATTAGCTACTTTATTTTAGTATAAGCTTTCATGGACAAGTCCATTTCTTGAGCAAAGTGGATTTGTCCACAAAAGCTCACAATAAAATATAGTAGTTAGTCTTTAAGGTGCCACATTTTTGTTTTCTTAATTTTAAAAAAAAATCTTTTCTTTTTGGTCTGATATGCTGGCAGAGACTAACATGGCTACCTATTCTAAAACGACAACCAAAAGAGGAATGTTTCCCATCTCTGTGCTGAAATGGGTTTGTAAACCATGGTTTGAAGGTAAACTATGGTGATTACAGCAAACTACAGTTAGGCAAAGTAGGCAAGACTAGTTCCAGCTCCAAGGGGCCCCTGACATATGGCCCTCCAACAGGGTTTCCATTACATTGTTATCCCTCGCACTCCTAGATGTCTTGGTGATATTCTGACTGGCACAGGATACCCACCATTTATTTCCCACAATGCTAAAGTTATGCTGGGATCATTATGGAATATTAAAACAGCAGATGTCTGTCTAGCCAATGATGAGCAAAATATTATTTTAAAGGGAGGGTAGGAAATACACTGTAAGGAGAATAGTTGTTGCCAGGGCACTGGGCCCAAATGCCCATATATGCAACTGCCCATATATGCTACATGGTCACACTGGCCCAAGAACCAGGAGAAAGAGAGGGGATCAGGACACGATAGGGAAGAAGAGAAATTAACCACCACCACAACAGAAAAGTTTAACAACTGACAGAAAGGGAATGTATCAAATGACTGTGAAAAACCTTAAAATCAAAATTAAGAAGTGAAAATACAATCAAAGCCATAAACACATGGACAGTTCCAGTACTTAGGAATCCAGCTGGAATAACAGGTTGGACTCAAAATAAATTTGAAGAACTGAATAAAAATAC
The DNA here is from genome assembly GCF_051106095.1 of Pogona vitticeps. Lineage (NCBI taxonomy): Eukaryota > Metazoa > Chordata > Lepidosauria > Squamata > Agamidae > Pogona > Pogona vitticeps. The sequence goes on from NC_135788.1 coordinate 66,801,173, forward strand.
ACAGAAACTAATGAACATGTATCATGTACTACATCCAAAAAGTGATGTTGACAGATTATATTTACCATGAAAAAATGAAGACCTTGGATTACTGCAAATACAGCAGGTAGTAGAGAAGTAAACAAGAAGCCTAAATGATTATATCAATACCCAGAGAAAAATTACTTAAGGCAGTGAAAATGGAGAATATTTTGAAAACAACAGAAACAAAGGCTCAATATAAGAAACAACAATTTGAAAATAAATTAAACAGCTTGAAAAATATAGTACTACATGGACAACACCTGAGAAATATTGAAGGAAAGCATGATCATAATTCAACACAGACATGGCTAAAACCAGGGACTCTTAAGAAAGAAACCAAAGGCTTGATTTCTGCTGCACAAGAACAAGCACTCCAAACCAACATGATGAATGCTAAGATCCAAGGAATTAGTGCTAACAGCAAATGTCGACTCTGCTGAGAAAAAGATGAAACTGTGTCACACCTTATCTGTTAATGTCCAAAGATTGCACAAACAGATCACAAAGTTAGACATGATAGAGAAGCAAAATTAGTGCACTGGTCATTAGGGAAAAAATAATAACTTGCCAGCCTCCAAAAATCTGTGGGAACATCAGGTAGAGAAGGTGTCAGAAAATGAGGAAGTCAAGATTTTGTGGGATTTCCAGATACAATCTGATAGATACCTTGAACAGAACACACCAGGCATAGTAGTAATACTGTAGAACAAAGAAATGCCTGGATCACTGACATTGCAATTCCAGGGGTTGCTAGAGTTGAAAATAAAAAATTGGAAAAACTAACAAAGTACAGAGACCTGGAAATCAAACATCTCACTTGTGGAAGAAACACACCAGTGGCCCCCATAGTCATTGTGGCTTTGGGAACAAGATCAAGAAACTTCACACAGTACTATAAGCAGTTGCAGATCTCAGAAATCACATCATCAGAGCTACAAAAAAAAACAGTATTAGGAAAAACATACACACTGCACCAATATTTAACAGATACTTCAGGTTTTGGTTCAAATATGTATCTGTTATATAATACCAGTCAATGTTTTTAAAATTTTGACTTTGCCTGGTGTTTTTAACAACCACCAACAACAACAACAACAACAACTTTGAACTGAAGAGCTGGAAGGGACCCAATGGATCATCAAGTCCAGCCCCTGTCAAGGAGGCACAGTGGGGAATTGAACTCCCAAGCTCTGGTTCTAGAGCCAGAGACCTAAACCACTGAGCTAGTACAGAACAGATAACCTTTTGGATTATAATTCCCAGAATCCCCAGCCAGCACTGTGGGTGACCACACTTACTTGGAGGTGATTTGGTGATTTGGCTTGATTCTGGCAATGCATGTACAGTACTATTTTTTATGTAGTGAAAGGTGCCATGTGTTCATCTGAGCAGCAAGAAACCAAGGATGTTAAATATTACTTTCCCCAGTAACTATTTCTGATCAGTTTAAGAGGATTACCCCATAACTATCCAAAGGGTGCTTATAGAAATGAAATTAAATGCTTGATCATTTCTCACTGCAACATCCTTCTGATTATTCAGAGAAGATATTTTCACTCCTCCATGATAGCTCTGTGTCACAACTCTCGACTTCCTTGTTTAGAATTCAAGGGAACTTCTTAGCCAACTGTTACCCACCCTTTTTAAACTAGAATTACTGCCACTGTCTAAAACTGTTTGTTTTAGGAGAAAAAAACGAGGAGGGAAAAGATGAATTTAAATACTAGACCATATCAAATTTAATCAAATTAATAAAAATGTGTGGGTAACTGAAGGCCATCTTTCAAAGTTCAAAAGAGATGATTTTCAATGAAAATACATGAGATTTTGAAATAAATAGAGCTTGCTTCTAAAGAAGAGCCGGGTATGGCCCTTCAGACGGTTGTGCACTACACCTCCCTCACCGCTGCTGGCTAGGACTGAACTGGATTTTAAGCCAAAGCATTAAAATATCTGGAAGGTCACAATTATCCTTCCCTAATCTAAAGCAAGAGCCAGATGTTTCTATTAAAAAAAAACTTGGAATTCAGGAGTCAAGACAATAGGAGTGGATGTGTCACTATTTGTTAAATAAATAAACACACACACACAATTTTTTTCTAAATCAACAACAGCTGCAGGCAGAATAACAATGACAACTCACTTCAGAGTTCAGCAGAAACGCACTAAACCATCATCAGCCAGCCCTGCTGAGGTCAATGACCAGAATCACAGTGGGAAGTGCCTGGAACAGACACAGCCTGGGGTATGGGCAGGGGAAAAAACACTGCACATATGCCTGCTGTTCTGCAAACCACAGACATGTGAGAAAAAGGAGAAATAAGCTTCATATGATTGGCAGTCTTCCTGTGATGACACTTCAGAGTGACCAACTCAGCTGCAGATGTAATAGCTTTAACATTTTTTTCTTTTTCAGTGAACATATAGTTAAAAGCTTCCAATTCTATTTAAACATAAAATGACGCTCACAAATACCTGGAGCATCAGCTGAAATTATGCTGCAATCATTTAGATTTATTCTGCAGTGGGGAAATTTCTTTTCGTACATTTGTTTTATTTATTACTTTCAAACTATACCTAGTTAAATCAAATGACAGTAAGAATCTTTTTTAAAGTGTATAATTAAAGGCACTATATAAAATTAACAAATGAAATGGGAATTTTCTCTTGAGTAAGGAGGGATGAGGACTGTACCACTGGGGATGTTGGCTAGGGCTGAGGAGAGCTGCAGCTCAACATTTCCAAAGCTTGGAGAAACTTTTAGACAAAACGTTGTCATAAGGACACACTCCTTGCAGAGTACTATACTATAACTTCAATGTACTGCAGTGAATACTTACTAGGAACAAGCTTCAGGGGACATTTTTTAATAAACATATTCAGGACAGTACATGACTTTTGCTTTGTATAACAAAGCACATGGAACTTCCTAAAGTACTGTATCGCTCTTTACAAAGTAGCTCCTCGGAGACATCAGCGAAGACAAATGTTATTCAGATTTTAAAAGGTCTAGCTATGGAACATTTACATTCTTCTATTTTCTTGCCCTGTGCCTGTTGCTGTCACACCTAGTTAAGTGAAAAAAGAGAAGTGTTTGCATTAAAAAAAAAACCCTCTGACCATTTACCTAGCGGCAAGTCGCCCTGAATTCAACAAGATCTGCTTTATTATGAGATGTATCTAGATTTGCAATTGGGAAATGTAACTCAGTGGAAATGACCAGAGAAGGATGGCTTGGCTATATTACAGTGCCATTTTTCCCAATGCCAACTCCATAAACAGAATGAGACATGTAAAAACGTCTGTCCAGTCATAAGAAACAAAACACGGTGTGAATCATAAAAGTGATAGTTGGACCACAAATTATTTCTTAATTTATCAAGATCAATATAAACAAAAGGAGATCTGAAGGAGGAAAGAAGACAAAGAGAAGAAGAATTAGGGACCTGGCTGAGAATATGAAACAAAATAGAACATTGAGAATTCACTTAGCCCTCTTCACACATTATGTAAAGGCATGAGGGATGAACATTTAGCAGCCAAACAAAAGGGTATTATGCACACACCAATGTATGTCTGTAGCAGAGAGTGGTAAAGTTAACTTTCTTGACTAAGTTCCCAGAAAACCCTAGCTGGGACAAGGAGCGCCCATGCTGGTAGGAATACGTATCTTGCTATTTTGCACAGCTCTGGGGTGTAGCACTCTACCATATATGGTAAGGTTTCCTTTCCATTATATTACACACTTTAAGGAATTCAAACAAGACAGTCCACCACTACCTGTACCTCTATATTTGATCAGAAAAACAACTTTGCCCCTCCCCAGATCTATCACAGGTTAACACTCTGCACCCCTTTCAAATTTCTGCAACAAAAAATGCAACTACATTTTGAGAGCAAAGTGAAAAAGGCCCTTAAAACAAGAAAAGCAAGGCTTGTTTTAAATAAATCTTCCCCATTGTCCTGAATTTTGATTTTTAAACACTACCTCTACCTCACCAGTTTCTCCCCCCAATGCATACTCAATATTCCATGGCCAATGAACATGCCCAATTGTCTTTGGGCCAGTTCTCGCCACCTCTTTGTTTTTTCTAAAACTGATTTCATTATATTTTTTGCAAACATCTAGGCTCCTCTGGGCATAAGGATACCTCCATCTTCTAACTCAGTTTGTGCCATTTTGGCTTTAGTCCTTTTGGCACTTGTTTCTTGAGCTCACAATCAGAGGGGGTGTTACTGTGATTACATCCGGAAACACACAAGATGAAATAAAACTCTAAATATGTTTTCCCAGGTCCATTCAAGTTCAATGGGACTTATTTTCTAGTAGATCTGTCCTGGGTTGCTGTCCAAGTAAACAGTTTCTCAGGAAGTTGTCGTCTGTCTTACTGAAATGAATGGTCTTGCACTGCTCCCACAATTTCTGTTCAATAATTAACCAATTATATACTAACATCCTAAATATTATTTCCAGATGTCATAATGCAAACAGCACTGAAAGTGCAGAGGGAAAAGTTACCATATTTTTACATCTATAAGATGCTACTTTTTCCTAAAATCATTACCCTAAAAATTAAGGGGCGTCTTTTATATAGATTTGTCCGAAGACAGTTTCCGTTGTCACGGGGTCAGCGTGACTAGGGAACGCCGTTTTACCTTCCCACTGAGCTGGTACCTATTTATCTACTCGCATTTACATGCTTTCAAACTGCTAGGTTGGCAAGGAGCTGGGACAAAGCGATGGGAGCTCACTCCATTGCGTGGATTCGATCTTATGACTGCTGGTCTTCTGACCCTGCAATACAGGCTTCTGCGATTTATCCCACAGCGCCACCACATCTACACAGAGACAATTACTCAAAGTTGGGACACTTTAATTAAGAGCAAACTGCCACTGCCAGTCACATCATTTCCCTGGTGCCAGTGCAAGTCAGTCAGGGCTTACCCTTCATCCAACCCTCACTATATTCAATCTTGAGCTACTTAAGCTACATTTCCTTGTCCCATACACAATAGAAAAGTGGTTTCGGTCAAGTTACTAACAAAGATCTTAGAACAGAGGACTTTTCATGGTTTAAGACCAGTCAAATTAGTAAGTAAAAGTAACAGGAAAAACTAGTTTAAACAAACTATGCCAAAAGTGCCAAAAGTGCTGAGTGAAGGGAAAAGGCGGCAAACAGAAGACAAGAGACAGGTGTAGACTTGATATACATTCCCCTCAACCAAAGCTTAGGAAGTCAAGACAGAATTGATGAGTTTAAAATAACCTCTCCAAACTCTGTGCTTAACGTAGAACCTGTAAAACAGCATGAAGCTACAGCATCCTTTTTTCAGCTTAAATGCTTCCAGAAACAGATATCACTCAAATGTTCAGCTCAAATCTGCCTGTTTGCAAGTTCTAGTCATTTCCACACATGCCTCCTAGAGCTATAGAGAACTACTCTACTCCATCTTCTGCATGATAGTTTTTCACACAGAAGACTGCTGTCCTATCTCCCCTTAATTTTTTTTTACAAAGGAACAGCTGGAAAGATTAGGTGAAAGAATGGACTTCATGGCTGAGATAGGGTGCACATCCGTTCCCAGAACAGAAAGGTGGCAGTCCAGACTTACACACAATTCTACAACAGTGAAAAGGAAAACATTCAGAAGGTATACAAGGGATGGAGAGTTAGGGAATGTTTTTAAACTAAATGATGTCCTTTGAAAAAACACACTCCAAAAGAAGAGTATACACGTAACTATATTTTACAAAGAAAAGTAAGTAGTTAAAGAAACATGAAGCATCAGTAGAGCGTTGTGGAGGGGGAAGGTGTTTTTTGTTTTGTTTTTAACTAGAAGGGTGTTTCATTTCCTGTAACATTAGTGCAAAAAAAAATTAAGTCAAATAAAGCTCTTACACAGTATTTTATGTGGCCAGTGCAACTGACCAATACTGAACTGGGCACATATAGTGGGAAAACAGTGGGGAAGACCAGAGATTTAACAATATAGGTTAAGACGATGCAACTCGCCAGTCAGGATTATCCCTTCTATCTCAATCTTTTTCTTTGCCACACCCTATGCTTTCTGCTCTTATTTCTGGGTATTATTCTGCCAGGAATCTTCATTCTCCCAACTTTGCCACCCTCAAGCTCCCTGCTTTCTCTAATGCTCCACTAATCTCTCCTTTTAAGGAGTGCCACTAAGGTTGCAGACTTATCCTCTAAGGGCTTAAGAAAACACTTTGGATATATTAGTCTTTGGAGAAAAGATCATCAGCTGCTGAAGAGGCTGCAAGGCAGTCTGAAGATCCAACAAGACCGGTTTGTGATTTGTCCATGACAACAGCACCACAATCCTCAGATTACTGTTTCCCAATCCAACATGTCATCTTGTAAAGTGTTTTGTACAAAGCCCAAATATATTGTCCCATCATTATTATCAGCACAGCCATTAAATCCTGAATTTCTTCAGACAAGGCAGCCTCAGTGTGGAAGGAAAAATCCTTCCTGACCACCAGTCTTGGAGTTCCCAACAAGACAAACTTCTCCTAACTCCGTGTGAAACTGTTGAGCAGCAAGACGGAAGATGCCCCTTCAGAATTCCAAACCTAGCTCAAGTTCCTGAGAAAATGTATAGGAGGCATCAGTGACAGCTTGGGGTCACTGCCAAGAGCACATTTCCTGAGATTTTAGGGGTGAGGCCATCTCCATCCCGATTCATAAACCATCCATAATAATAAGCACGTACTATATTTGATCAGATGAACATAATTCTCATAGATCAGGAAAGATTGACGGCAATCTATCTGGGGAACAATTTTGCCCCCCCCCCCAAGATCTATCTCAGGTTAACAAGCAAAGCTTGTTTTAAACAAATCTTCCCATTGTCCTGAATTTTGATTTTTAAACTGCCTTTGAAGCAAAACCTTTCTGTTTCTTTTAGATGGTATTCAGCAGGATTTTTTTTAAATTGCAATATTATTTTAGAGGTGGGAAAGGGCCTGCAAAAACAGTTCTGAGGAACATGCAAACCATTTGCTATCATACACACCCATGTCCTGTACTTAATAACAAATCCCTTCCTCTGCATATGCTTGCAAGTACCTTTATTCCCACCACTATTAACATATCTGCCGTACTCAGGCATTGGAGATATGCCATGAGAATCCCTGTCTCCAAATGAGGAAGGAAGCGGACTAAGAATAGGCAGCACACATGGGAGGAAGAGAATCCTGTTTCCTGTGGCAATTGGATTGGTGCACCTTTGATCTTAATCACCTTCAGTTCAGGAGAGGCAAGGATTGTAAGCTTTAAGAGTCTGCTCAGGTGCCACCATCATGGAATAACATGATGATCAAGACCAGTCATTTTAGAACAGGCCAGTTATGGAATTCTAGTCACAGTCTGCTTCCAATCACTTACTTGTGCAGGATTATGTGTTATTGTTTTGTAAGACCATATGGTATATTATAAAAAGCAAGGCTAGCTTGACAACAGAAGGTATTGTTTGATTTAAAATCTTTTGTGAAAGGGCAGGAAAGATGAGGAAGAAAATCTAAACTTAAACACAATAATCCAAATACATTAAGGAAAAAAGATACAAGCTATTTTGCACACTGATTCACAAGGGGAGATTTCTATAATATATACAGAATAATCTGTACCTGTTTGCTCTGGTGGAAGTCATGTTCAGTTCAATGAGACTTGCTCCCAGATACGTATACAGTATATAAGATTGCAGCCTCAGTAATTCATGAGCAGCCCCAGTAATTCACTTGCCATATCTTAAATAGCAGCAACAAAGAAGTTCACTAGGCAAACACGGATAGTATTTGGCACACTGAATAGCACCCTGAGAATCTCAGTCACTGTATGCTGAAAAAGCTGGAAAAGATTGGAAATGGACACAGAATTGTTTATCCAAGGTAAGGAGCAGATTACACTAGTTAATGACCTGATCTTATACTCTTTAGAAAAGCCTTTTTTCTTCTCAATTGTGCCTATTATTCCACTCAATATTTACTGTGTCTTCAAAGATCATGCAGACGTGTAGACAATGTTGTCTTCTCATAAGCCCACAATGCATTTTGAATACATTCTGGATTCGAAGGGGTTGCAAAATATACACCTTGGCTTGAACACAGGTGATGCTAAACCAGGGATCATCTTTGCATACTTTTGTAGCTATCCATTTTTATCTCAAGACTGTGTTTTTCCCTGTATTTTTATTACACCAGAGTTTTTTTTGGATGCATTCCAAGGTATTATTAGAATGGGTCCAGGAAAATACACAGAGATAAAGGAAGAGATAAGAAATAAAACAGCCACACCTTCCTGCACTGCCAAGCTAGCAAGCACTTACTATACAAAAATAAACCAGCTGAGATATCTAATGTTTGTAGATGTTTTGAAACACTTATTTAGTGGACTAGCAGCAGAGTCACTTGGTCCCAACACATAGGACTCCTTCTGCACCAGCACCATTATGGAGATGGAAGAAAAGAGGCACTCAGTGCAGATCCACGCACAGAATATAATGCTTTGCTTGAGAGTCTAGAGGAAGAAAACACCCACAAGCTTATAGACATCACACTTGCAAAAGGAAGTTCAGAATGCATGGACAGACTACATGGCTTCCTCATATCTTCAAAATACAGCTGGAACCTTTTTCCTGCAGGAGAATGCAAGACATAGCCGGACTTTGCCTTTTCACTCTTGCCTAACAGATCTAGTCTAGATGCGACCACAGTTGTGGGACACCCCCCCATACACTAGCCAAATCACTCCTCATCTCTCTTTAACAAGTTTGTCCCAGTTTCTGATGATTGTGACATAATAAGAGGACCATCCTTTTAAAAAATTTCAGCAAACCACAGGCACGGAGAAGACATAAACAAAGGTTTCCAGTTAAAAGAACAAGCTGTATAAAGAAACAGAAAATATGCTGCTCAGACAAAGCTAAATTCCCCAGTAATCTCCAGAATGAAAAGATGATCAAAGGAGGCCAGAGGTTCAGAGGTTTACTACAGGTTAATGACTCAAGTAATTCTGCAAACCCTACAGCCAAGAACACCAATACCTCCTATGAGTTAAATACTGTAATTGGAGTTATAAAAATAATGAATAATCAAGTAAACCTAGCCACCCACAATTTTAAAGAGATGGAAATGATTCATTAAAAGGAGAAGGGAAAAGAAGAGCATGGAGGCTGTGAAAAGCTAGAATATTTATTCAAGAGCATAGAAGAAGCTTTTGAAAAGGATTAACACAACTGATGTGCCAAACAACATGAAACATAACTGGATTATGGAATCTACCAAGGGGTGGAAACAAATATCCTACAATACTTCTGCTGCAGGACAAGATCAGAAGGATTTGTTTTCCTCACTTTAGAAGATGGGGAGAAGGACCATGGAGGTCTGGCTTTCTAGGCTCCAGGTAAATACTGTGCAGAAGCCACCTTGTCTAGCTCTCCCTTGTTCACCTGCTGCTCTGAGTTAATCGAATCTTCCAACAAACCCATCTAAAGGTAACACATTCTCAGCATAGCAATTGCCTTGAAGATGTGCTTCGGCTTGTTAAACCTAAGAGTAATCATATCAAATAAGCATTAGGAACAAGCACCAACTGTTACAACAAAAGTTTCTAAAATAAAAACAAAGAAAGTCTGCTACACAAGTCTACATACATTAGGGTTTAGACCAGCAATTCCTAACCTTAGATCCTCAGATGTTCTGGGACTAAAATTCCCATAAGTCTTCACCACTAGTTGTGCTGGTCAGAATTTCTGAGCGTTGTAGTCCAAGAACATCTAGGGACCCAAGGTTGAGAACCTCTGGTTTAAAACCTTTTCAGTCCCGTGCACTGGACCTAGGCTTGACTCTGAAGCCAGGGGCTGCCTATGCACATGCACACAAATTTGCACATTCCTCCTTCCATATTCAATACATAAGTATGCCTGCATGCATTCTTTTCTTCCCCATTTCTCCATGTTGTTATAAAAAAGTTTACCTTTCCTCTCTGGGAAATCTAGTGAGCACTGGAGGGAGTGGAAGTGAAAGTTCTCAGTCTCCAGTAATCTTTCCAATGAGGTCACAGCTTCTCTACCACCATTAGTAGCAAAGGGTGAATTCATCATACAAGGAAGGCTGATACAGTTCAGGAGCATCAGAATGGCAGCTTTTGCCCTGCCACCCAACTGAGTGTCTCAAATGTGGAAAGATTAAGTGAGACCCAGGAACTGCAAGCTGTGCATCCCAATATTAACAGGTGCTCAAATATCACTTTTACTGGAATTTGCAGGAAGGCAAGTGCATTAGAATTGAGGATAATATGATTAAACAGCTTAGGGAAATCCCACGTATGATAGATAAATTGATAAATTACACATGAAACTGGCCTAATCTAGTCTTGCTGAGTCATATTAACATTCATCTTTGCACCTCATTTATATGTCTGGAGTCAAGAAGTGTCAGGACACCAGTTCAGGACTGCCCATAGTCATGCAATTGGAATCAACTGCTATTGCTGATTGTCATCCGAAGCTTATCTTAATTGGAAGATTGCCAACTTCACAGTCTATGTGGCCCATGCCTTTGACTACCTTCTGATATAACACAAAACAAGCACAGGAAAACTCCTCCCATCACTCACTGCCACACCAGGAAGTGTTGCCCATTGGAAATTTCTGTAAAAAGGAACAAACCCAGTAAAAAAGTCAACAACTCTAGTTAATTAACATGAGCAGCTGCTTGATTTATCATCTGAGTTATAACAGAATAATTTCCTCCCCAATAATAATTATCAGAGACTGGGATGCAACTTCTTTTAGGACAACCATTTATGGAAGTCTGTTCTGATTTCAATTGAGTGACTTCTTTAGGACAAACATGGAGGCAACAGACTATATATCTCTATCTGAAGCCTACAATCTCAAACTTCAACAGCATGTTTTCTGCTTCAATATTGAATTTCCCTGTTCAAAAAAACCTGGAATGTCAGATAGAAGAGTTCTGGCTTGTCTTTTTCAGGACATGTTAGTCTTCTAGATCTTGGGAGTTCAAGTGTGAGCTATTTCCTACACCTAAACCTTGTGGCACAGGACAGGAAAGGTGATACCATGATAGCATAGTTACATGATCAGAACTTGCATTCCACACATGTTTACTTGGGAATAAATTCGACTGGATAATGGGAACTACATTTTTGAAAGCACATTCACTGGCCTCCGTCACAAACTGAATGAATGTTTGTAATAAGAAAGAGTAATTCTAAATAAGGCATTTTCAAGGTATAACAAGCTGATGTAGTAGTTATACGCATGTAACTAGTACTGAGGAGACCAGGGCTTAAATTCCCTGAGGAATCATTCTATCTCAGCCTAACGCACCATGCAGGGTGTTTGTGAGAATAAATGGGAAAAGTTGGAGAAATATATATGGTGCCCTGAGCTCACTGGAAGAAAGGTAAGATAGAAATATAACTAATATTAAAAATATTTCAAGTCCCATGTGTTCCCATATTTAGAATCACAAAATGAACTGTAGGTATAGATACCCAGCATGGTGCAGGAGATAGACGGGCTCAAGAGACTGGGTTCAAATTCCTCCTTGGCAATGAAAATTCCCGGGAGGGGGTGGCACTGGTAAAGCTGCTCCTTAAATATCTCACTTACCTTAAAAGCTCTGTTATGGTTGCTGTTGGTTGGTTTCAACTTGAAAGCACAATAACACACACAGCTGTAGATATATACTGGACCTGGAAATAGTTTGTTGCTAAAAGTGCTACACTGTGTCATAACTATACATCCCAACTTGTTCACAATTTACATAATCTGTCATTCCCAATTTACAAAGCTTCCCATAAATTATGGGGCAATTCTCAAAACCAGGTATGCTTTCTACAGTAATACAGGTTTCTCATACATTTTGGATCACACAACACTATGTTGCAAAACAAGATGATTGCAGCACAGTCTTCGTTACCAAATGTCTCAATTGCTCATTATTTCCTCCTGATCCAACACAAACAAACTTCTCATTGCTCCATAAGGCTTATGAACGAAACAAAACACACTACAACATAATCTAGCAAACAGATGAACCTCCACACGGTGGCCATGAGAACAACAGTCATCATCCAAATGCATGTTGAAGTACAAATAAAATATAGAAATAAAAGTACTTTAGTAATAATAATATAATCAATTATGAATCTGAAAGCACTTTAGCCTAAAATACCCAACTACATATTTTCGATATACTTTTCCCAACCAGAAACTGAGAAAGCAATCACTGGTGTGTTTTTTTAATTGTACAGTATCTCCTTCAGAACCCAGCTTTTACTGGAAAAACAGACAACTTGCTTTTCATGATGGAATGGAAAAAAAGAAAAAAGAATTATGTATGACAAACAGCATTACTTCAACATCAAGAATAATGAATTCACCCCTTACTGGACTTTGGATGAACACCACACTGTTTTCAAGCAATGTTTGCCATAGAAACGCATACTTCAGGACACAGAAGGGACACAGCTCAGTGCCAGAGCCCATGCATTATTTGTAGAAGACTGCAGGCTCAATTCTGTTATCTCTAGGAAGGACTGGGAAAGACCCTTGCCTAAAACCCTGGATGGCCACTACCAATCAGTACAACAAATAATGTACTACATTGGCCAATCCTCTGACTTATATAAGGCAGTTTCCCAATGCTCCTGGAGCACACTGCCTTCATCTTTTTTTAAGCTAATTGAAAAGATGTCTGCAGTAGCTTCACTGTGACCATTCAATATTCTCACCGCTGGACAAAGAAGTCTTTGCCCTGAACCTGTGGACTCAAATATTACTAAGAGAATTTAAATTCTGCAGGAAGTAACTCAGATTGGAAACATGGATTGGCTCTCATACATTCACTTTGCAGCTGATTTAAACATGAGCGTTGATGCACAAAATATCAAGACACTTACATGTGTTGAGCACTGATATGCTGCCATATTGCTGGCCTGTGTAAGTCAACAAAAGGAGCGAAGGTTTACATCAGCATGGCCATTTGGCCACAAACTACAGGTGTATAATTAGCCCAGGCATGGGTTAGCATGGAGGAGCTTTTATAGCTCCAATGTGGGTAAAGTGCTCTATCGTGTAGATTCATAATTAAATCATTATTTACATTTATCAAGATGCAAAAATCTGATCCATTTGGACTCTCAGGTGCACAGAATTTGGTCCACAGCTACTTAAACCTCAGATTCAAACTACATGTGTGATTAACCATGGCCCTGCCCCGGTCATACAGAAAGCAGGGTGGCGTCCAGTTTAAAGACCAAAATGGGCACAGGAGTGCTGAATGTACCTTCTCCTATGTGCCCACCTCCTCAAGTGTACTGGGCCCAGCCTTGCTCACTTTCACTTGAAACAGATTGTAGGGAAGCTACAGTGGACAGGAGGAGGAGGGATTAACATGGATTTCGCCACATGCCCCTTCTACTTTTTAATTAGACTCCCACTTTTCACTTTTTCATGTGACTGGAACAAACTGAATCTAAATTGGATGAAGATGTTTCCGCCAAAAAGTGAAACCCCAGGAACAGAATGCACCAGCTGAGTGGAACCTTGTTCTCTCCTAAGATCTTCAGGTTAAATTACCCAAGCATAAATCAAAAACTCAAGGATGGTTGTGCTGTTTAGTTCAACAGTCATGAAAAGAAGAAGAAATTCAGTAGGATCTAACCAGGATCTAACCAAGAGGTACAGCAGCAAATGATATCTTCCAACCACTGAAATCAAAGTGCACAGTACCCATAAATTATTCTGGCACTTAAGGCAGAGAACCCAGAAACACTGCTTCCTATCCCTCGCAGTGAAAAGCAGACAAACATTTAAAAATATAATAGAAAGGTAAATTAGTAACAATTTGATACCCATCAGTGCCACCCAAAGCACGCTGCCTGAGGCAGCCACTTAACTCTACCTAATGACAAAGCTGATCCTGAGAGCTTTCAGAAACAGTACTGCTTAATTACCACATAGCAACCTATTGAGTAAGGTGGCTATTTTCTTTCTGAGACAACCTGAACGGATGCTTTTTCTGGGATAACAAAAGCTGTGAAGAGAGACCTTAGTAATATCTGCTGTACTTGGAAAACAGTCGTTTCTGCTTCTTGGTGGTGTTCGTGATTTTTGTTAACAAGGAAAAAATTCTGCACAAAATTCCACAGAGATCAATAAGGTTTAAATTAAACATCATTACAGTATGTCCAGAGGTGGCATGACTATAAACACATGACAGTGGGTCTGTAGATTAACAGGTTTGTCTATGATGGGGTGAGCAAACCAGATGTCAGACTGCAATTCCCATTAATACCTAGACAGCACAGCCAATGGTGAGGGATGATGGAAACCGCAATCCAACAACACTTGACAATCTATGGGATATAAATCCCCAGACCCCAATCTATAGACTTACAGGTGAAAAGGGAATGGTTGAGTCAGATTTCAGGATTAATTATTGGGATAAAAACACAGATACTGAACTAAGAAACTAGGAGTGAAGGAAGAGAAAAACCGCATACACTGCTTAATTGCCTAAAACATTTCCACAGCACCCATACCTGTTTTCCAGCAGGGTCATGCACACAACCTCACGCACCCCAGGATTGTTGGCTTTTTCAACAGAGCAGTTTTGCAGATTCCAAGTGGCCACCCTCACCACAGGCCTTCCATCCCTCAGCCCACCAAACATTTCAACTGTGGGCCGTGTGGAGATGATCTGAGTTGGCCCTCCTGGTGGAAAATCCAAATCCTCACTCTGCAGGCTTAATGAGGTGGGACTTGGGTGAGGCTTGACAGTGAAATTGAGGCCACCGTTGGTATTAGTCGAAGGAGGCCTGGACCGCTCCGCAAAGATCTGCTGCCGGATTTTGTCCAAAAACGACGAGTTGATGCAGTCCATTTTGACTAGATCCTCAATGCTTTTGAAGGGACCGTGCTCTCTACGGTACTCAACAATACAGTTGGCTATTTTCTCTGTGATGCCACGGATGCTCATGAGTTGAGCAGGTGTGGCTGTGTTAATATTGATCTTAGCAGCAGAAAGTTGGTCGAGGTGCTGGTCCTTTCTCAAAGAGCTGGGTGAGTGCTGAGCAGAGTTGCCCTTGCTGCTCACACAGATTTCAAACTTTACCTGTTCTAGTTTGGCAGCTCCGACCCCACTCACCAAGGCTAAGTCTTCAACTTTCTTGAAGCCACCAATATACTCTCGATATTCCACAATGTTTTGGGCGACCATTCTGGTAATCCCAGGGAGAGTCATGAGTTCCTCCTCTGTGGCTGTATTGATGTTGAGTCTCTCCTGGTTCACCAGGATGTTGCTGAAGTTGCATGCTGCACTAAATTTACGACTGTGACATAGGTCTGAGGGGTCTCTGGGGATGGAGCGGTGACAGCCAAGGTTACCCCCCATTGTTTGTATGAACAGCAGAATAATCCAAGGTCACTTAGTTTTAGTCTTGCTGCTCTAATGGAATATGGTTGTTCTCCAGGAGGACTGGTGCTTGGCACTCAAGTCAAAATGACTGCCAGTCAGGCCACTTCAGAAGATGAGCTAAAAGGAAAGGGCCTCAATGAAAAACCTAAACACAAATATTTCCTCATGAGAGGGAGGAGGGGCTGTAAATACTGCGCTTAAAATCAAACTTGGCAGCCACTGGGCTATTAGCTGGTTTCTGAATGGGGCTTCACCAGCGAAACACAAGGGAAAGTTAAAAAATATTCTGAACGCACACAGAGGCATGCATGCAACACGCAAGGGCAGTCCGTCACAAAACCTGCTAGTCAACAAGCCAGCCTCCTTTCCTTTCGTTTATTGGGAGGGAAGGCGTTCCCTGTCCCGATCGCCTCTGACAGGACGAGGAAGTGGTGTCCCACATTGAAGAGAGGCAAGACCGAACGGATCCACCAGAGCAAGCCCTTAAAAAGTGCCAGCAATACAGCGGGGGTGGGAGCGCGACATCCCAGCGCTGCGGATCCCGGGCAAAAAAAAAGAGAGCCGTTCTCAGTGGAACATTTCGGCGGGGGTTGCACCCGATCCTCGGGAGGGATGCGCGGTTCCTCGCAGGGCGGCTGCTCGTCCAGTCCTCCCCTCTCCGCGTGTGAGTCTTGTCTTTCCTTCCTTCGCCAGTCGATCTGCCACCTTTCTCAGGTCTCTGCGAACCCAGAGGGACGAGGATCAGGAGCGGAGGAAGAAACCCAAGCAACAATCTCCGTCCTCTGGTGGGCTTTCGTAGCCCGGCCAGCCCTCCACGGCCGGCCTTCTCGCTCCCTCCTCGTCCTAGGAAATCTGTGTGGCTGGACTCGAGAGTTGAGAGCCGCTCTCCGCAGACGCGACGGAGCAGCGCCCTCGGCAGCCACCCTCCCAAGCCAGCAGCACCTCCGACCTCTGCCTTCGTCGCTGGTTTACCAGAGTTGTTTTGTGCCGGAGGATAGGAAGCGCGGCGGCAATGGCCGGCCCGCCCTCCGTGCAGGGGAGGCGGGGCCTGAGCTGCTCTTGCCGCCTATGCGAGACGCGCTCCAAGGCTCTCCCTTTACCCTACTGAGAGCTGGCTGTAGCCAAGCGCCAAAAAAATGGACGCCGCCGCCAGGGCAGAAGTCCAGCAGCTGCCCTCGGTCCCAGACGCCCTCTACAACGTCCCACGCAAGCCCCGTCCCGCTGCCTTCGCTCCTTCAGTCCCCGTGTGATCGTGTCTCTCTGACGAGCCTACTTATTCTACACCCTGCCCCGCGTGACCAGTGCGCGCCACATAAAGCCATGCCCTGGGTATGCGTTCTCAAGGCCCGCGCAAAACCGCGACATTTCGATAACCTGAGGCGCAGGAGCAAATTGTCATCATCCTCCTCCTGACCCGTACGCACACGCCCGCGGGCGGACACTCAAGGCGTAGCTATGACAATGTCTCCCGAGAAAGATTTGAGTTCCGCACGTGAGGCAGAAAAAGTCCCACAACCACATTTCCCATACAGTATCTGTAAGCCGCCTTACAAGAACACCAGGCTGCCAACAAAGGGTCTTCTGGCACCTTAAAGATTAACAAGATTTATTTGAAACAAGCTCTTGTGGCCGTCAGCTTGATATTCACAAAAAATCATGTCAAATAAGACATGTTATGTCCATCCGCACAAGACTCGTTGGTCATTTTCTTGGAACAGACTAGAAACTCACATGGCTCCCCATGGGAAATTTGTACTGACAAGCAGCCATGTTCATAGATACTGGTATTAGAGAGAGAGAGAGAGAGAGAGAGAGAGAGAGAGAGAGAGAGAGAGAGAGAGAGAGAGAGAGAGAGAGAGAGAATGATTGCTACAAGCAACTTTGAAATAACAGGACCTTTATTTATTTAGCAGTTAAATAATAAATGGATCCAAGAGCCTTTTGACCATGCTATATTAAGTCATCTCCAGGCAACCAAACCATGGCACCTCTTGAAAAGAAGGGAATAGTTGCCAGTGCATCATTCAGTAAATTTGTAACTATCCTATGCCTTACCACTGCTGCTTCTGCCTCTTGTTTTCCACCAAAACAAAACTGTCAAGAAACTTGAGCTGGTCCAAAATGCAGGAACCAGATTTCTGACCGGGGCTGGTTACAGGGATCATATAATCGCCATGTTACAGTAGCTCCACTGGCTGCCATTCTGAACACAAATAGCTATCTCAGGGATCACGTCTCCCATTATGAGTAAGTTTGGTTGTTCAGATCAACAGGAGAGGCCTTCCTTCACAGGTGCATCTGATGGGGGGGGGGGACAAGAGAGGGCCTTTTCTGTTGACGCTCCCAGACTTTGGAACTTCCTCCCACAGGAGGCCAGACTGGCCCTATCTTTGTTGTTCTTTCGCAAGTAGGCAAAGATCTTTCTCTCTAGGAATATTTGCCCTAAGTGATTGGCTCCATGAGAAACTTTGTGTTGCTTTGTAAACGCTTGTGAAAATGAAACTATAAATGGACTCAGTTCTGTTGGTGCTTAACTCTGTAATACTGTATCACAGAGAACTTAGTCAACCTCCAGATTCATTGAAGGATCCAGGGAGACCTGATGAATTTTACATCAAGCTACTTCTTTCTAAACAAGACTCACTTATTACACACTCTGCAACAAAATGTTGTGCAGCAGCAATGGCACAGCACTCGCTTATAGTCTCCTGAGGTCACAGGTTGACTGGTTTTAGCATGAGGGTGGTTTATTGTTGCGTGTAGAGAAATTTTGTGGTCCCAGCCGAAGGGACGAAAAGTTTACAAATATTTACAAATATGTAGGAAGGACTCCCTATACCCCAAAGCCCCTGTTCAAACCAGTTTGCCCTAGACGATCCAGTGGTTCAAATGATAGCTATAAAATGCTGTAACTGATTCTCCCCATATATTATAACTAGTACACAATCAAGTATCTGTTGTACACTTTTCAAACTGCATTTTGTATATTTTACCTATATAATAAGTTTTACGAACTGGTCACCCGACCGTAATAAATAAATTCATTCATGAATGAGTGACTTTGGGATGGATAGTTATGCATTAATGCTCTGACTGGGTCTTTAGTACTACATGTGCTTATTATCTTTTAATAATGCAATCAACTGTTGTATACTTATTGTTTTAAGTTTTAAATACTGTTTTTCAATTATGTAAGCCACCTTGGGTCCCTTTTAAGGAGAAAGGCATGGTACAGTAAAAACATTTTAAATAAATAAAACAAATAACTTATGGCATTCTGGCATGGTTTGGGAGTAGCTCTGTAGTGGACAAAAAAGCTCTACAGAGAACCATTAAAATTGCCCAGAATATCATCGGGCTCCAGCTACCAACCCTGAATGACATCTTCACATCCCGCTGTCTAAGGAAATCACATAGCATCCTGAGAGACTCTTCCCATCCTGCTTATAACTTTTTTGAACTGTTACCATCTGGCAGAAGATATAGAACAATTAAGACTCGGACCACACGTTTTCTAAATAGTTTTTATCCTAGAGCTATAATTACAATTAATAATGAGCTTAAAGACCACCAGTAGTGAATAATTAGTTGGACTGTGTTACTTGGCCTGAGGTGTAGATGTTTGTATTTTTAGTGGGGGATTTCTAGTGGGTGGGGAGTGTTTGGGGAATGTTATGTGTGTGCATGTGTCTGGTCTCTGGGTGTCTGTGAATTTCGTTGTATGATATACTGTGTATATACTTACAATGACAATAAATTATATTATTATTATTAAATAGCAAGAGTTACAAAACCTCACCAAATCTTTTGAGGAGAAAAAGACTGATAGTGGTAGTGTAGGTTTTTTCCAAGATTGAAAGCAGTACCGAAGAGCTCTCAGTTAAAATACATTGTTGTCATTCTATTTTTCCTTTGCTTCTTCAAAAGTAGCCTGGTGAATTTACAGTTTACAAATGAAAGATTGCTAAATCTCTCTATAGAGTTCCATGTGAAAGAAAAGGAGTTTGTGCAATAAAAGACTCAAACATAAGCACCCTATTTCCTATTTATTTATTTACATTTCTATGCCACCTTTACCCAAGGTGGATCACAAGTTAACCAGAACCAATAGCAAGCAAATTTGAACTACAATGATATACGACATTAAAAGCAATTAAACATAAACTGAATTAAAACTGTATTCTCAAAGGCTTTCACGGCTGGGATCCAATGGTTGTTGTAGGTTTTGCGGGTTGTTTGGCCATGTTCTGAGGTTTTTTTTTTCTTCCTAACGTTTCGCCAGTCTTCAAAATACAGAAGTACTGGACAACACCAGTAATCATTATGTTAGACTGCACAGGGAAGCCATTGAAATCCACGAACACCAGCAGAACTTCAACAAAAAATATCTAAAACTCAACAAAGCCTGGCTCCCAGCACTGAAAAATACAGCCTGCAAAAGGTCAACGAACTCTACCCAGCCACAAGGACCAGTGATCACTGCACACAAAAGACCAGCTAATGACACCCATCAATCACAGTGACAGATCATCTCTTCCCCTTATCACAACAATACATCCATAACAAAAATCATGCTGATCACCATAATCACCCAATCTCCTGAAAAGGACAAAAAGCTGATCCCACAGCTATAAATACTCAACTATCCCACAAACTGCACCAGAGCACAGACAGAGTTCTGACTCCTGTCCTCTGAAGATACCGGCCACAGAGACTGGTGAAATGTTAGGAAGGACAACCTTCAGAACATGGCCATACAGCCCGAAAAACCTACAACAACCAGAATTAAAACTATTTGTTAAAACTATTAAAAAGACATTTGGAACTCATTAAAACTGCAACAACAGAAACAGAAACAACAACAACAGAAACAAAGTCTCAACATAAGAAACAACAATTTGAAAATAAATAAAACAGCTTGAAAAATAAACCACTACATGGAGAACACCTGAGAAATATTGATGGAAAGCATCATCATAATTCAACACAAGCATGGGGACCCTTAAGAAAGAAACCAAAGGCTTGATTTCTGCTGCACAAGAACAAGCACTCCAAACCAACGTGATGAAAGCTAAGATCCAAGGAATTAGTGTTAACAGCAAATGTCAATTCTGTAAGAAAAAGATGAAACTGTGTCACACCTCATCTGTGAATGTCCAAAGATTGCACAAATAGATTACAAAATTAGATGTAATAGAGTTGCAAAATTAGTGCACTAGTCATTATGTAAAAAATATAACTTGCCAGCCTTCAAAAACCTGTGGGAACATCAGGTAGAAAGGGTATCATAAAATGAGGAAGTTAAGATCTTGTGGGATGTCCGGATACAAACTGATAAGACAACTTGAATATAACACACGAGACATAGTAGTAATAGAATGAAGAAATGTCTGGATCATTGACATTGCAATTCCAGGGGATGCCAGAGTTGAAAATAAAGAATTGGAAAAACTAACAAAGTACATGAGATCTGACAGATCTTGATTGTGGATGAAAAACACTTCAGTGGCCCCCATAGTTATTGGGGCTTTGGGAACAATATCAAGAAACTGCACACAGTACTATAAGCAGTTGCAGATCTCAGAAATCACACCATCAGAGCTACAAAAAACAGCAATATTAGGAACGGCATACATACTGTGCTGATATTTAACAGATACTTCAGCTTTTCATTAAAACCTATACCTGCTATATAATACCAGTCAATATTTTTTATAATTTTGACCATGTCTGATGATGATGATGATGATGATGATGATGCAGCACACACAAAATCATATGTATCACACTATGTTTGTTGATTGACATCAGTGGGCACAATCCCTTTTGGCGATCCTTCCTTTTTGGTGACACAAGGATCACCACTCTATTCTCAATATAAGGCTTAGGTGCTTTGTTTAGCTTATTTGGTGTTAGTTTGTGTAGGCCAACCATAATCTCTTGCCAGACATATAGTATGGATGTTGCTGCCAGGCTCAGCCCATCATTGTGAATTTCGTTGTATGGGTATACTGTGTATATACTTACAATGACAATAAATTATTATTATTATTATTATTATTATTATTATTATTATTATTATTATTATTATTATTATTATTATTATTATCATCATCATCATCATCATCATCATCATCATCATCATCATCATCATCATCATCATCCAGTAATGTGAGGCAACTACTACAGATCCTGGCTTGTGGGGGCAGCAAGAGCAGCCAGCTGGACTATTCTTCCTCATCTTCCTGAGCAAAGTATGCCACAAAACTACTTTATTCTATAAAAATGATCTTCTTCTGTAAGGTGTGGTAGAAGATATTATTCCCCTGCCAGTGTTCAGCTAGCAGTCCAGTTAGGTTCCACTTATGAAATGAGAATGGAATACCATCTTATCCTTCAAGTAGCAACATTTTGTGAGTCAACCCTAATTGCTAAATCCATAAATCCCTAAATGACACTATGGAGTAGAAGAGTCCTAAAAGAACAAAATGTAAAACAATTGCATTTTGTATCACAACCTGAACCATCCCCATGAGCTATTGCTTGTTTGCATGAAGTGCTTAGTGCTTAACTAAATTAGATCTGGATTTAAAACTATCACAGAATTATCTTTTGCAAGTTGTTTTTGGTACAGCAAATATAAATTGGAGAAAAGTGCACACATATTTTCAAGCCTCTCTACCCTCCTGGACCAGAAAATGGAAGGTTAATTGGACATGGTCATGTCCAGTTAATCATTAATAAGCTTTAAAAATTTAATTAAATTATGTTTACATTTATGCTGCATTACAACACCAAAAGCCTTACTAGAATGAAGGTGAAAATCTCATTCATGACTTTACTCCTCCCTTCTGCTTTGCTTCTGTTTTCAATTTAAGAGAGAAAGAAATGATTGCAAGGATTTGTGAATATTCTTATCCACTTTACCAAAAAACTGTCTCTCGATTTCCCTTTCTTTCTCCCATACCACTTATTTGGCTTACTTGGAGATTTCATTAGGCTGGGCAAGTCAGATCTTGGAATGGAAGGAGAAATGGGGTGTATTATTCCCTAGTTCATTGACAACCTGTCTCCTGGCAACAGCTTTCTTTTCCTGCTCTTTCCCATTCTTGGCTAACTTATTAAAGCAGAAACATTGGTGCAAAACCCAATTAAAGTGAAACACTAATTAAATTGCCCACTTACATTAAAAATGTGTGTAATTCAATTAACTATAATACACTAGTATCAGTCTCTAATCTGGATGAAATTATATAAGCAATACCTCAGTGTTAGGCATAGTATCTATATAAAACACATGAAAAAATACATGTGCAACCTTACAATTAAGCAAAGTAAGGTGGCTGCATAAGGTGGCAGATTTGATGTGTTATGAGAAGGCAGCAGGTTTTTGGTTTCTAATTTTTGCATTTTTACTGCTACAGAGAGGGAGTGGTACTTTAAGGCTTTCATTGCTTCCTATGCCAAAATAACTTGGTCCAAAATCTTATGGCCGCATTGTTGATTTGAACCAGTTGTAATTAGAATTTAAAAGGCTATTAATCCATTTCCAGGCACAATTCAGTGCTGGCTATAAACTATTTAGCTCTATACAGCTTGAGTCTAGGTTAGCAGAAGGACTACATGGGAAGAACTTTGCTTGACTGGGTGTTAAGATACTAAGAAGATATTTTCTTCATTTCCCACCACCCTCCCAGTAATATCTGCTCAGGATGCAAAAGAAGGTCTTGGTGGCTGCTCATGGCTAAAGAATTTCATCTGAAGGAGACTTGGCTTCCCCCCCATTGAACATTTTGCTAGCAGGCAAATATTTTTTTTTAATTTAGACAGGCATTCAAGTAAGTGCCTTTTAATGGTGCATGTGCTGTGTTAATTCTTTCTTATTTTAATGGAGTAACTGATTTAATAGTGTTTTCATACAATTTCATAATTGTATTTTACAATTAATAGTGTAACTTACTGTAGTCTGAAAAGTTATATTGGATCCTGCAATGGGGAAAAGTGAGATATAAGTGAGTTAAATAAATAAACCAGGTTATTTTTAGGTCCTTTGTACGGTGTCTTCAGTGTCTGGGATGGCATCCATATTTGGCACCTATTATTTATTTTATTTATTTATTTAACTTATATGCCACCCACACTACCCAAAGTTCTCTGGGCAGCTTACAACATTTAAAATACAATAAAAAGACAAAACAATTAAAATGCAATTAAAATATATACTCTGAAAATTGCCATCAGGACCCACAGCTGATATTATTTCAATTAAAAGCCTTCTGGAACAGGAAGGTTTTGACCTGGCGCCAAAATGTCATCAGCGCCAGCGCCAGACGAATCTGTCAGGAGGGCATTCCATAGTCTGGGGGCAGCTGCCGAAAAGGCCCTTTGTCTACAAGCCATCCCTCTTACCTCCTTGAGGGATGGCTCTTTCAAAAGGGCCCCCTGGCTAGATCTTAACTGCTGGGTAGATTCATATGGAAGGAGGCAGTCCTTCAGGAATCCAGGGCCCGAGCTGTTTAGGGCTTTATATGTAAAAACAAGCATGTAAAAACAAGATGCTGTCACCATCTGCAGTGATCATGGAGCCAAATAGGATGAAGCAAATGTGATACATAACAAAAGAGGTCAATCCTGCTCCCCCATTCTTATTCAGAACAGGGCACACTGATGGATTCCTCTTGCACCTTAATTTCAACTCCAAATGAACACTACAGCAGGTCATCCCACTTTTATATAACACATCAACAGTGATGTGGAAGAGCAAAAATTAAAAAATAACCCCAATAAGCATCTATAAACATCTCTGAACATCAGTTTTGTAGTACAGTTATATCTACTGTTAAATATAATCTTAGTAGTCCAGTACTGATTCATACTTAACAGGGAAAAAGCTTGTGTATAATGTATAGTGAGTGTTTTTTCTTGTTAGCACATCATGGAATTCATGCTTTATGTTTATATGGACTAGATGTGATGTTCAACAAGACAAATGCATCAGTGTGCCTATCATGATCCTCTGAATGAGAATGCCAGTGTGATTTGTTCTTTCTCCTCTAGGAATTTCCTGATTTTTGAAATGCATCAACACATAGATACTAATATTGAAAAAATTAAATCTGTCTTTACAGAACAACTTCAGGTAAGATTTTTTTCCCACTACCATATAAATAGACAAAGCAAACAGTTAACAGTATCATAATACCTTGGGCTCACCTTATAAGGCAGACTAACTTCTAATAATCAGCTCTACCTTGACCTCTAAGAAAGGGAGATCCTTTAACAAAGGAAGTGTTGGCATTTAAACCTGTCTCTTATAGAAGGAGATCCTACATACTACAAGGTGTTAGTCATAAATCTGCCACCATAAGATGGTAGCATGCTGCTCACACTTCTCCACATACTTCTCAGTATTTCCACATACATTCCAGAATCAAACATCATTTGCAAAAGCTAGTTGTTTCCAAGGAGGTGGCCACAATTTTCACCTTATAATTACCAATCTGCATTATCAACAAGGGTAAAAGGCTGAAAGAAACACTTCTAGCTTCCAGAAGGTGTTAGGTTTGAATGATAGAATTGTAGCATCAGTGAATAATAACTGTAACAAAAAGTTTACCAAGTCATCTGTGTATATGTGGGAGAAAACATGGTAACCTGTCATGAGGTATAACTATGCAGTAACGAGAACCACCATATAAATCATAATTAAACATTATTAGATTAATATCTTATCTGGCAAATTGTTTTTATGGGTGTCATTGGTCATGTGAATATTGTGTCACATTGAAAAGAAGCAGTGTGTTCACAGCTATATACTCACTACCTACATTTTTGTACCTTTTTAAACAAATGCCAGGAAGTCAAGTTTCCTGTTAGTTACAATCTTCAGTCAGCCTCTGATGCTTATCTTTACTTTTTGGGAGTCTAAAGATAAAGAGTGTAATTCCATTACCCATCTCCTTTCCAGATCTCTTGCCAAAATCAAAATTAAAAAAATGTAATCAAACAAAAGGCTCTGACAAAAATTGCAGAAACACTGAGTAGGAAAATGGGTTATTAGTTATGATATGCTATAATGTAATGCGCTACATTTTCAAAGCAGGTATATTGCAAACCAAGCTGTATAATTCTGAAGCTCTGGCAGTTGCTTCTTTGCAGAAGGGAATTTTAAATATACTTAATCATGGGAGGGGGAATTGTTGTGTTTTATATGGTCTCAGTGGCTCTTGAATTGTCCAGTGGTCTGAAATGAATATGTTTTCCAGTAACTTGGCAAAGGACGGTTAAAATAAAAGCCCTTTGATTTCAAAGCTCACATAATTATGGGCCTTATTGGATTGCATTTATTTCTAGATATGTCTATAGAATACCAGCTTCTTCTGATGCAGATGCTTTGCATAAGAATGTAATCTAAGCTCAGTCACTAATTCTAACCTCCAGAAATTATAGATATGCCTGTTGGCATATAAAGCAATAATGCGTTAACAAATATTGTGCTGTTTTGTTAAGACAGCTATATTGCTGTATTCTTCTCTCCCCAACAGTTGTCAGCTGAAGTGTTGCTTATTTTGTGTTTGATGGGTATGTCCACAGAAAAATGACCTCTAATAATTTGGGTTTGAGGAGAAATAGGGGATTGGATGTGAGGGGATGACATTCTTGGGAGTCTGTTGATGTCCATGCCCAAGCAAGGAGCCCAGTGGAAATTCCTGTACCCCTCTGGCTCTACTACTCCTTTGTTTTGCTAGCACTACAAGTTCAACTGTCAAATGAATGAGCAAGAACAAATTAGTTCTCATTGCTGGTGTTATGTTTCTACTGATAGGGATGAGAAGAGAGGTCCTTGTGCAGTTTTCTCCTTTTCTGCCATTCTGTCTCAGACAACAAAATGTCTTGGGCTAGAAAGGCACACATGGAGCCAAGAGGGTTCAGAAAGGCTTTTCCTGACTGTATTCATTAAGAGACAATTCTCCTCCGATACTGGTCTTGCTGCCTAGGGTATTCTAGAAGCTATAGTCCAAAAAAAGGAACTTTCCCAGGTTCTGAATTATAGCATCAAACTCCACTAGAAGACAGTGGTAAGGAATGGAGAAAATGGCTCACATCCAGCAGCGTTCAGAAAACCATCATTCTTCTTTGCTGTTTTGGCTCACAAACTGAAAACTGCTTATCCGGAATGGCTGCATTTTTTGTTTAAAGCTTTCTCCTGAACTGAGCAGAAGAGAAAGAGGAGGAGCGGGGGGGGGGGTTAGAGGGAGGGGGGAGGGAAGAGACGTAAGAGAAAGGAGGCTGAAATATTTCACAGTGATAAAAAGTATCCATAACATATCCTTACAGTTTATGGCACAATCTACATTAGAGGCTGATTCTTTGTACAATGTGCTTTTATGTTGTATCTCTGGCTATATACACCATGGAAGCAAAAACAAAGCTGGTGTAGATACAAATTCTACCATCAGAATCAAAGTTCCATCTAACAGTTATCACAGCAGCACAGAGTGACACAGTTCTCAGAGGTTCTGTTGTTTTTAAGCTGTAGCAATTAATCTCATTGCAAATATCTAGAAATCTTGTTCAAAATGGCACCATCCTCAGAACTGTGTAGGAGAACATCCTCAGAACAGCAAGATATGCAATAGACCCTTCAAAAGTTAGTTCTCTGTCCTGCTGTTCCTACTGTACAAGTGACAACCACAAAGCACAACATTTTCCAACATTTGCCTCTTTCCTTATGGTTGTAAGTAATTTGTCACCGGGGACAAGGCTCTCAGGCCATTGTGGGACTGGAAAGAGCTGCCTGAACTAGGCATGGAGTCAGTGTTACATGGACACTTCTGTTGTTCGTGTTGGACTGCATAGCTGGGGGGAAGATTGTTGTTGTTATGTGCTTATAAAGGCAGAACTGACTTATAGCAATACTAATAGGGTTATGAAGGTAAGTGAGATATTTAAGGCATGATTTTTCCACACCCACAAGTGAATTTCCATGGCTTAGTGGCGATTGAAATCCAGTCCTCCTGAGTCTGACTCTGTCACTCCATCCACTACACCACACTGAGTATCCCGGGGGGGGGGGAGGTTAGCGGGCTATATAGCCTAGTGAGTTGGGTATATGGCTGCAGAACTAAAAGTTGGGAGTTTTAAACTGTACCTCCTGGGAGACGATTCAGATAGTATAGCCTTGGGCAATCTGCACAATCCCAGGGCACCCCCAGAAGAAGAGAACGGTAAACCATGTCTAATTACCTTTATACATAGAAAACCCAGGAAAAGGTCACCATAAGTTGGAATTAACTTGGAATCAACTCGATAATTGTCGGGATCACACATGGGCAACCCACAGGCTACAGGCTATATATAGCCCATGGAAGCTTTCCATGCAGCTTACATGGGTGTCCAAGATGTCACTGACATCCCCCGTCCCTTTCAAATATGTGGCAGTCTGCATGGTACACAACTTAAATGGAAGGGGCATTAGACAGGAGACACACACAGAGAGATAGTCACACTGTCTATATTAGTGAGTTCATATAAACATGAACTCTTCTACTGCCAAGTTAGCTGATTTTGAGAAACAGCTGCTCTCAGTGCCACTTAGCTAAAGGAGAGATGTGTAATGAAATCTCAGTGCAAGGGCAAGGAGATTTAATCTACCCCCCATCTTCACACATCGGGATCTGAGGAAAGAGACAATAAGCACATGTGCATGGCTGTGTGCAGGCCTTCATCCATTCACTGCTACCACATACATTCTCCAGGGTCAGAAAGATTGTCCAGCCCTGAACTATAAGGACTGTAACACCAACTTTCTAAAGGGATTGAAATTGAGTGAGATAAACATAAAGACTTGAACAGTTTTTTGGGTGTGTGTGAAGTAGAGGGAATCAGTGGCCTTGGTGGGTATGGAATTTTGGAAGTTGCAGTCTCTCTAAGTGACCTTTCTGTGACAGAATGAAGGCCCACCTCAGATGGTTCACTCCAGAGATGAGAAAAGTTACTTTTTTGTATTATATCTTTCAGACTTCTGCAGCCAAAATGGTCAGCCGCCACACACACTGTGGGCTCTTGGAAGCTGTACTCCAAACAAACAACTCTTTCTGTCCTTGAGCCATCCCAGTGCTCATGTGCTGCAGCACTAAGACTCAGCCTGAAGGCTGGTAAATGTACTGCCATGTAAATGTAGCACCTATACAGATCCTCCCATTGTTCTTGCTGCTTCTGATGGGCACTGCATTGCGTCTCTTTAGATCTCAGCAAGTCTGTCTCATTGCTGATCTTGAACAGCAGACAAATAAATGTAGCAAACTCAGAAATAAATGGTTTCTGAATAGCTGTAATAGTTACTTGTCTGTCATCCAGAAGAAGAAGACTATTTAGATTTCCAGATGATACAGAAGACTGCAGCGTGTAACATACAGATCTCAGTAGGCAAAGCTTTTGAACCTTTGTAACAAAAGTACTGAAAACCTCAGAGGACCAAGATCTATATGTGCTATTTTAGAAAATACTAAAATGTATACTAAAATACTAGTATGTGCTATTTTAGAAAATACTAAAATGCAGAGCATAACCAGAAGGGGGAAGTTGGAGTGATCTGGTTCACATTTAAAAGGTTCTTATCCTTTGAGATGTGATTTATTTTATCTCACACTTGAGTGATCCTTTCATTCATACAGGAGATATTTCTTCACCCATGAGAAAGATCCAGACAGTTCTTTAGATTGCTCCAGTTTGTCCCCCTGTTGATTACTGATGCTTCCTCCCCTCTCCTGCCTTTTTTTTTTTTGAAGATGTCATTCAGCAGGCCACAGTGACTTCCCCTCTTTTCTTGTTAAATAGACACAACACTACAGCAATTCATCAACCTAGCATGGTATCCATATTACACATAATGTACCAAAATATATCTCCAGTGTATTAGACTTGCATTATGTCAGTCAGGGATTTTTTAAAAAAAGACAAAACAGAGGAAAGGTTTTCTCCATCCTGTCTGTTAATGTCACAACTGACTAAATATGTCACAGGGTTATCATCTCAGATAACACCACTCACCACTCTATTTGGGTCTGAATTAACTAACCTCATGGGCTATAGAATGGGATAACCAGGAACACTCACAATCATAAAAATCATGCAGCCGTACTGCTGTACCAGAAAGGAGAAGGACAGTTTGTTAAAGTGGTCGGTTGAATTGTTCTTATGTGAACCATGGTGCACTAAAAGCCAACCAAATAGCAAGCTGTATTCCCATCTGATTGTCCTGTTTGTGTTTTCGGGTTGAAATTATCTGTATTGCTGCTTCCACAATTAATGCTGCAATCCTATATACATATATACAATATAATCAGAGTAAGTCTATTAAACACTATGGGACTTATTTCGATTTAAACCCACAAAGGATTGCACTGTGCATCATAAAGAATAAAGCAGTTATGCTGATATTATCATTCCCCTTTGATAGAATGAATATTAATATTCTGTGCACAGTCTCCAGCATCTCTAGCTTCCTGTAAATAAGGTGTTGCTCTCATCTAGCTAGAATTAAATCTCCATCCATCACAAAAGCATCAGCAAACAACATCCAAAGGCTGAAATAAATCTGTGTGACTGGGGAAAAAAAAGGAGTTCAGAGTGACTGGTAATCAGAGTTCAGTGAATAACTTCTGTGAAAAGATCTTCAAAAAATTACATCTTGAACTACACCTGTGGACTCTTCCCATATTTTTCTCCTCAAATTCTATTACTAACTTCCACTCTTATTTCTCAGTAGCAGCAGCATGTGGGAAAGCTATATTTTGGAAACTCCTCATATTGGTTGACTGTTAAAATTTGTATACCGCATCATCTAGTGGTATGCTAGTATTCTAGGTGGTTTCCAACATAATATGACACAAAGAATAAAAACCCACCAACACTGTCAAACCCACAGAAATGTAAAAAAGCAATGCCCACCACAGCCAAGAGGGAAAATCCAAATCAAAAACAAAACAAAATAAAACAAAAACAAAACCGACATTGAACCTGACAAACAACAATTGTAGGGGGAGGATATCCTGAAATGCTTCTGTGAAAAGCAATGTTTTTGTATGCTTTCTGAATATTAGGAGGGAAGGGGCTTGACACACCTTCCATAGTGAGGAGGCCACCACTGAAATCCCCTAGGTTCCATGGCTAGTGGCCATGTGGGTTGGGCAATGCTGGGAACTGAATTCCAAAAAAGTAACTTTTTCAAGTTACAATTTTATATCTGAAGGAAAACTTTACGCAGCAGCCTATATACACTATGCAAATTCAGGCTGTGTACATTTTTTAAAATGCCTTTTTTGTTTGTTCGTTCTACACATTTTATCAGCTTCAAATTAGAGCCTGGGAACAGTTTGTTTTTATTTATTTTTATTATTATCCTCTCATTTTTCTGATAGAATTCCCAGAAAGGTTTAACCAGCATAGAAGCTGTAGTCCAAAATGTAAATTTTCTTAGATATGGTCCAAACATTTCCAAGCATATCTTCACAATCCTGAGGGCTAGAGAAAGTAATGTCTTGTTCTCAAGACAAAGAATAGAATACAAATAAAAACTCAATCCTTTTGTGAAGTATAAAATATATATCATTTATTTATTTATTTATTTATTTATTTATTTATTTATTTATTTATTTATTTATTTATTTATTTATTTATTTATTTATTTATTTATTTATTTATTTAAGTTTATATGGGTGCCCTTTGCTAGTAAAAATTCCATCTATGAAACTTAAAACAGTTGACCTCATAAAGGTATCAGCACAACATGGCTTCTGGAATTTGTCTATGAGCAAACACAGCTTCCCCTGCATACAGTATCTGGATGCTACCTGACATATTATCATTTTCAGATGGCACACAGGAATAGAAACACAGAGTACAAAACCACGTACAATCGTCTTAAAAACCAAGACTGTAACAAGTTGTCAATTCTTGACTGAAATCAAATACTGAGGTAAACAAAAAGATCTTCAACATGTGCCAAAAGTGAAAAGGCACCAGTACTTGTTTTTTTAATTTACAATATTTTAAAGAAGAAAGTGGGAAGAAGAAAGTGAGTAGACTCCATCTCCCTGACATCTAGTTTTCTACATGGAGAATTATTTTTATTTTTTATTTATTTACTTATTTTGGTATGATGAAGCATTTAAGTATGTGAACTTCAGCCTGAAGTGTTACAGCCAAGAAACACATTTATCTCTACCTGAGAACAGAACCTGTGACAACAGAATGGATCACTAACAGGTGTTGTGAATGAACAATGCCTGTGCTCTTAGTCTATCCAGCTGATTGAGAGATTTGCCTGTTGTAGAAAGTTATCATTACTGTCCTTCCCAGCATGCTTGGAATTATTATCTGTAAAATAAACAGTACGTGACAAATAGGGTTAAAATATGTTGCTAATATGAAGAATGGATATGCAAAGTGGTGTACTGAATAGATTGATGGACTAGGACTCTGGAGACCAGGGTTTGAACTCCCACTCAGCTATGGATACTCACTGGGGAGTGAAACTGGTAAAACCACCCCTTAAAGATCTCTCTCACAATGAAAGCCCTGTTAGGGTCACTATAAACCAGTTCTGACTTGAAGGCACATAGCAACACAAACAACAATACGAAGAAAGAACTGTTTCTGAAAATCCATTTGAAAACCCTTTTTCTGTGAATCCTCTTAGTCTTCTGATGGTAACAAGGAACAGATGAATGTAACTTTTTTTAGTAGTACAGTATGTGTAGTCAGTTTTCATGACAACTTTGATGGTGATGCACAACTTATTTTTGTGCATAGGTTACATTTGAACAATATTCTATATGTAACAAGGTGGTCAGAAGAAGTTGCTTTTATGTATTCCCATTGGTCTGTGCAGCTCAGTAACTTCTATGGGAGGAGGGAGATACACCTGACATCTTCTCTAGTGAAGCCAATGGTTTGGGATCGTGGGAGTTGCAATCCAACATCTGGAGGGCATACCTGTCCTGCTGTCTAGCAGCTATTCTCCAGAGTTCCAGGGTCAAATTGCATGAAATGCTGAGCTTATGTTAAGAAGCAGATAGCAAGGTTTTCTTCCAGGGATTCCTTAGAATCTCGTGTCTGAACAAACATACTTGTGAATGACGTCCTTGTTTACTTCACAGCGGCTAATCCTGCAAGAAAGCAAGCTGGTTTGCAAATTGCAGAAGTGAAAAAACTTGTTCTAGAAAGGACAAACAGATTTCTTTTTCCATTTAACGAAGAGCTACTTCTAAATGCTAGACATTTTTTTGTATTTTGACCTTGGACAGGAATAATTCTCAGCTTAATCTGGAGATGCCAGTGACTAAACCTAGGACCTCTGTACATACAGAAGCCATTTGCAGTTGAGTGAAGTATGAGCTAAAACTGCTGTCTGCTATGCCATCAGAGTTTTTAAAAAGTTTGTGATTAAGTATTCTGCTATGATCATGTGTAGATCTCAAAATGTAGCCAAACGGGAAACCAAGCCAGAAAAAAAAGAAAAACCAGTCTTTCATAGGCAAGGGACCATGAAAACTGCCCCTGCTTGTGATCAAATATTTTCTATTACTGGAGTTTAACTGAAGCACTTGTTGATCTTATGATCACACCAAAAGCATTCTTTTATAGTGTCATAGCAGAACATGTATAAGTGATGTTGTAGAACAGGTATATCCATTAACCACTGATTTATGACCCAATGTCATCCAAATACCTTGTTAGTAAGCTAACCTGTTTACGACCGCAGTATGCCAATTACTGGTGTATGGCTCTGACTCATATGGATTTCTGTGCTGACACTTTAAATTGCTTGGTATGTAGCATGTAAAGTATCATTCATTTGTTTGCTAACATTGTAAAGCTGTCTGCATTGTCTCTTATCTCCTGTTTGGAGAAAATGCATACACCATAAAAATAAAGCAGAAGGAACAAAATCCAGAATTTCTCGTAGCCAATGTCATTTTGACAACAGTCTGGACTACACAAAATTTTTAGCATGTGTAAAGTGAGGTAGAAGATAGGCGCATCTCCATGCACTTAGAAAACATAAACATGAAGTGTTGCATATAAATTTTGCATTAAAAAAGAAAAGCTCAGTGAACTTATGAATACCTGGTAAAAACTCCTTCTGGAAAAATGGTGAGACACTTCATGGCATAACCATTATCAGACACCAGGGGAGCCACTGGCACAATCTACACAACCTTCTATCATGCTTCCTTTCACCCACCCCAGTTGGAAGAAGATGAAGAGGCTGAAGCAACTGTGCTACAAGCCCTTCCCTTCTTGTACTGTCTTTTTATTAGAAGTGGCAAAAGCATCAGAACTGAGGAAATATTAGGACACAAGGGGAGGGGCAAAGAAAGAGCAAATTTGATTCTGGAAAAGCACACTCTGGCCTGATACATAGGAGATAAACTTTGGTCTACTTCAAATTGCAAATGAATGGGGTTCATATGACCACCTCAGCTTGTAGTCTGAAGGTGACCAAGCCATCTCAGTAAATGCTGAAGATATTTCAATATAGACCTTGCAGGAATGGTATCTAGCAATGGTATAATCTCATGAATGTGCACTTATAGCCGCCTAGAGTGGTCTTAACCGACCAGATAGGCAGGATATAAATAAAATAAATAAATAAATAATAAATAAATAAATTATAATCTTCCTAGGAAGTCATGTCTTGCTAGGTCTGGCTCTTGGAGCATCTAACCAAGTCTTTTAATCAGTCCAATCCTTTGAACCAGAGATGCCAGGAATTGAACCTAAGACCTTTGGCATGTATAACATGTGCTCAACCTCTCAGCTATGATCCTTTCCCAAATATTTTTATAATACTTGAAAGTGATTTAAGCACTTCACACATACGCAGCCTTTTCTGAGATGGACTCTCAATGCCAAATTGCTATATGGGACTCCAGTTATAGTCTTTTTAATATACATAGTTTCCCCCCCTGCTTTCCTTCCTTCTTGTTTTTCCCTTTCCCTCGCACTCCATCTTAGACTGACTTCACCCTACAAGTTACTTGCCTAAGACTGCTCCCTTCTTGTATATTAGACTTCAACCTCCATTATCCCTAGCCCAAAAGGGGATGTCTTATGAAATGGGGCCCACTGGTCTAAGCAGAAGGCCATTTATATACACACCATTGGTTTACACCTGAGTCCTGAGTCCAAATTGGCAGGAAACCTAGCTTTCCTGCCTTGGAGGACACTGATCTAACTGGTTTCCCTTCTATGGCTTAAATTCCAGTAACATCCCCAGATATTGCTACATATTTCTGTTCAATGGGGTCAAGGAAGATTGCCTCTGTAACTCAAGTCCAGTTTAGCTAGCTTAGGTGGTGACATGTCATGGAAGGCACAACATGAAGGTAATCTGCCCATTTGTTTAAGAACATTAGAACATTCAGTGTATGCTGGATGATACACCACATAGATGTGGGGGATGGATCTAAGGGGTCGGGTCAGGGTATAAAACAGCATTATGGGAATGGATTTATTCAACAATTTTGCTATAAATCCTAATGCAGTGTCCTATATGTATTCCAATGATCTTATACTATCTAAACCCATATAGCAAGACCATTAAAAATCTCATTGAGCTCTTAATATCAGATAAAAGGGGAACGTTAGCCCGAGCAGGACTGTACCATGCATGCATTGGAGCTCATAGACTCAGAATATATTGTTGAATTGGATGAGGTGTCTTTTTTGTTTTAATTAACTTTAATAATCATACAAGTAGTAGGGTAGAAATAGGATTGAAACGATAATAACAATTGCAAGGCGAGCAACTATTTATATAAAAACAACTGTATAAAACAGGATTTCTCAATATATTAGTAAATCATAGCCGCCTAGAGTGGTCACAATGACCAGATAGGTGGAGTATAAATTAAATAAAATAAATAAATAAATAAATACAATATCATACTAACCAAAAGAGACACATCAATATATCCTTGTCATTTTGTACATTTCACTTCTCAAAGCACAGCTGAAAGCAGTGAACTATATGAGATAGATATCAGTTGTGCTCAAAAATTATTTCAAAAATGGAAGTTAATATCAGCAAATATTTAAGTGTGCAAGAGGCCCATACCATACAGCAGAGCAACAGTATTTACTCTGACTTCACAAAAATATAGGGATTATAATGTTGACTGATGTTTGATGTTGACTGAGGGCTGGTGAAATCTTTCAGAAAATAAAATAAAAGGAATCTATGTTATAACTGACCAATGGGAAATCTAAGTCTTATATCATTGTACCCTACACTGTACTGTAGTAACTCAAACATCAAATATGACATTGAGGGGAGTGGGGATAAAGGGAGTGGGGATCAAGTCCTATATGAGGCAACATGTTATTTGAGACTCAGCTGAAAGAGAGCAAATTTGCTCAGTGCCCCATATATTAGAAAGATCAGGAGAAGCATTAAGTCTTACCATTTGTTGCTGGACCAGATGCAGGTCTTCAGTTCTATCCCTATAATAGACACAATTCCTTCATTACCAGCCCAAGGATGCTGGAGCAAAATGTGCAGACCTCTTCTAACATTCAGTGGTCTCACCTAGAAGGCCCCAATTAAGCAGTGTGTAGACACATTGTATTTCCTTAAAGATCTGTGCTATACAGACTCTTTTTCTGCACACATCCCTTTAAAATTGAATAGGCCCATCAAATTATTGGGAATCTGGTGACTCAAGTCCTCTGTAAGTTCCACTGCTTCAGTGAGTCCACTCCAGATGTGACTTTGTACTGGATTTCAGCAATTCCTATTAACGAAGAAAAAGTTAACAATTTTTGGATATGTCAAGCAACGCTCCAACAAAACAGAGAGTTCATTAGGGAGTTAAGTGCTTTCATTTGCTGTGCTGGGTGGTAGAAAGTGCAGGCGATTTGTTCAGAAAGAAGTTATTATTCAGAAATATAATAATTTTGTAGCAAACACCAGCAAAAGACATCCTATTTCTTTATACCCCAGAGAGCCAGTGCCTTGTATTGGATAATGGACTAGAACTCTGGAGTCCTGGGTTTAAATCCTTTGTCAGCCACGGAAACTCAATAGGGAGGATGGAATGATAAACCACTTATTGAATATCTCATATAGCTCAAAAAACCTATAAGAATAAACCCTACGTCAGAAACAATCTGAGGGCACATAATAGCACAAAAATAGATAATGTACAGTATGTGCTTACAGACAACCCACTGGAAGATGTCCAAATTCTGCTGTTTTGGTCAGGTGAGTTCCATTTTCCCAAAGACTGAGGAATGAAGAGGCAATTATTTTTTATTAATTTTTTTGCACAGATTTAGTTTCTTTTGCACAAGAAAACACAGGTCCTTCGAATACTATTCTTGCTGTAACTGAGGAAGGCATTATGTTTTCATGTCAAACAAATATTGAAAACAAAGATTGGAGATCACAGGAACCAAAATGAAACAGATGGTGTACAAAAGGGTGGACTTTCCGTTCTCTAAAGGTTCCACAAATTCATTCTAACCTTTAAGGTCTCCACAGGAATTCTTTCCAGTGGTGTTGGGGGGCAAAGATCCATTGCAGTATGATAGCATAATTTGTGCGCATAGGACATGCTCCTACAAAACAACATGTGTATATCAAAATAATACATAGGGTGAGGATTGCAGGAATATGCCAGTTTATTGTGGAATATGTGTGTTATTCTGGAATAAATATAGAGCAAGCTCCAGGGATCCACGTTTGTCCCTCAAGGATCACATTGCTTCAAAAAGTTGGTTTCAAAACAGGAAATAATCAGAAGTTAACTTCCAGGTTTTTGGGAGGGGGTTAGAAAAAATACTAAAATTCTTTATCACGTTTTACAGCAGAATATGTTTTCTGGATGTTTTCAGCACATTGACACCTTTTTAAAAACTTCACCAGGGCTTCCATCCCAGCTTGCCAATACTGGAAGGTTTCTCAGCTAATGACAACGTTGGGTCAGGGTTCAATATATGGCAAAAATGGAGTCACTGGAGCTGTCTCTTCAGCAAGAACAGCCTTGCTGCTTGATCAGTGCTGCAGACATTACTGGGTCACTCCAGTGGCTCCTTTTTGTTGAAAATGGCTAGCTACAGTTCTGCCACTGATTGACTGAATAGGTGGGTCAAGGGTACAATCAGGCCCATAGCTGGAGATCTTGTGGGTGCTCTGCTTGTCTTATAGCTTCTTAAAGAAATTCACAGATCAGTGAGAATGCCTTAGTTGACAAGAGGAGGAGGAAGGAAGAGTGCTCTTACAAGCTTCATATCCAATCTGTCTCCAAGCTTCTGGAGAGGCAAACGCCATAGCAAGCCTTCTGGAGTTGACCCCACGCCAACATAAATGAACCAGCACAAACCACCAAACGGGCGGTCCACGCCCATCTCTGGACAGAACGATGGCAAGACACAATCCCTGCCGCCACCCTCGCCACTGCCTCTTCTTCCACCCAAAAAAGAACAAAAACAAAATTGTTAAGAGGGAAAAAGACAGACCATTTCTATAATAATCTTAGTTTGATGGCTCTGGAAGACATCCCTCTAGAACATTAGTTCCCAACCTTGAATAACCCAGATGTTCTTGAACCGCAATTCCCAGAAATCTTCACCACCAACTATGGTGGTCAGGATTTCTAAGAGCTGCAGGCCAAGAACACCTGGTTTACCCAAGGTTGGGAACTACTGCTGTAGAAGGACCCATGACCTTCAGACTTCAAGATTTTTATTTCTGAAATAAATCAATTTGAAAATGCATGAGAAAAATACCAAAGCGTAAAATGAAGTGATGACAGAAGACGACAGTGAAGTTGGATACCCAGTTAAATGGGATAAATTATTTGATGAAAAATTGCACCTTCTACCTCCCTTTTCCTCCAGAAAGAAAGGTTGAAGTTAATAGCTGGCATTGGCCAGGACATGACTCAGATTTGCAGGCATCAGCAACAGTACAATAACTTTCCATACCATTTAAGTTCCTTGCACTACACAGTTATGTTCAGCAGGAGCCAGCTGAAGCAGCAGAAACAACTGTGTCCTTTTATTCTGAAAACCAGGATGACAGTTTGAAAATTGAACTCTTGTGGTTTCACCACTCTATGAAATATGTGTAAACAGGAAAAACACCAGCTTTGCCTGGAACATGGGGAAATATTTCAACTAATGTTTTTTGCAGTTATCTTATCATACTTGGGTTATATCTCACTCTTTCAATTTCAAAATGTTAGTTGGAATATTAGATAGTTTCCTCAGTGGTTGTAGATTGACCGACCCTCACGTTTCCTTCCTTCCTTCCTTCCTTCCTTCCTTCCTTCCTTCCTTCCTTCCTTCCTTCCTTCCTTCCTTCCTTCCTTCCTTCCTTCCTTCCTTCCTTCCTTCCTTCCTTCCTTCCTTCCTTCCTTCCTTCCTTCCTTCCTTCCTTCCTTCCTTCCTTCCTTCCTTCCTTCCTTCCTTCCTTCCTTCCTTCCTTCCTTCCTTCCTTCCTTCCTTCCTTCCTTCCTTCCTTCCTTCCTTCCTTCCTTCCTTCCTTCCTTCCTTCCTTCCTTCCTTCCTTCCTTCCTTCCTTCCTTCCTTCCTTCCTTCCTTCCTTCCTTCCTTCCTTCCTTCCTTCCTTCCTTCCTTCCTTCCTTCCTTCCTTCCTTCCTATCCTGATGCATCTCATCTACCTGCCTAAGAGCATTTCCCCCTTCCTCAGTGCCCTTTTACTTTTCTTCTGCTCTTTCTTTTCTCTTCTCTCCTTCCCTTCCCCCATCCCACTAGTTTTCCTTCCGTTCCTCTCTACTCACTGAGGGCTTGTGATCATGCGTCAATTGGATCAGGCTAAGTAGGGTCATTTAAGGTCAAGTAAAGGTTCAGTATGCCATTTAGTAAAATCCAAATGGCATACAAAGTCAAGTGGCCCTATTTGGCTCACCTCCCTTGAGGAAAAAAACCAAAGATAAAAATCCCCCTACTTGCACTATCCTCTTATCTTTTTCTTGTGGGAGGAAGTTTTCATTTTTTAAAAAATCTAAGTGGCATAGCACATCAGCAGTGTCCTACTGGATGTTTTAAAGCAACTTTTTGCTCCACAGAGGAGCAGAGGAAGTGTTTCACATCCCAAGTTAATGAAGTAGCTAAGTTGTCTTCTGAAGCCATTTAGCAATATTGGGAAACTGAAAGCAGAAGGGAAAATTTAAAGCTATAAGCTCCCCTTTGATTCAATCCCAGCAATTGCATGTGCTGGAAATGAAATAAAATTGAGCAAACCTACCCACAAAAACAAACAAAAACAGTAACCCAAGACAGGGATCTAGAAAAGTGCAGGTAGGAATACTCTGGGGAAAGGCTGGTTTGCTCCAGCAATAATGTTGTCTGGTCACTGGCAAAAGATAAAAAATAAAAAAAATCAGCCTTTCCCTACAGCAGATCAAATAGCAGGACAAATACTCATGCGATTGCAGCCTCACTCTTCTTTCCTGCCTTAGCAGGTAGCAGGGCCCTATCTCTCCTTCAACATTTTCAGGAGTTCAGAGGTTCTGAAGACTAAAGCAGCAGCTGTGCCTCACATACTATTCTCCCTACGATGCCTCAAGCCCACAAGGAACTGTCTGCAGCTCATCAGGAGAAATCAATAGGTGAAGCCCAACTGTAGTTTTCTCTCTGCTACTTAGAGATATCTGTGCCTAGTACACTGATGGTGATATCACTTCGTCGGGTTGGTAGTCCTGATTTAAATGAACCCCCCGTCTTTTCTGCTGTTACCAACAGTTTTAAATTATAGAACATCCTGTTAAAACAAATTGCCCCCGTCCCCAATATAATATTTAATGTGACTGCATCTAACACCATCTGTATACACTTTCGCATACGATACAACATTTTTCAATACTTCTTATTGCAAAGTAATATAACAATTGGAGCTAAACTATATAAGGATCACATAAGGTTTGGCCATACATATATATATAATACAATTATATAGTATTAATGTGGGGAGCCATTTGGGAAAAAAGAAACGAAGCAGGGATATTTGTATATTACCAAAGCAAGCTTTTTTAGTCCCCAGCTGCACTGAGGTAGGTTAGGATACCCCCAAAAATCACTGAAGTTTGGTCCAGTGTTTGGGGGCTTAAAAATGGTGAAAGGTGAACAAAAATACTTGGCACCAGTTGCTATAGCAAAAGAAGAAAGCACCTGTGATAATGGTTCATATTTTGTTAATCGTTCTGCCTTTTTAAGGGTAAATTAGATGTAGTATGTTTGTCCACACCTCTCAAGAGGGACATATCCCCTTCCTCTTTTTTTTTCTCTGCCCCACTTCTCCCCCTTAAAAAACAACGTGTAGGTACATCGCTGTGTCAGCAAAACGCCCTTGCTGCCAAACCAGCCAGGAGCAACACTGAAGCTTTTCTTTGTTTTTTTGCTGAGCCAGTGGCAACGTTGCGGCTGCCACTGCTCTCCTGACGCCAGCTCCGGCTGCTTCATGTTCTTTGCTTCCTGTTCTGCCCTGCACCTCTCGCCAATCCCCCTGCTCAGCCACCACTGCCACTGCCCTCAGGGAAAACACGAGTGGAAGAAGTTTGGGAACCACTGCAGTAGGGGGACTGATGTTCCATATGCTTCCTTTTGGCCATTCCTAGAGAATTTGGGGGGTGGGTGGAATGTCCTATTATTATGCCTGTCTCTTCTACTTCTGAGATAGCCTTCAGCTCTCTCCGTTGACCCCCTTCTCCCTTTCCCTTTACAGTCCCCAAGTATGTCAAGCCTTATTTAACAGAAGCATACAAATGTGCTGACATTCCACTTTGAAAATTGTTAGAAGAAGAAGAAGAAGAAGAAGAAGAAGAAGAAGAAGAAGAAGAAGAAGAAGAAGAAGAAGAAGAAGAAGAAGAAGAAGAAGAAGACAGACAGACAGACAGACAGACAGACAGACAGACAGACAGACAGACAGACACCAGCTGTTGGGGGACATGGACCCACATGCCAGATGTATAGGAAATAAATTGATTTAGGAGTACACACTCCATGGAATGCAGGTAGTAATGCTCAATGAAACATGGAACAAAAGTAGTAGTGGCCTCCTGGTGGACTGGATTTGATGCTGAGATAGCACAGAGGGGTAACAAAAGAATCAGTAATAGTTGTGCATTTTATGAACACCCCCCCCCCCAAAAAAGAGTCAGAATTAACGAGGAGTAACTTGGAAACATTGGGACCAGTGGCCATGATCTTGATGTTGAGCTTCAGACCATTTTTTGCACTCTCCTCTTTCACCCTCATTTAGAGGTTCTTTAATTCCTCCTCACTTTCTGCCATCAGAGTGGTACCATCTGCATATCGGAGGTTGTTGATATTTCTTCCGGCAATCTTAATTCCACCTTGGGATTCCTCCTGTCCAGTCTTTCGCATGATGTATTCTGCATATAAGTTAAATAAGCAGGGTGACAATATACAGCCTTGTCGTACTCCTTTCCCAATTTTGAACCAATCCGTTGTTCCATATCCAGTTCTAACTGTTGCTTCCTGTCCCACATATAGGTTTCTCAGGAGATGGATAAGGTGGTCAGGCACGCCCATTTCTTTTAGGACTTGACATAGTTTGCTGTAGGTCCACACAGTTAAAAGCTTTTGCATAGTCAATGAAGCAGAAGTAGATGTTTTTCTGGAACTCTCTGGCTTTCTCCATAATCCAGCATATGTTAACAATTTGGTCTGTAGTTCCTCTGCCCCTTTGAAATCCAGCTTGTACTTCTGGGAGTTCTAGGTCCACATACTGCTGAAGACTACCTTTCAGGATTTTGAGCATAACCTTGCTAGCATGGGAAATGAGTGCAATTGTATGGTAGTTGGAGCATTCTTTGGCACTGCCTTTCTTTGGGATTGGGATGTAGACTGATCTTTTCCAATTCTCTGGCCACTGTTGAGTTTTTCAAACTTGCTGGCATATTGAATGTAGCATCTTAACAGCATCATCTTTTAAGATTTTAAATAGTCCAACTAGAATGCCATCACCTCCACTGGCCTTGTTGTTAGCCATGCTTTCTTTCACTTGAATTCACTCTCCAGGATGTCTGGCTCAAGGTTAGCAACCACACTATCTGAGTATTTCGGGACATCCAGATCATTCTGGTATAATTCCTCTTTGTATTCTTGTCACCTCTTCTTGATGTCTTCTGCTTCTGTTAGGTCCCTACTTA
Organism: Pogona vitticeps; assembly: GCF_051106095.1. Classification (NCBI taxonomy): domain Eukaryota; kingdom Metazoa; phylum Chordata; class Lepidosauria; order Squamata; family Agamidae; genus Pogona; species Pogona vitticeps. The sequence continues at coordinate 66,843,872 of NC_135788.1, forward strand.
CAGACTAGGAAATAAAATTGTGGCAAAAACATTTCATCAAATGCGAACAATAATTTTGAAGTAGTGAGTTGTTTTATGTATTACCTACAGTACAGATGAGACATCCTCCTTCCTTAGTTCTTATTTAGGGAAATCAAACCAGTTGAGTACCCAGTCCACTGAGGAGTAAGTTGCTGTCTGCATAATTAGGTTGTAAAGTGCTCTAGCACTATAGGACAATGTATAAGCTGAAACTACAACTATTACTGAGAAGTAGAAGTAAATATGTATCATTAAGAACATAGGATGCATGCCCATATATAAGTTAGAATATCACTCTTATCTAGCCCAGGATTGTCAGCTCTGACTAGCAGCAGCTCTCCGAGGTTGCAGACCAGATTCTTCTTATCTAGCCCTATCTGGATATCATGGCTATGACATAAAGGTCTCCATCCAAATACTAGTCAGGCCTGGTTAGTTTCAAAACTCAGATGAGACCAAGTGTATTTGGCTTGGTATTTGTGTTCCATGCAGAGGAAAAATTCATTTCAAAACCTACTCACTGTGGGTGTGACCTAACTGTAACACAGCCAGATGCAGCAGAGTGATCATTAAATCAAACCTTTTTTTTTTCTGGCTGCTTTGCAGCCAGTGTTGGTTAAATGAGAAGGACTCAAACATTATTCAAGCTGTGGAGCTCTTCAATAATTCAGGACGGTGTGCCGTAAACAGGAGAGACAGCCCAAATCAATCAGGATTGTGTGCATCTTTTGTTGGCTGAGCACCTAATTCCCAGACTTAACCTCACAACATGCAGTAAATTGCACTGAGTTCCTGGAACTGAATTATGAGCCCTGTCCACATATTTGTATATGAATGCAACAACATGGACAGGGAGGTGGGATGAGAGTGGCAAATCTCAATATGTGTATATTGGGATGAGGAATGTGTTGTTCCCTAGATGTCATTCAAGTGTGACTCCGGCATCCCTGACCATCAGCTATGTTGACTTGGGCTGTTAAGTGCTGTAGTCCAACAAATTCTGGGCAGCTATGATTACACACAGCTGATGTGATGGAAAGCTCAGAGTGTTAGACAGAGACTTGGGAGATCCAGGTTTGGACCCCCACTTGGGATGAAACTCACTGAGCGACCATGGGCTTGTCATTATCATTCAGTCTAAACTATCTGTCAGGATAAAACTAGGGAGGAGGATCATATGACCATCTTGCGACCTCAGAAAGGCAGGATATGAACATCAATCCAAATTTCACTGTATTTAATGTACTCATGCTCAGATTCTAGGCAGTTCTGTCAGATATATGGAACATTACTTTTTCAACTGCAGTTTCCAGTATCCTTAGGCACTGAAGAGTTTGGGAGTTGTAATTTAAAAAGTAGCAATTACCATATATGTGTACAGTACTCGGTAGCAATGGTTCATGTACTGAACAGGGGGGGCAACTCCCCTCACATTTTAGAGGAGAAATATCCACAATTGGTCTATGACCATCAAATGGTTTTATGCTATGTAGAACACAATGGAACAGCCAGCATGGTGCAGTTAACAGAATGTCAGAGTAGGAGTCAGTAGACCTGAGTTCAAATTCCCTCTTGTCTATGGAAAACCCAGAAATAAATAATCAGTGTTCCAAAGGTCCATACTGTATTTCTCTGACCATATGTGCTAGTCTGAGGCTGTGCTAATATTACCCATTAATGTCATCATTTGTGATGTTGAAGTTATTATCCCAAACATTGTTTGGATGGTAAGGTCCCATCTAGCCCATTCAAATATCCAACTTTGTGAAAAATCAATCATTATGTTGCTTTTTACCCCCTACAATCTTTCCCAATTACCCTATGGGATCTTTCAAAGAAACTAAGCATGGGAAATGTGAATGAGCTCCGAAGGCCTAGAGAAATGTGAGTTATGACAATTTATTCAGAGATGGGCAGGGTTGCTTTTGGGAAATACAACTCTCACAATCCCCCAGCCATCTGGGAGTTGTGGTCTGAATGGGTGGGTGAGAGACGATAATTTCCCTTGTCTCTGGCTTTATTGCTGTAGGCAGGCCTTGTAGTTTGCCTGGTGGAAATATTGTCCACCTATATGCAAGCTCCTTTGGGCAAAGACACTGGGTAGATATAAAGGAAGAAAAATATATACACTGTGCTTTGATTTCTGTAATGACTTCCCACCACCCAGAGAGGAAAAATGTTTGGGTATTTTTGGACTTTGCCAGAATCCCCTAGTGAGCATGGTCAATCTGATCATATTGCTGGGGTGATGGTAGTTTCTCTCAAAACTGTAATAAAACAACAACAATGTAGCATCTTTGTGATGATCAAGAGGATCTGCCATAGAATGTGTGTGCACAGGGACAACTAGCTATGGCTGAGTTATTTATTTTCTGTATGGATCCCATACTCAAACATGATAAAAAAAATTTGTGATTATATGTTGTATTATTTTTGAAATGCAGCTAGGCACTGAAAAAGTCATTGGATATATAGGTGGTCTGTTGAGGAAGATGGCCATGCATGTAGGGATATTGACTTTCTTATGCTTCTCATAATTCTACCTGCATCCTTCTCCCATCCTTGGCTCACAATAGGTTAGAATATTAGAACATTAGAATATTTATGTGGGGGCCCCTGTACTTTAGAATGCTAGGTATTTTTGTATGCACTTTCAATACTTTCCTATTTATATGCATTTTTCACATTTTAAGCCATTCATATTTTTAAATGTACTCATAGCTTAGGGTATATTTTATATATAAGCATCACAACATACATATTTCCGATCCTCAGGTATTCTTGGTACTAAAATTCCCAGAAGCCTTCACCACTAGCTATGCTGACCAAGATTTCTGAACACTAAAGTCCAGGATCATATGGGGACCCAAGATTGGGAAACACTGTTCTAGAATTATGAACTTTAGTCAGACTGAACAACTATCTGGAGGTCCTTGATTCTACATCAAACTGGTGGTGGACTGCAGTTCTGTTCAGCCATCGCCAATCCAGCCAATGCTGAGGGATTCTGGAAGTTGCAGGTCAATGCTGTCTAACAGGCTATATGTTCCCCTTCCTTGTTCTACATCACAGATGTTTTGTTCGTGCTAGAAGCATTTTTTTTTTAGTTTTAGGTCATTATCAATAAACTAATTCATAATTAATAACATTTAGACTGTACGTCAATTTTCTTTGAAAGATACCACAGATGGTCCTCTTGCTTTCCCTTTTTCTGAGGTGGCTAAGGTTGTGTGATACTGGCCAGAATCTTATTGGTTATTTAAGCTATGTAAGTATAACAGTGTAAATTACAGCAGCAAATTGCTACTATTAGTAAGTCACGATTCTTGTTCTTTGTCACATGCCAAGTCACAGAACTGGTATATGATGAGGAATGCACGTGGCCATTCATTAACTAGAGGAAATTCTCCTCTGTGATTTACACCATAGCATTTATACAAGCGTAAATAACCAATGGGCTTCTGGTCAGCAACTGGAGAAAGTCAAGGAAGGTGTAAGGTTGTCCTCTGAATACTACCTCACCACTATCTCCCAACCATGATGGGGTAAGGGGGAATCAAGTTAAGATAATGCACTAGCTACCGGTGATATTCAATAGGTAAAGGTAAAGGTTCCCCTTGACATTTTTTAGTCCAGTCGTGTCCGACTCTAGGGGGTGGTGCTCATCCTGTTTTTCAAGCCATAGAGCCAGCGCTTGTCTGAAGACAGTTTCCATTGTCACGTGGCCAGCGTGACTAGGGAGTGCCGTTTTACCTTCCCACCGAGGTGGTACCTATTTATCTACTCGCATTTACATGCTTTCGAACTGCTAGGTTGGCGAGGAGCTGGAACAAAGCGACGGGAGCTCACTCCGTTGCATGGATTCAATCTTATGACTGCTGGTCTTCTGACCCTGCAGCACAGGCTTCTGCGGTTTAGCCCACAGCACCATATATAAATGATTGTTCACAGAAAAGAACCAATTAATATCGAGATGGACTATTTTGAAGCTTTCAATTGAGCTAATATTCATGAAATTAAGGGCCTGTCCTGACTGGCCATTTGGTACAGGCTGGGTTGGGGTACAAAGGATCACTGGAGGAGGTGTCATGTGGCATTTGGTATGCTCCTCCCATCCAAATAGCATATTGACCCTTGGCTCATTCTGTCATCAGTTAAATGCTTCTTCTGATCACCTGCAAGGGGTTAAGGCAACCAAAAATTTGTTTTTATGATACATCATCGTTGATGTGATGAATCACTTCAGTTCAATTTTAAAAATATTTTTCTTTGCCTCTCTGTGTATTGCCTGTCAAGAGTCTGTCTGCAGCTGTGGTTTTGATCGGCAATATACAGACAGGCAAAGAAAAATATGAATATTTTAGAAAATTTAATCAAAGTGATTCATTGCATCAGTGATGATCTAGCAGATGGAAAAAAAGAGCAGACTAACCTGAACCATCAGCACACCAAACAGCAGAACAGGCTCTAAGTTGCTTTTAGAAAGAGAATGCCTGTCTGCCATAGCACTCCAAGAAAAGCTAATGTCAATGGTCCTTAACACAGTAGAAAGTCCATTACATATTACCTCTTTTTAAGTAACATAGTCTAAATATTTTTAGCCATTTTAAGAGGCATTTTGACAGGATTTTTTTTCACATTTATACCATTCTGTCTTAAAACAGTCCATGATGTTTGCAAGGTGAGCATACATAGCAGGTGTGTGCCTGTGTGAAAAGAGAAGAGATGCTGCAAAATTGCACAGGTTGTTAGATGCCATGCCTATGAACAGCCTTCTCTAATCTTTGACCAGCCTTTTCCAATCTGACATTTTCTGGAGATGCTGGAATGCCCTGAGCTACAAATACAGCACAGAATTGTCTGTACTTCCTCAACCTGCAGATCCCTGGATTGGATAAGATGGAGCCATGGCAGTTAAAGTTGAATTAAACTGCTATCGCTTTAGCATGTAGAAACACTCAATGTCTCTGTATCATACCTCCCAGAAATATGGACTAACCACCTGCAGTTCTGCTCATTTAGAAAGCTAAATGGGCTTCACCAGCATTGCTGGAATGCTGAAATGACTAATCTTTTCACCGATGTGCTTTTGCTTTTCTAATCAGGCGTTCATATTTTAGTGAAATGCAGTTAACAAATGGTCTTTGCACAAATGGGTTGGTGGGAGGCCTTTTTCTTTCAATTAAGCATCTCTCAAAACCTAGTACAGTAGATTAGAAGCACCTGTGTTTAGGGAAACCACTGGATGAAAGTCAAATTCAGCTAGATGCAAAACAGAGAAAGGAACAAAGAGAAAGAGGTGGGGTGAATATTCATAACATGTCTTGAAAGGCACTTTGCCTGAAGTTGAAGCATAATTTACCAAAGTGAGTAATACTACCACCAGTTTCCAGCTGTACGATTTCTGTTCCTTGACAAATACAGCAGTTCTTCTTTTTCCCTTACATATTCTGGGAGATGTTAGAACAGTTCTGGAAAAGGCTTAGCTATACCTGCAGATCTTGAGCTGCGACTTACAGATAACTAGAATTGACAGAGATGAGAAGCCCTGTTACTTGGGTCCCTACCAGACACCGTATGCCCTTAGATACATTCTGATAATACATATTGGGGAAAGAACTTTAAAATTTGATTGTGGCCGGTTTTGGCAAGTTAGTCCTAGTGACACACTGTGTAGCAGTACAATAATAACAACAATATGTTCCGGTAAGTATTTGAAGCATTTCACATACACATAAAGCTAGGGTGACCACTTTCACATCATGAAAAAGGAAGGTATGAATCAGCAAAAAGAGGATAAAAGGGGCCACTGATGTGTGTGTAACTGCACATGTGAATTGATATGTAGAAATGAAATTTTTGTTTAAAAAGAAAAAGTCAGAATGACAGTACATAAATCTCAATATGTGGGAAAGAGTGATAAGGTGACTAGATGGGCGGGGTATAAATAAATGAAATAAATAAATAAATAAATAAATAGTACACTTGCTGAGTCTGCTGTCCGTTCGTTTAGTCGTTTAGTCGTGTCCGACTCTTCGTGACCCCATGGACCAGAGCACGCCAGGCCCTCCTATCTTCTACTGCCTCCCAGAGTTGTGTCTGCTGTCCAAGTAGCAACAATATGAGCAGCTTCAAGGCCTCTGATTTCCCTCCTTGTGGTTCTTAGTCTTTAAATCAAACTTGGACTTGATGGAAGACACTTTCAATAGGAGGATTTCCTGTGTCTTAGGATTGCCAGGTTTCAGGGTATGGCTCTGAGACTCAGGTTTTGAAGTTAATTCCTCGAGTCTAGAGCATCAGACCTGAAATTCCAGCGAATGGGAAGCTGCCAACCTGATAGTCCTAAATGTTGAGGTTTATGCTCACTGCTTTGGGATGTAGAATATAGACATGTTCAGAATCACCCTTGCCTTTTTCATTACCTTATATAGTGCAGAATTGCTGGTGTTGGTGGTAGATTTTTAAATTCATATGGCAACTTTTAAATTAATCCCCAAGATTGTCTATCTCTGCACACACCATTTTGCAGTTACTACACAAAGGCTTTGTCTCTGTGATATCAGGGGGCATTTCACAAACACCAGTCCCTAGGTCATGGGCCTGAGCCTTTAAAACTCAGGGAATGAGATGCTTCCTGGCCTGGCAACCCTAGTCATGGCAGCTCTCAAATGGAACCCTGTCATCCATAAAATCCACCCAGCCACCCAAATGGCAACAGGACTGAAATATTATCAATCTATATGATTATTTCTGTGCTACAGATAGAAGTAATCTGAAGCTTCAAAGATACAGTAGCTATGGGAAAGAAGACCTTTTAATGATGGCTATGGGATGCTCTGAGAGGAATGTGGTGGCGCTGCGGGCTAAACCGCAGAAGCCTGTGCTGCAGGGTCAGAAGACCAAGCAGTCGTAAGATCGAATCCACTTGACGGAGTGAGCGCCCGTCCCTTGTCCCAGCTCCCGCCAACCTAGCAATTTGAGAGCATACAAATGCAAGTAGATAAATAGGGACCACCTTGGTGGGAAGGTAACAGCATTCCGTGTCTAAGTCGCACTGGCCATGTGACCACGGAAGATTGTCTTTGGACAAAATGCTGACTCTATGGCTTGGAAACGAGGATGAGCACCGTCCCCTAGAGTCAAACACGACTGGACAAAAATTGTCAAGGGGAACCTTTACCTTTACCTTATGGGATGCTCTTCCTATGTACCCCTTACTATGCTTGGTGCCCACATTGCTACACTTTTAGGACCAGACTTTGAAGTTCTTTGGCCCCTATGGTTCTACTGGTGAGTTTAACTCCAGTACTGACTGGTTATTTTTAGCTCCTGCAATTTGCACTGTACTTTACGGTATGTGTACAATTGGTTTTTTAGGTTGGATTGACCGTTCAAGATTTATTGTTGTTTATTGTTGTATTACAGTATTATGTTTTTCCTTCACTTTGTATGCTCTCTATATAGCTATGATATATCAAAGCACACCGGCTTATCTAAAGTCACTCAGCACATTCATAACTGAGATGGGATTTGAACCAAGGACTTTCTGGCTTACAGTACATGCTCTTAACTGCTATGTCATATCACCACCAATAAGGATAATATTACTCAGTCACTCATCTGCCTGGAGATAATGCCACTGCTAGATTAGTGTGACATCATACAGTTGCATAATTGGAGTACCTAATTCTTTGGGTTTTGTGTCACATTCCTAAATGGAAGGCTGAAAGCTTTAAAGCTATCCAATAGTCTAATTTTCCAGATTATATAATATCTGTTTAATCTTTTATGTAACCAGAGCAGGGATTATGTCCATGTGAGTGCCTACGAGCAGCATTCATTCTATTCTGGCAGGGGTGGGTGGGTGCAGAATTATACTTGCAGAGTGAATGGTTGATGTCATCTATTATTGGTATGTTATGAATGGAGGCAGCCTTAAGAACAGAGGAGGTGGACTAGACATGCCCTGTTTGCCTATGATTAACATAATATGCATGTTGCACATCTGCTGTGAAGAAGGTACTGCAGAATTATCACAAAATGTAACCGCCAAATTTAAATGACGAATTCATAAAGGTTATCATTTCCTAATGGTTGCTAGGCACAATGGCTGCATTTTACCTTCAGAGAGGCAGCATGGCTTCCAGTACCAGTTGTGGGCAAACATAAACTGTGGGGAGAATTTGCTATTGCACTCATTTCCTCCTTGTGGGCCTCCCAGAAGCATCTAGCTGGTCCCTATAATAACAAAACATTATAGTCAATATAGGTGACATCTATCTTCATCCAGTTTCTTCACAGTAATGTTTCTCTATATGTCCCATTGAGTTCAGTGGGAGCATCAAATGAATGTGATGATGTGCAAAATCCAGGTGTGATACAGAAGACTAACAGCAGAACCATGTTAAGGAAACAAAGAGATCTGTCATCTCCAGTCGTTGTATGAGCCAGAGGTCACCCTATCGAAAGCAATGGACCTTCTGCTAGCTGGAAGTAAATATTATGCTGGTGGTGAGTATTCTCCACATACAAATGGCAAGAAGAACCATGTCCACAATGTACTATTGCACATACAGTAAAAACAGACTACTGTGATCTAAATGTTTTATTTTTAAAATCTGAAGTAGCTGTGGTACTTGCAGAGGATTTATGAATCCTACCATGCACCAGATTTTGCCCACTTAAATTACCCCCTCTACATTCCTATCTCAGAGTGGAAAATTTACTTTAGTGGACTATAGTTCCAAGAATCTCTCAAGCTGTACAATATAAGTAGTGCATTGTTAAAAATAGGAAATCTATTAACTGTGGAAAGATGTTTGATTACCATAGCATCAACTTTGTCACCCTCACAGCTAGCAAATTAGCTTTCTTTGTGTTGTGATTGATGGTGATGAGGAAAACACAGCCTTCACTTGCAAGTCAAGTTGCTCAGGCACAAACATCTGTGGACTCACTACTGGCTTCTAATGACATTCCATCTCTACTGTCAGATTCGACCCTATGTGTGCTGTGTAGAAACAAAGAGCTTCATAAAGCCATGTCAAACTTCTAAACCCCACAGCAGCTGAATGGATCTGAAAGTAGGTCAGGAATGCCTTCCATTCTACAGTCGTACTACAGTACATGACATGCTACGACAGGAATATAGAGAAAATATGTGCCAGCAAAGAACTGGAATAAGACAGCTGGGAAGGAACTTAAGTGGGCATTATTCCATGTCTGTAATGATTTTCACTCATTTATTGCAAGTGACACATCGGTGGTGGTGAAGACATAATTTCTGGAAGACTTTTGGTGTACTGGTTCAGTTCCCCTCCTTGGACATCTTATAGCAGACTGAAGACAAGTAATTTATATGGAATCATAATGGTTTTAACATTGTAGACCAACTTTGTATATGACCATATACACAGGATGGAACACAGAAAGTTGCCATATATCAGGGCACTGTTCACTCTAGGGCTAAATAGTCCCCAAGCTGTTCCTGCTGTACCCATCAGCCATCTCCTTCTCAGAAGATAAGGCTCTCTGTATTATGTAGCTTGCCCTGCCCCCTCTCAACATGCTTGCTGCATTCAGACGTGGGAGAATATAGTACACCACTGCCAGAGTTGAACTAAGATTCAACTGCCAATCCATTCAGCTTCTGGCCATAAAATGGAAGGAGGTTTGATCATGTTCATGGTACAATGGTTAAACTGCAGTACTGCAGTAAAGACTCTGCTTACAAACAAGTTTGATCCCAACAGACTCAGGTAGCCTGTTCATGGCTGACTCAACTTTCCATCTTTCCAAGGTTGGTAAATTAAGTACGCAGCTCTCAGAGGTAGGGTGCAATGTGTAGCCTGCATAATTACATTTAAACCATTGAGAAAGTGCTTAAAGCACTATAAGTGGTATATAAGCAGCACACTGTGCTATGCTATGCTATGCTGTGCTATGGGCTTTGCCTCAGTCAGTAAAATGTCTTGGCCCAGACCAGATCCACTCGGACAGACTGTAGTTCCTTTGTTTCTCAGAAAGGTAAAGATGCTTCCCATTACTTGTTCCCTACATGGGGTTAAGAGTCTCCGTACCTTTTATTACCTATATGGGTTAGGTAGTTACACTAAAGGAATGGGAAGGACTTTTAAAAAAAGGAGCTCCAAGAGAAAAGGATGCATGTATTGTGGGCTATGACTAGACTGGCTGGGGAATCCTAGGGAACTATACTCTAAAAATTACTTTTCAAGCTCCATTTGTTTCTTGATAGTGGTAGAAATATTTGCAGTCTGCTATTATAGGCACATCTAAGCAAAAGCACCTTTATGGAACAGGTTTGTGTCTTCTTGCACTCTTTGCTATTGTTTTTAGTGGCTTTCCGTGCATTTTAAAAATCATCATGATCTCTAAATGGTTTTGTGCCACAAAATGAAGTCACAGTGCTATTATTGATCCCTGTTCAAGAGGCTCACATAAATGTTGATGCATCTTTCTGATGTCTGCTAAATGGTTTTTCCATTTTATTTCTAATTTAGCTGCTTAATCTATAGTGGAAAGATTTTAGTTGGTGCATTCATCCTGATATTAAGTCTCAGGTTTATTTTCATCTGTTGAGGTTTTTTAAAAAAATCATTCTTAGTTTCAATTTTTGTAAGCATCCCTAGAAATGTCGTCAAAGAGCAGGAAATAAATTCATTAAACTGTGACATCTACTCCATGTGATCACTTCCCCAAAATGTTGCATTGCTACATGTGTGAATGATTTTATTGAAGCTTTTTTGAACTACTGCCACCGTGCATATCCTTTGAAAATGTCCATTAAAAATATTCCATGGCATTTGTGTCGATGCATAGGTTAACTTCTGTCAAATTGTCTCAACAAGAAGTTCTGGGTGCTTATTGAAGGGATCTTCAGCGGTGGGGGAGGGGTCCATTGGCTCCAATGCACTGTCTCCTGAAGCACTGGGGACACAGACAAAAGGGAAACCATCATGGAACAGATTCTGACCAATCGATGCACCGCTAAAAGAAATTATGAAAATAATAATAATTTGGTTGTAGTGCCCAAGATGAATAATAATCCGGCACCACAGTGTAGCCTGTGAAATAATTGAAGGAAATGGTTTGGTAACCCAAAAACACATTGGGACGCGCATCCTGGAATAAATAACATGCTACTGCAAGGCACAACGGGAACATGATTAAAAATTGTGTCACCACAGGGTGCCATTTTGCTGCTGTGACTGCGGCCCTTGCTCAGGGGAACTCAGCAGCAGCTCAGTAAGTAAGTGAAACAGGATCTCTTTTTTACCGGCTATCAAATGTGAACCTCATTGTAATATCTGCCTCTCAGGGTGGATGGCATAATACAAGGGTGAGGCGTCTTTGGCCATTCTGAGGCTTTGGATTGTCAATCCCTTCAGCTCCACTCTAAAAAGTCAAAGATTTTTTTAAAAGGGGGGGAGTTGTTTCACCATTCCCCCCTTTCTTCTTTTGATAATCCAGCTGCTCTTTTTTGATCAGGAATGAGGAAAATAGTGTTATGTGGTCCCATATTGCTTTAATCATTAATAAGGCTTTAAAATGTGACGTACCTCTGTGTAAACAGTGTGTTTAACCTTTATGTTAATATTAAAATGGCATTTAATTGTATGTTATGTTACAACCCCAAAGCTTTACCAGAATGAAGGGGTAAAATCCTTTCTATAATTTGGTTCCTCTTCTCAGCCTTTGCCTATGCTTGAGAAGGGAACCACCTCATGAATTTTTGAATACTTCATTTCTCACTCAACTCCTACCAAAAATCATTCTCATGCTTTCCATTTCTCCTTCTTTCATAATCTCATTTCATTTCTTTTAGCTTCTATAAGGACTTTTTCATCAGGTTTAAGACCTTTTCAGGTTTCACCTCAAGAAAGGCATAATCAGTTTTCTCACGTAACATCTACACACAAAGGGCAGTCCCCATGCTTTCCAGGTCTGTAGAACTGTGACAACTTGTGTATTGAATTTACTTTCTCTCCTTGCTCACCACATCAACCAGAGTCCTGGAGGACTTACAATTTTATAATTCATTTCTCTAATATAAATATTTTCCAGCTCTGTTTTGGGATTTTGCTCTTAGACTAAAGAGGCATATTTCTATTCTGTTTTCCTGTGATGAAGGCAGGCAAACGAAAAGAGCCTCTCTCAAAGTTCCGTCCGTCCGTTTAGTCGTTTAGTCGTGTCCGACTCTTCGTGACCCCATGGACCAGAGCACGCCAGGCCCTCCTGTCTTCTACTGCCTCCCGGAGTTGTGTCAGGTTCATGTTGGTTGCTTCACAGACACTGTCCAGCCATCTCATCCTCGGTCGTCCCCTTCTCCTCTTGCCGTCACACCTTCCTAACATCAGGGTTTTTTCCAAGGACTCTTTTCTTCTCATGAGATGGCCAAAGTACTGGAGCCTCAGCTTCAGGATCTGTCCTTCCAGTGAGCACTCAGGGTTGATTTCCTTTAGAACTGATAGGTTTGTTCTCTTTGCAGTCCAGGGAACTCTCAAGAGTCTCCTCCAGCACCACAATTCAAAGGCATCAATTCTTCGGCGGTCTGCTTTCTTTATGGTCCAGCTCTCACTTCCATACATCACGACAGGAAAAACCATAGCTTTGATTATTCGGACTTTTGTTGGCAAGGTGATGTCTCTGCTTTTCAAGATGCTGTCAAGATTTGTCATCGCTTTCCTCCCAAGAAGAAGGCGTCTTTTAATTTCGGGGCTGCTGTCTCCATCTGCAGTGATCATGGAGCCCAGGAAAATAAAATTTGACACTGCCTCCATATCTTCCCCTTCTATTTCCCAGGAGGTGATGGGACCAGTGGCCATGATCTTAGTTTTTTCGATGTTGAGTTTCAGACCGTTTTTTGCACTCTCCTCTTTCACTCTCATTACAAGGTTCTTCAATTCCTCCTCACTTTCTGCCATCAGAGTGGTATCATCTGCATATCGGAGGTTGTTGATATTTCTTCCGGCAATCTTAATTCCGGCTTGGGCTTCTTCCAGTCCAGCCTTCCGCATGATGTATTCTGCATACAAGTTAAATAAGCTGGGGGACAATATACAGCCTTGCCGTACTCCTTTCCCAATTTTGAACCACTCAGTTGTTCCATGACCAGTTCTGACTGTTGCTTCCTGTCCCACATATAGGTTTCTCAGGAGACAGATAAAGTGGTCAGGCACTCCCATTTCTTTAAGAACTTGCCATAGTTTGCTATGGTCCACACAGTCAAAGGCTTTCGCATAGTCAATGAAGCAGAAGTAGATATTTTTCTGGAACTCTCTGGCTTTCTCCATAATCCAGCGCAAGTTAGCAATTTGGTCTCGTGTTCCTCTGCCTCTTCGGAATCCAGCTTGTACTTCTGGGAGTTCTCGGTCCACATACTGCTGAAGCCTACCTTGGAGGATTTTGAGCATAACCTTGCTAGCGTGTGAAATGAGTGCAATTGTGCGGTAGTTGGAGCATTCTTTGGCACTGCCTTTCTTTGGGATTGGAATGTAGACTGATCTTTTCCAATCCTCTGGCCACTGTTGAGTTTTCCAAACTTGCTGGCATATTGAATGTAGCACCTTAACAGCATCATCTTTCAAGATTTTAAATAGTTCAACTGGAATGCCATCACCTCCACTGGCCTTGTTGTTAGCCAGGCTTTCTAAGGCCCACTTGACTTCGCTCTCCAGGATGTCTGGCTCAAGGTCAGCAACTACATTGTCTGGGTTGTCCGGGATATCCAAATCTTTCTGATATAATTCCTCTGTGTATTCTTGCCACCTCTTCTTGACGTCTTCTGCTTCTGTTAGGTCCCTCCCATTTTTGTCTTTTATCATGTTCATCTTTGCGCAAAATGTTCCTTTAATATCTCCAATTTTCCTGAACAGATCTCTGGTCTTTCCTTTTCTGTTATCTTCCTCTATTTCTTTGCATTGTTCATTTAAGAAGGCCCTCTTGTCTCTCCTTGCTATTCTTTGGAAGTCTGCATTCAATTTTCTGTAACTTTCCCTATCTCCCTTGCATTTTGCTTCCCTTCTCCTCTCTGCTATTTCTAAGGCCTCGTTGGACAGCCACTTTGCTTTCTTGCATTTCCTTTTCTTTGGGATGGTTTTTGTTGCTGCCTCCTGGACAATGTTACGAGCCTCTATCCAAAGTTCTTCAGGCACTCTGTCCACCAAATCTAGTTCCTTAAATCTGTTCTTTACTTCCACTGTGTATTCATAAGGGATTTGGTTTAGATTATACCTGAGTGGCCCAGTGGTTTTTCCTACTCTCTTCAGTCTAAGCTTGAATTTTGCTATGAGAAGCTGATGATCAGAGCCGCAGTCAGCTCCAGGTCTTGTTTTTGCTGACTGTATAGAGCTTCTCCATCTTTGGCTGCAGAGAATATAATCAATCTGATTTCGATATTGCCCATCTGGTGATTTCCATGTATAGAGTCGCCTCTTGTGTTGTTGGAAAAGAGTGTTTGTGATGACCAGCTTATTCTCTTGACAAAACTCTATTAGCCTTTGTCCTGCTTCGTTCTGAACTCCAAGGCCAAACTTCCCTGTTGTTCCTTTTATCTCTTGGCTCCCTACTTTAGCATTCCAGTCCCCTAGAATGAGAAGAACATCTTTCTTTGGTGTCAGTTCTAGAAGGTGTTGTAAATCTTCATAGAATTGTTCAATTTCAGTCTCCTCAGCAATGCTGGTTGGTGCATAAACTTGGATTATTGTGATGTTGAATGGTCTGCCTTGGATTCGTATTGACATCATTCTATCATTTTTGAGATTGTATCCCATTACAGCTTTTCCCACTCTTTTGTTGACTATGAGGGCTACTCCATTCCTTCTACGGGATTCTTGCCCACAGTAGTAGATATGATAATCATCTGAGCTGAATTCGCCCATTCCTGTCCATTTTAGTTCACTGATGCCCAGGATGTCAATGTTTATTCTTGCCATCTCCTGTTTGACCACCTCCAGCTTCCCAAGGTTCATAGATCTTACATTCCAGGTTCCTATGCAGTATTTTTCTTTACAGCATTGGACTTTCCTTTCACTTCCAGGCACGTCCACAGCTGAGCGTCCTTTCGGCTTTGGCCCAACCACTTCATTAGCTCTGGAGCTACTTGTACTTGTCCTCCACTCTTCCTCAGTAGCATGTTGGACGCCTTCCGACCTGAGGGGCCCATCTTCCAGCGTCATATCTTTTAGCCTTTTGTTTCTGATCATGGGGCGTTCTTGGCAAAGATACTGGAGTGGCTTGCCATTTCCTACTCCAGGTGGATTGCGTTTAGTCGGGACTCTCCACTATGTCCTGTCCGTCTTGGGTGTCCCTGCACGGCATAGCCCATAGCTTCTCTGAGTTACTCAAGCCCCTTCGCCACGACAAGGCAGCAATCCATGAAGGAGCTCTCAAAGTTACTAAGCAAGTTTCCTGGCTTTGTGTCAGGTTCAGCCTGGATCTCTCACCGCAGCCCAGCACTTAAATTTAACTATACATTGTTTCCACCTTACTCTTCAAAAACGGATGCCAAAATCACACACATTGATTTAAATATATATATCACCACCTTTGTTACTGAATTGGAATTGGGATTGATTGCTGTATATGGTTCACAACTATAATGTCCAATATAATTTCATTATACACATTTACACACACATTTTTGCTCCTGATAAACCCAAGGCAATTCACTCTCCTCCTCACTTTACCCACATGACAAAAACCAGCTTGCAGCATTCCAGAAAGGCTGAAGTTTGTTGGATTTGACTATTTTTAAAGCAGGTACGAGCGTTGCTCCTCTTGCAGACTTGACTGAAGTTAATTCTACCATAGCGCAGGATAAATGTTCAAACAAAACTTCCAACTTAAGTCAGCCTGTTACCTTTTAGTAGTGTATTGAGTTAAATTGCCTACTTACTTTCAGAAACATCAAATTCAATTGAAAACTCAATTGATTTTCATATGTGAATGTCTGTCTCTGTTCTCAGCAGTGCAGAAGGGCCATTCTAGTCTTACAGCTTATTCCCCCAAAAATCTCATCTTTTGAGTATCTTGAATAACTAAAAATTACAGGTCTAAAACTGCATACTGTGAAATTCAGTAACAATAGAAAGAACTCCATTTACAAGTATTGCTTTTGTGAAGAAATAACTTTATACTATATGGCTTTCAGGTTTTGGACTATTTTTATTCCCAGCCATCTGCAATTCATGGATGGAAAAATGGTTAATCTCAGCACCTGTTTCTGCTTGATCTGATTTTCTTTAGCTTACAATTTAATTCTGATGTGTAAAAATCACTAGCTTTCAAATATGTGCTATTCTGTTTTTACTTTAGAACTGGAAACAAAATAGCTTCTCAGGAGGATATCTTGAGTGTTGATCCCGTGCTTCTAATATTTCTGCCATGAGATAGGATTTATGTTTTTTTTAATGGCATGATTTTTGGACAAAGTCCAGAAAAGTACATTGAGCATCCATGTGGGGAAAAAGATGGAGTCAAATTCTGTCACACTATTTCTCCTTTAGATGTTGCAAGGAATGGAACACATGATGAGAGCCAGAAATCCAACAACGTTGACGGGGCCTGATGGTTTCCACCCCTGCTTTAGAGTTTAGGATACATTTTGAAATCTGAAAGCAGTAAGCAGGTGTATTCTACCCCTCCCCATTCTACAGCCACCCAACACCCCTTTATGCACAAATCTTTATTTATTTAAAGAAACTATTATGTTAATTAGTTAAAACATTGGAATTTACAAATAACATCTTATTTCATCAATACGTTTGACACTAACAAATTAGTAGTGACAAAGTACACCATACTCATTTTATCTGGGTAACAGGATTATCGAAGTCTGTGTTAGTTATGAGGAAATCACTGACTTTCTGTATCTGTCTCTGAAAGCTGAAAATAAAAACGTGATAGCCCTGTCTGCACAGCAAGGCTCCTGAACTACAGCCCTGCTCCTTGCCCTTTCCTTTAAGCCTCCTTTCCCACCCTCCCTTCTTTCACATTCCTTTCTGTTATCACTGCATAGCAGAAGTGGGGAACATCCTTCAGCCCAAGGGTTATTCCCTTTCATTGCTTCCTGGCAATGTGAATGTCTTTCTAAAGGTTGCATGCCAACAGTGAGTGGGTCCATAATAAAAAGTGGACTAGGCTGGCTCTTCCTCTCTCACACAACATTCTTTCTACACATCAACAAACAGATGTGCATTTTCACATACAACACCAACAATTCAGGAACGCAGTCTCATACACAAAGGGCTAATTTACAAAGAGGTATTGCCTCTGGCCATGCTGAGGTTGTTCAGTTTTGAGGGTGTTGTGACCCTCCCCCTCCCTGATTTGAACATCTAATCCCATGCACATTATGAGGACGGTATTTGTTGTTGTGTGTACTTGGATGCACTGGGTTGCCCAGGTATTACCTGTCCACACACATCCAGAATTGCTCCCTAATGTCTCACTTCCAACAAAGATTGCCCTCTTTTTTTACCTGTCTTCCCCTCTTCTAGAGGGCCTGGAAGAGTAGAGATTGATGAACAGACCCCCACAAAATGGATGGATAAGCATGGAACAATGCTGTACTAGGCTCCACTGGAGCAAATCATGCACTAGAGCAAAGCTAAGAAAAAAGAAAAGAAAGAAAAAACTCAGCATGAAACAGCGGTGGTATATAGCACCCCTGAAAGCAAGGCTTTGTGCTGCTGTTGTTTTGTTTATTTATTTGTTAGTTTTTTGTTTTGGTCTTACTTTGATTGCGTTGACACTACTTTTAGCTTTGCATTGTGTGGAAGCCAGGAGGCAATGCCAGAATTGTACAGTAGGTGTAAGAACAAATCCTCAGTGTGGACAGGTTCAAATACTCTTATTGAAACCTACACAAATTCTTATTCACATGAACATACATTAACACACATACACAGATGAAGGTTCCCCTCCCTGGGCAGCAAACAGACACTGAAGGAAAATATTTTCAGCAAATAGAACTGAAGAAAAAAATAACCATGTGGCATCAAGTCAATTCTGACTTACAGCAACCCTCTTCAAGGAGCATCCCTGGGAAGGAGAGAGCTTACTATTCCCCTCTCTCTGCACTTGGTAAAATCACAGGTGTGAAAACCAGGCCAGGGATTTTACCACAGTACATAGAGAGGAGATAAGTCATTTTCTCATTCCCAGTCCCTTACGAGGTCCCTTACATGGTGAAGTAAGGCTTGAATAAGGGACAATCCCACTGACATTAATGGAAGCTTTTAAAAAAAGCTTAATTGCTCTGCAAATGAAGTGGCAAAGAAAGGAGACTTTTGGTTAGTTTGAATAGCCATGCACACCAGCTATATCCAGCCTGGGGACCCCCAGTTCACCACCCCTCTTTTCAGCTGTTCCTTCAGCCTCCTTTTTTTGGTGGATTCCATATCCCTTAGCTTGCCTTTGTCCTGCTCAGACTGAGAAGCTTTCCCTTGCTCACAGGATCTAAACTTCTAACTGTACAGTCCCCTAAGCAACAGAATATTCTAAAAGATCACATCAGCTCAGCTAATCGTTGACAAAGGCTTCACTGCCACTGCACAATAAAACAGAGGTTAGTCATAGCTGTGCTCATAAGTGGGCCTTCGTTTTCGAACATTTGCGGTCTGTAGTCTGCACTGATGCATGCCTATTCAGCATCCTCCTCCACTATCTATCAAATAAACAGCAGCTCACCTGGTGCGCATGACAGTATGCTCTTTAAGATGGAATTAGGTCAGATGATGATATTTAATTCTGTGAGCGACCTTTTAAGAAGCATCATTGGTTTTAAAAGGCTTGCCTGTGAGACTGATAGGAGGAAATGGAAAAAAATCTATTTAAAGTAGAAATGTTTTTAAAAGGATAGAAGATGGTTGGATGATGGAGGAAGGATGGGGGAAAGGAAAATTAATGACTTTTCACAGATATTCCTTGTGGCACAGCAGTATAATTTCTTAGTCTCTCCCCCCTTTTTGCAGGTCTGTTTTGTATCCCTGAACATGCTGATCTTGTCTGATATCTGAAGCTAAGGAGAGTGAATTCTGGTTGGTACTTGGATGGGAAACCCCCATGTAATACCAGCAATCCCCAGAAAGGGCTAGGAAATAATCTTCTTGAAAACCTGGAGTGCCACTGCCAGTCAGACTATATATCAGTAAGCTATTTGGTCCAACAGTCTGATTCTGTATAAGGCAGCCTTCCTATGCCTACCCTAATCAATATAGGGATATCTGCATGGGATGATCAGCTGTTACATCTTACACACTGTTGGAACATCCTATAGATTATATTCAGGGTGAGCCCTGTCACTCATCTTCCTCGCTTTTTAGAGCCCTGCTGCTACTGCTGCTATCAGGAGCTACAGTGGTCTTGCTGTTGTTCCCTTCTGCCATGTAGTCTATAAGAAAGAAAGACTTCAGGAATAAGTCAGCATATATGCAGTCCTGAAAGACATGGAAATGGAGTGCATATATTATTCAACAATCTGGCTCTACCAAAGAGCTCAGGGAAACACATAACCCTAGGCATCCATAATTTCTTCATAACCTACTTTGATGACATGCAGTGAATTTGAACCTAAGATTCTCGAGCCCAATGTGCTTTGTGTTATAAGCTTGTTCCCATTATATGTTAACTCCGGGCTGGATAAGAAATGATCCTGCTTCAGTATCCTGCTTCCATCTGGACCAGGAGGAGGAGAATAAGATGGCCAGGGTGGCATGCATTCCATAATCAGACATAATATTTGATGATAGTTTAGCTCAGTAATATATTCAATTGTTGACATATCTTCTGCTTGCCTCACCCTTCTTTTTTCTGCCAAAGTATCTTAATAACAACAACAATAATAATTAATCA